>NC_134779.1:81878210-81890710 GCF_046742065.1 Oratosquilla oratoria
TCCCCCACTCAAAGTGTTTGAGCAAGGGGGACTTGGGAGATCCCCCCACTTTTTGTATATTCTCCCACGTAAAGTAAGGGCAAAATATACATATTTTGAAGTGGTTACTTTTTAATAAAAATAAATAAGATTTTCTATATGTATATTCATTCCAGTTACTGACAGACTATTTTATTCAACCATGACAAGCTCTCTTCAGCATTCAGAGGGGACCCTCTCTTGTTTACCATTTTGCTGGGTCCAGTGACCGGTATGTTTCTTGTGGCCGCCGCTAGACGACTTTATTCATCCAAGAGACCACCACCACTATCCTTTGCGCTCAGAGGGTTACTTGGCCTCGTAGGGTTCCTCTTCTATGCGTCCAACACAGACTTGTTGCCTCAACTTTTTCATCTCTGTCTGGCTAAGGACTGACGGTTTTATGTAGATGGAGAGGCGACCCTCTGCCTGAAAGAGGTCTTGATGGGTTGCGACCCACTTCAGGTCTTAGTCAAATCCCCCTCAGCCCCCACCCTTCTCAGCTGTAGAAAATATCTATTCTTAGTTTGAACAAAATAATTAAGCTGCCATGGTCGTCCTGGAGCGTCCCGAAAGCTGAATAAAATGGACTAGTGCCTGAGTACGAACTGATCCCCCTTTCCTCCATGTAGTTCTAGTCTTCTTGTATAAAGGGTTTAAAGGTGGACTGTGACATCGGGGCTACGAAGGATTCGGGTCGTCATGTCAGAGTGGGAGGTTTAGGATACCTCTACGGACCGGAGTCATGCCTACGTTTATGCTTGACGATTCAATTTCACTCAGAAGAATGATAATAATTTTCTATGTTCTACTATCTCCCCCCTTTCTGCTACCCTCTTCATCAGAACTCCTTCCTTGATCACTTCTATGATTCCACCTCTCAACGCGATGTTGTCACCAAGGCGAGAAACGCTGGTTAGTTACTGGCGACGATGCACTAAAGCCTTGAAAATGAACAATGAAGGCCTCTTTGGCTTTGACTCGAGCATGACGTCTGACAAGACGAAGACGGCCACCACCGCCACCGCGGTGCTGAAGGGGTCAGGCGGAGTAGGAGAAAGAAGAGGAGGAGAAGGAGGAGGAGGAGGACTCTCCCTCCCGCTTCGAAAACTTGTTTGATCCGAGTGGCAGCTCAGCTTCAATCGTGAGACGGGGCGGGATCCACCAATTGCCCCGAGGTATCTCGGGGATTGGGGGAGGGGGGGTGACGGGGTTAATATATCCACGAATTGCCCAGAGATATCTCGGGGCGACGGACCCGACCCGACCTTGTGTGGCCTTCCCTTAGGTAGCGAAGGGATTCTAGCCCCGTCTCGGTTAACTCCTTTCGTACCAGGCGGTAAATTTCCCTTTTATTCTGGCTGCCGCCAGGCAACTTTATTCACTTCCGTATCATCCCTTATCATCGGTAATGAGGGAGTTATTGATTAATTTGTAGATTTTATTCAGCTATGGAGAATACCCTCGATCGCTTGACCCGTCGACAAGGGAGGGGTTCCTTCTATGTTCTCTTCTGTCTAGTGCCAAGAAATTTTATTCAGCTGTGGGAAACCTTCAGGCACCGAAAGGCTGCAGATCATCTCGATGAAGCTGTCCCATTTGTCGCCGTGTACGACTAACATGAAAACAGATCGGCGGCATTCTTACTCCCTGCCTGCGTTTTAGGGTCAAGAGCAGATGAAGCAAAAATGGGTGACTCGGCCGCAGATCAGCGCCTCCTGGTGTATGCTTCTTACCTCGTTGGAGGTGGATGGGGCTTAACTCTTGAAGGATACAAGACAATAATAAGTAATGGTTTTGTTATATATCAATGCCAAGAGAATTTTTTTTTTAACCGATGTTGTCACCTTTGCCCTATGATTAGAAGCAGGTTTACGTTTTGTGAATCCTGATCACAACCAACCTGGTACTCGGCACGATACAAATGGTTTAAAGATTAACTAAAGTAAGAATAGAATATTGAACATAAATTTTGTTTTACGAAAGAAGATAAATCTTATAATTATATTTCCTTATGAAAACTCTTTTTAGGTAAAATAAATTCACCACAAGTAAGAATGTATGCGTGCGTGCGTGCGCGCGCGCGCGCGCGTGTGTGTGTGTATGTGCACGTGTGCTAAATGATTAGATAGTTTCTCAAGAATGTCAACTTGCATTTTGCTTCGTCACCTTTCAAACGTCCTCTACTCAGGGTTCTGGAAATTTGTCGGAGGTTGTACAGAACGCCTCTGATTCGGGAACCTGAGAACTTCGGGATCTTTCCTGGGGGGCAGCGAAACGGAGGTTTCTGCCGCACAATCCCGAGAGACCGATTCACCTTTCCTGCTCGATAATGCCCTCGACAGGCCCTTTCCTCAGTGACATAACTTTACTTCTCACACAAATGTACCTCCTTCAGATATCCTTCAGGCGGATAAAGGTTCTTGGCCTCAACCAGGACAAGATCACTTGAGAGCGTCACCAAAGTGGAGGGTTTGGTCCTCACCTCAATAAGATCCTTTGGTCTCTACGAGAACAAGGTCTCTGAAAAGTTATCGAAACGTATGACTTTACACATGGGTTTAACTAAGCTTAAACATTCTCAGTCCAGCCTCTCCTCGTACTGTGAAGCAGAAAGCCCAAACTTTTTGGTAATGAATTTCCATGAGACCATGTTTACCATCGGGTGAAGCATCATCTTTACCCTGTACTTGGGGATCTGGGTATTATGATTTTATCAGCGGTGGGGGTGGGGGGAGTCTTGTACCAAAGAGGCAGTGAATGAGAGATTTAAGGACAACAGTAGGAGGAACAGTAAGAGTTAAAGGTGACCAACATTAAGTGGAGATTAGCATTCAGTTATAAGAAATGTGTGACTGGAACGTAAGGATGTCACTAAGTCTCTGATATATATTGACAGCATACAACAAATGAAGTTAATACCCAGTTTAACTCTCAAAGCTACTGCCATGAAGCAACTTTACCACTCCCCGTGTGGAGTACGCATTTCACATATGGAGTGCTTCCTCTCGTTCAACCCTGCAGAAAAGTGGAAGCTAAAGATAAACCTCTGACTCTTCTCTCTTTTTGGAATATTTAATTTTCTCTTTTTCCTGTCCACCATTCTACTGCACTTCTTTTTCTTTACTCTTAGGTTTCATGGTCACAGCAACTCTTGACAACTTTCAAGTCCACCACTGTCCCTTGCGTGTTCTGCCAGTGACCATCAGTATGGCAGAGAGATTGGTTTCGTCATTCATCAGGAAACTGTCCTATCTTTACAACTGTAGATATACACAGTATCTTTAGCAAGAAGGAAATGAAATGACGTAGACTATTTTGGATGTTCACACACACACACACACACACACACACACACACACACACACACACACACACACACACACACACACACACACACACACACACACACACACACACACACACACACACACACACACACACACACACACGCACACACACACACAGACACACACATACACACACACACACACACACACACACACACACACACACACACACACACACACACACACACACACACACACACACACACACACACACACACACACACACACACACACACACACACACACACACACATATATATATATATATATATATATATATACATATACAGTGCATACATACATACATACATACATACATACATATATATGTATATACATATATATATATATGTATATATATATATATGTATATATATATATGTATATGTATATATATACATGTATATGTATATATATATATGTATATATATATATATATATATATATATATCTGTGTGTGTGTATATATATGTGTGTGTGTGTTCAATTGTCTATTTATTTTTTTCCAAGAGATATAACCCTTCACAACCGACTGAAAATGTTTAGCATGTGCCAGAAAATAAAGCTTGAACTCGTTAAGGGGTTAATGTTTTAACTAGTTTGGCAGTACCAGGCAAAGGGCACAAAAAAAAAAAAAAAAACGAAGCCACAATGCCCGATGAGTTATTAAACCAAAGCCTATTAATGTCATCGCCCAATCTCGTTTCTAAGTTAGATATGGCACCAGCGCATATGAAGCATCGGTACATTTGGCAACACTGTATTTAATGTAATACACAAACTTTACAGTGGTAATTGTTTTTTATGGATGATATTTTTAAAGTTATATATGTATATACCGTTGTCACATTTAATCTGCATTACGCCGCACAGTCACGGATCTGACAGCTGGCAAATCATCAGGTTCCTTTTTTCTTTCTTTTTTTTCTTTGAGTTAATTCGTGATGATGTCACATTAAACGAAGTGTTATGAATATTTCCTGCAAATGTTGACAAAATTAACCAAATATATTTCTTATACGTGTCTGTCTCATATCTGAGAACATTAACATTTATTTTTGTTTCATGGGGAAATGTTGATGTTGATAACACTGAAGAATATTGAAACTTCTGTTCCAAATTCTGTTCTGATATTTGTGACATAAGCAGTGGCTAGTTAATAACTAGGTGGTAACTAGTATGTGACTAGTTCATTCATTTACACTGGGATCAGTTCTATCGTATGTGTGTGTGTGTGTGTGTGTGTGTGTGTGTGTGTGTGTGTGTGTGTGTGTGTGTGTGTGTGTGTGTGTGTGTGTGTGTGTGTGTGTGTGTGTGTGTGTGTGTATGTTTGTGTGCGCTTATGCCTGTGTGTGTATATGTGTGCGCGTGCCTGTGTGCGTGTATGTGCGCGCGTGCCTGTGTGTATTTGTGTGTGTGTGCGCATATGTGCACCACACATGTGTACGTATATTGTAAAACGATTCTTTTAATGCGATTGCTTTTTGGACCATCTCGATCGCCTGCAGTATCACGAATACACTGAAACATTTTGTTTTCTATCTTTCTTTTCCACTCTGGGCTTTTCATCTTTTCAGCCAAAAATCAGAGTGCCAGTGATGAGCGCGGTAAAAATCGGAGTGGCACTGAGTGCTGTGGCTGGCGATGCACTACCAACAGTGACAACAGCACGACGCTGCTTTTAGTTTTACTTGTGACAAGTCTCAGTGTTCTTTATCTCTTTCATGATTATTTAAATAATCTTGAGATGCTCCTATCTGACGTCCTCTCACAAAACCATGTGTTGGTGGCCATAGGGCTCTACAAATTTACAATGCTTTCCTGAAAATCAGCCTTTCTCTCCTACGGATATTCCTACAATTCTGAGATGCTCCTACCTGACGTCCCTCCACATGCAGGCCGCCAGAATACAAAATACCTTTGTTAATGGTTGGTTGTTGCTACGTTAAATAATTTGGTGGTATGGTTTAGCACAGGGGTTCTTAATCTTTTTTCTCCTATTCCCCACTTTTTAGTGAGCCAACTCTCCATTCCCCACCACAGCATCGGTGACAACAAGAAGACACCAGAAACAAACAAAAAGAAACAAAAACACATCGATTAAAAAAAAAAAAAAAGACTGGTTCTTCTGTCCGACCAGTAAATTCCCCACTTGGCAATTCCGCCATTCCCCACCAGTGGGGAATTCCCCACAGGTTAAGAACCACTGGTTTAGCACAAGCAATATCGCCGGTTGATGACGATGGTGATAGTGATGATGGTAGTAATAGTGATGGGGATGGTGGTGGTGATAATATCATTTCTACGATGGTGATAATGGCTCCGAGCATTTAGTTTATAATTAACCGGAGTTAGAGATTGATCAGTATTAATAAGGCCTCTTCAATCACTATGATTAAGAAGATATGCATAAAGATTAAAGATGGCTCGCTGACAAGGAAGGACGCAGATAATGATGATGATAATAAAGCGCTGCCGAGATCATCTTTACGATAATAATTGAAACGATGATAGAAATCAAAGGTTAAAAACATCAAAGAAGCACGTCTCACACTCGAATTATTTCTATTTTATTTAATCTATTTGTTTATAGTTTTGTCCCTCAAGAGGCAAACTTTTGATTCGGCTGACCAATTGGTCTGCACGACGGAGCGACTCCTGCCTCGGTATCGAAACACAATAAGAGTCCATGACGTCACCTATGATGTCATCTATCATGACGTCACAAACCGTATCTCACTAATTAAAAGTAAATATGTGAATAGATATGGAAATACATATTGTGTTCAATAGAAAAAACTTATACTGTTGACATAATCAAAACATGAATAGATACGTAAATATACATATATTGTGTTCATTGGGGAAAGCTATACTGGTGACATAGTCAAGACTTTTTCTACGTGTCGTCAGGTGATTTCTTTCAACTGCGGGGCGTCTGCTTAGAGGCTACACGCATCCAAGTGGAGAGGGTGACGGGTGCCATACCCACAGAGACTACGGCCAAAGCCGTCACCTTTGTCCCAAATGCCTGAAGAGGCCGGGCAAGTGGCAGTCACCGGTAAACTCTGCGGATTGTCCCGGAGACTTTGATATCGCGAGGCGGGGGACCAAGTCACTTACAGCAGATGAATAGCCTAGAAATGTGACAGTCTCATGTAGACAATATGAGTTATTGTATTAGTGATGATGAAAAAAAAAATCTGGTAAATAGCAACACCCTGTGGCAGGGGAGTAGACTACCGCTATCAAGTTCCCTTACATGTAAAAGTCGACCAAATGGGGAGGAACGAGGGGGTATTCTCATGATGCTCCTATATTTACCATGTCCTGACCAATGGAAATACGTCTTTTCATTTCATTTTTATAACTAATTGTACTCCTCAACTTCTTCGATATTCTTACCATCGGTTATAGTTACTTATAATGTTCCAAGTTGAACATTACTTTGGTTTTACTATTATTCATTTTCAAACTTAATTTGAGACTTTCTTTGATCGAATCACTCAAGATATCTTACAAGTATTCTGCAGTGGGACATGCAGTCAGTGCTTTAGAGACTGTTTTGTGGCACCCCTACGGGACAGTCACATTTGTTTATCTTGGAGTAAAATCTCTACTCATAAAGGAATAATGAAATACCTTTGTCCGACTACTGTCCCTAGCTTATTTTTCACTACTTATTCGAATTATACTCCTCCTACAAGAATAAAAGTCTGGGATGAGGACTCCAACCAGAACCCTAGTTGTTGGGTCATTCAATGTGTGTGGGTGTGGGACAGATCAGAACAAGAGAGATGGATGTGTTAGCTCTGATTGAAACGAAACTGAAATAGAAAGGTGAGTTCGAGTTTCGGCGTGTGATGGGTAAGGTGTCAAGAGTGGCCAGAGGGTGAAAAGAGGGAAAGAGAAGTAATGTTATTGAAGTGATGATGTAGATGAGTGCGTGGTCAATGTGGCGAAAGTGAGACTGGAATGGAAGACTGGGCAGTCGTGTATATGACCCTGTCAGTGAGGAAAGTGAGGAGAAGAGGAAAGTGTTTTCGAATGATTTCAAAGAATTTAGAATTTTGGGAGAAATTTATATGTAGTGGTGGAAGATAATAAAAATAGAATAGACGAATCGATAGATGGGGTAATAGGGAAGTATGGAGTAGCACAAAGGAACTATAGCGCAGATAGCTTGTTGGAGTTGTATTTTGAAAAGGATATGGTGAGAGTGAACACAGTGTTTAAGAATAAAGACAAGCATAAGTATACGTGGTCCAGGGTGGTGGGTAGGAGTGAAGTCGAGAGGGCGTTAATGGACTATGTATCGGTGCCCAAGAGGAAGAATTCCTGCCGTGAAGGTGTTCAAGGGATAGCGAGTTGTCAGGTCATTACTTGGAAGAATTGAAATTGAGGGTGGATGTTAGGTGAAGAAAGAAGAATAGTGAAAGTCGTAGAGAGGCGCTGAAGGTGAGCAAATTAAGTGAGAAGGATAAAGGAAGAAAATACCAGGCAGAACTGAGAAAATTGAGGGATGTAGTATGAGTAGATGAAGAATGGGTATGATTCAAGGAGTGCTATAGTGTATAAAGACGGTTTGTGTAATGAGGAGAATGGGAGAGAGACAGCGATGAAAAGGTGAGGCTGGTGGTAAAACAAAAGAAGAGAGTATTGTGATCAAGAAGAAATGGGGGAGCATATGAAAGGTACAGAATAAAATGAGATAGGCCGAGAAGATAGCGAATGTAAGGTGGGGAATGTTTTTGATGAAAAATATTAAAAAGAATATAAAGACGTTTTTGAAGGAAGGAAAGCGAGTGAGGGAGGTCAATCTCGGTTAAAAAGCGTCAGTAAAGTAGTAGAGCATTTTGGGGAGTTTTTGTATGTTATGTGTGTGTTGGGGGGGGAAAGATAGCGGGAGCTAGAGTATAACAGTGGGAAGTGACAGAAAATGGGTGTGATGGGATAGGAAAATTATAGGGCTATAGGAAAACAGGAGATAGATAAAGTATTGAAAGAGATGAAAGCTGGTAATCATGTGGAGTGTCTGACAATGGAAGGACTCTTTATAGCAGAATGACGGTTGAGATTGTTTAATGTGTGTCTAAAGGAAATAAGTATACAGGAGGACAGGAGTACACGCATAGTTCTGCTATGCAAGGGAAAGGAGACAAGAATGAGTGCAGTATTTTCAGAAGGGTCAGTTTGTCATATATAGCGGGTAAGGTGTATGGGAAAGTTTTCACTGAGAGGTTTAGGAGGGGAACTGAGGGAAGAGTAGTTTGTGTTTAGGAAAATATAACAGTATACATATATGTATATATATATATATATATATATATATATATATATCATATCTATCTATCTATCTATCTATCTATCTATCTATCTATCTATATATATATATATATATATATATATATATGTATTGATTATGCGTGTGCGATTTTTTGGCAGAGGGTAAGGATGTCGTTTTATCTTTCATATATTTGGAGATGGTGTAATATGCTGGTTTACGAAGATGGATAGCGAGGCAGCATCTGAGTCCAGTTTGGTTTTTCATATTTTTTATTTTTTCTGGAATGGTGGGTTTGAAACTTGTTTTAGAATAGTTTGTTAATTATATTGCGTGGTCTTGGTGATGGTATTTTTGCTTGGGTCACTCTAAAAACTTTATGGGTAGTGGGTGGGTTGATTTTTTTTATTTTTATGATGGATGGTTTTTATTTTTATCCACACTTTTTTATATTCATTTTTCATGTATCTTATTATATTTTTTCTTGTTAGTTTGTGATGCCATTATTCAATCACTGCCCTTTTTCTTGTTTTGTTTTTCTTTACACTGACCTGTCAGTGGATGAAAACTGGCCTATGACAAAGGTCTCCAAGTTATTCAATTTCTTCTCTGCATTCGTATTTTTTGTATTTTATGAATGCTTGCTTGTATGTAGATTTCATTTTTTTCTAGTTCTCCAGAAATCTTTATTAGGAAATGGTCTTAAAAGAGATAATATATGGTTTCCTATCTTATTTGTGTTTGGAGGATGGGTGAAAACATTGTTATGTCAGGAAAAGTTGCTTGTGGGTTATGCTGGAGAATTTACCTCGTCGGGGGTGGTTGCTGGATTTTAATATGTTACAGTTGAGCTATTGTGATCATTTGTTTCATCTTTAGTCTCCTGTCTGTGTGTTTAGTCAAACTGGACGGTGTACGTTCATGTCACCTGTCGGTATGGGGTTCGTAAGTTGAGGGTTATATCCTCGGAGGTTCAGGTAGTGGCTGGTGTATAATTCTGTGATGTAAACTGTTTTCTTTACCTGTGTTTGGATTGTGATTGTTTCAGCTGTGTTGTATGTTTGTCCATTGTTTAGTTTGTTTTGTCGGGGAAGGGTATGTAGTTGTGTATTAATGTTATAAGTCCACCTTTGTATTGTGTGTTATGTTCCGTCACTGTTTTGTATACAATAAATACAAGTAGTGTGGATTATGTTGTTAGTTTAGTTTCCTGAATAAGTGTTATGTGTATTCTGTGTTTAAGCAGAAATTGATGCAGCTCCGCGTGTTTCGTTGGTAATACTGTTGATGTTTATTTGTTTGTAGGTTTAGAGTGCTTATGTGTGGGAATGTTTTGGGCGTGCGTGTTGTGTGGTGGCTGCAGTTACATCCCTTTGTGTACTGGTTTTTGTTGGCCATTGTGATACATGTGAGTTGGACCCATGTGCACTGCTCTCCTGCAAAAACAAAAATAAGGGACGGGGGATAGGTTGGTAGGAATAAGTAGGGAGGATAGAGTGAATTTCTGGGTCCAATCCGGAGATCAGGTACAGGACCCTCGCGGCCGCACTTCCTTTTGGGGATGAGTATTGGTGGACGCCTTTGCGATGGGGTTGGGGGGGGGGGGGGTGGTTTCTGGGCCTTTTCCACATGCATTTGTTGATATGTATGTTGTAATATGTGTCTGTTTGAGCGGAGGTCGTCGCAAATATGTATTTATGTTGCCATTTTGTGGTATTTAATTTTTACTTGCTAAGATAAGAATAACAAAGGCACGAGAATGAAGTGAGAAAGGATAAATTCATATCAATTCGCGACCGGTTCAGTTCTAGATCATAATATGAAATTATGCAAATATGCAATGAATATTCATCTCCTATTAGGAATCATTATGTATTACTCCATGGTCCAAAACTGGTGAAAAAAAATCTACTTTGGAAAGGGCAATATTGGCGACGGTGCAACCGATGCTTGATTGCTAAAAGGCTTGTTCTTGCTCAAAGACATGAAAGTAAGAGTCAATGTGATACAGAAGCGGAGGTAATGAAGACATGGGTGGCGGAGGTGGGGTGGTATGATGAGGAGACATTGGTGGCAGCAGTGGGGTATGATGATAAGACTTTGGTGGCAGCGGTGGGATGAAGGAAACAGTGGTGATGGTGGTTATTGTTATGTAGGCACAGATGCGGAGGTAATTAAGGTGTGGTTGGCGAGGGTAGGATGATATGAGCAGAGGCCATTGGTAGCAGCGGTGAGACATTGGCTGTAGCGGTCGGGTGGTGGTGATAATGGTGATACTGTTTGTCGTAATGTAGGCAGCTGTCGTGGGTTGTGACAGTTGTAATCGTTATGGGTAACATGGAGAAAAAATTATGAGGTGGATATAATGATGACTTGACACGTTATCGATGATGCAGGTACTTTGACAATTGTATTAGAAGTAATGGTGACAGTAGTTTATTTACTGAGAACATAGTTATTGAGTAGAGTGATTACTAATAAGTCTTCTTAACAGTATTAGGTGGTATGTTGTAGGTAATTTTTAGCACTTGCAATTCGCTACCATATAACAACACTCCATTACTTTCAGCATATATGCACACACACACACACATACATGCACACACACACACACACACACACACACACACACACACACACACACACACACACACACACACACACACACACACACACACACACACACACACAATTTATGCTACAGCTATCCTTCTTCTCTTCATCAGTCGATGTTCCATTCACTGTCTGATTTCCCCATCGGCTGCTCTCTTCTTTCCAAATTGCTAAATACCAATCTTTTTTCCTTTTTGAATCACTCAATCATGTACCCTACTCCAATGCTTCTCTACTGTCCTTTCTTCTTCTATATCCAGTCACTCACTCTTCCTTTCTATTTCCATTGTTGTCACTTCGACTCCACAATCATTTTCAATATTCAAGAGGCTTTCAAAATAATGCTTCCCTATCTTTTCCAATCTCCTTCTGTGTAATCACATTTTCCTCTTCATTCTTTTTACCTCAATCTCCAATGTCTTTCTCGCCTTTGTTCCCCTAAAACCAACACTTCCTCTTGATTTATGGAAATCCTTGTGAAACTTTTCCTCTCGTCATTTCATCTGCCGTTCTTTTCTTCACTCTTATAATTTTCTTTGTTTATATCAGTTTCTTTTTACATTTTGTTCTTGGTCCGACATAAGCCTTATAGACCATCCTAGATTGCCTTACAGCTGATCTACCTACCGAAATTGAATCTGTCCCCACAACTGCAATGCCTCGCTTCCTGTTCCTCTTTGCATATCAGCCTTTATTATCCTTTATTCTCATTTCCCATGTCTCCGATTCCGTTATCTTTGTTCCGGATGTGTTGGTTTGCAACTTTTTTTTTCCAATAATGTAACAGCACACACCAACCGTTTCTCGGCTAGAGTATAGTATTTACCATGCATTGGCATGCACTCGGCCCCAAAATTTACTTTTACTTTTGGTACTAACGCTTCCTATTCTCATATTCAGACCACGTAGCACCACTATATTGTTTTCATTTGTTTTCCGTTTTCATTTTTAGAATCATATTCTTAAACCTAAGCGAAGGAATTTTCTTCTTTCCCTATCTAAGCAAGATCGGCTGGAAACTGCTTGTGCCTTACCTACATGCAATGAAGCAGTTTGTTTACATATTGATTGACTTATCATTCATCTTAATTGTGACTTCTAGGGTAGAAGAGGCGATTGAATAGTGGCGAATATGAATTATAGTATACACACGGATAGTAACCATTTAAATAAACTGTATTATTACATTCAGTGAACAAGTAATAATCAGGGGTACCAAATGAACACGAAAAGAA
>NC_134779.1:81903210-81905710 GCF_046742065.1 Oratosquilla oratoria
AGGGGAGGAGGAGTAGTATTTGGAGGAGGAGGAAGAAGAGAAGGAAGTGGACAGGATGGAGGAGATAGGGAAAGATAGCAAAAGAAAAAAAAAACATTGACGGGTCGAGGGATTGGGAACTGTTGAACAACGGAGGGAAGAAGAGAAAGAAGAGGCCGAAGAAGAGGGTATGGAAGTAAAGGAAAAAGGAGTAGAAGAGAAACGGGAAGTAGGGATGAGGGGGAGGAGGCGAGGACAGGAAGAGAAACAAAAGGGGAGAATGTGGAGGGGGAAGAAGAGGAGGAGGAGAAGGGAGAAGAGGAGCAGGAGGGGGAGGAAGAGGAGGAGGCAGGGTGAAGGGAAAGTACGGAGGAAAGACGAAATTGCTCACTGGGGGACACGGAGAAACGAGAGTGAGGCGGAAAATGGGAGAAAAAGAGTAGGATAGGGGAAAGGAGCAGGAGAAAGAAGAGAAGGAGGAATAAGGGGCAGGTAAATTGGTTGGTATTATCGGAAGTCTTCAAAAATAAATCAGAAAAAATATTGCTAAACCTTTATAATCCCTTGGTCCGTCTCCATCTCGAATACTGTGTACAATTTTGGTCCCCATACTACCAGAAAGATATTAATAAACGTATGAAGAAAGACCTAAAAATCTAAATTTATTCTCACTTTGAAAAAGGAGAATGCGGGTAGATTTAATCGAAGGTTTTAAAATGTTCAAAGGTTTTGACAACATCAATGTCGAAGATTACTTCTTATTAGACCACTCAAATTCAAGAAGACGTCACGATTTTAAAGTAATTGGTGAAAGATTTCCTTCGAATGTAAGTAAACATTTCTTCTTTAGCCGGGTTGTTAATGGGTGGAATTCGTTACCTTTCACTGTCGTGGAAAATAACACAATAACAACATTTGAAAATCGCCTAGATAAATACTTAGATTCTAATCCGCAAATACAATATTATCCCTTGCAATAAAAGATCTGACAACCCGGCATTTAATTGTAATTGGATAGTATAGTGGTAGCAGTAGTGTTAGTTCATTGTCTATAGCCTAGTTACCCTGTTTTCTTAATTGTAGCTTAGTATAGTAAATACAAACAGCTTCGTCAGGGACAGTAGGACTGCTGTTGTTTGTTTTCCTTTGTGTTCCTTTGAGAAGGAGGAGGAAGATGAAATGGAAGAGGACGAGGTGCAGGAACATGGAAAAGGGGGAGAGGAGGAAGAAAACTTGGGGGGAAGAGAGCAAATGAGGTGGAGGAGGAGGAGAGGAAGAGGAGGATGGGAAGAGAGTAGTGTCTGACGACGACGACGACGACCCTGAAAGGGTCGGCGGTGACGACGGGGGCGATCTTGGCGGGGGCGGCGACGCCGATGTGCAAAAGATGGTCAGGCGGGCAGGAAAGAGGTGATAAAAGTCCATCTGCGGGAAACATAGGTTCCAAGGTCTGGGAAGGAGAGAGAAAAAAAATGATAGAGGGAAGGAAAGGTGAGAGAAAAAAGTGAGAAGGGAAGGAAGGAGGGAAGGAAGGAAGGAAAGAAGGAATGAATGAATGAATGGAGGAAGAACAGTAGTGGTGTTAAGCTGTAGTGGAAGAATTCTATACAATGTAAGACGAAGGCCGACAGAAAGAAAAGACTGCCGGATTCTAACGAACTTTAACAAACACGGAACTCCCGTTTATTGACCAGATCTCGTGACCCGATGGGGACAGAAAAAAAAAAAAACTCACGAAAATTTGACGTCAACATTTTGCCTGTTCCGGGTGCATCTTCGTCTGAATAAAATCGCCTGACGGCAGCCTAAACAGAATGACTATGAGGACGGGGTGGAAGCTCCTTTTGGGAGAAGCATCCTCAAGTCAGGAGATTAAGATAACGTACAAAGCCAACCGAAAAAAAAAAAACAGGAAGAGCACAGAAGTCGAAAAGGCAGCAAAAGAGGCGAGATCTGTCGAAGTTAAAAAAAAAAGAAAAAAAAAGGGACAAACGAGAGAGAGAGAGAAGCGAAGGAGGCGACAAATGAATGTGCAAATGGGAAAAGATTGCAAACAAA
Organism: Oratosquilla oratoria; assembly: GCF_046742065.1. Classification (NCBI taxonomy): domain Eukaryota; kingdom Metazoa; phylum Arthropoda; class Malacostraca; order Stomatopoda; family Squillidae; genus Oratosquilla; species Oratosquilla oratoria. The sequence continues at coordinate 81,905,248 of NC_134779.1, forward strand.
GAGGGAAATTTGGGAAAAAAGTGAAGAAGGAAGAAGGACATGAAGAGCAGGAGGGAAAGAGGAGAAGGAGGAGGGAACAAGGGCATGAATAGCAGGAGGGAGACAGAGAAGTAGGAGGGATGAAATAACTGAAAGATAAACGTGGAGAAGGGGGAGGATGAAGAGTCAGATGTAAACGAGGAAGAGGAGTTGGAGGAGAAATAAGAGGTGGTGGAGGAAGAAGAAGAGGAAGAGAATGAGAAGGCAGGAAGAGAAGGAAGAAAATAAAAATATAAGTAGGAGGAGGTGGTTGAAAAGGAGGACTAGACGAGGTCGAAGACAACGTCGAGGACGAGAACGAACATTTGTTTTTGTTATTGTTGTTGTGTAAGGAAAGGACCACTCTGCCCGGCTGAATATTGCATCTTGTCTTGGACGCTGCTACCTAAAACGCGCATTACACCACTCCGCCCTCCTCCTCCTC
>NC_134779.1:81920710-81925710 GCF_046742065.1 Oratosquilla oratoria
ACCATCTGGATGAAACGTCTCGTGGAAAAAAATACACGTGAATACGCTAAACCAATTACATAAAATAATGTGAGCGAGATGATACAATGATTCTGTATCACTTGAAGTTTGATATAAGAACATAGGTCAACATTTGTAACAAGAGAAGCAATTATTCTCCAGCGCATTGAGAACTGTAAATTATCATTTCTGGAGCGGATCTCTGCGGGCCTTTTAGTTTTGTATTTATCCATTTTCCCGTTCTTTGAAATATGTATATTAATATATATATATATATATATATATATATATATATATATATATATATATATATATATATTCTCAACATGAATTGTTCGGAATCGTTCCAGGGATTCAGTTCCCCCCAGCAGGTGGGGTTGATGGTGAACTCGCAATCAAGGGATTGTCAGCAGACTTATCAGTCTCAAATGTCGTGAACTAAGAAGTACTTCACAATAACATACTCTGCTTAATTCATTCTTATACAAGTAGTTCAGTTTCACCTCTATTTTTTTCGCACCTGACTAGATTCCATGGATAAAAGGCGTCATAGAAAGCGTAGATAAAGTGAGACAGGGTGCAACAGCTGCGGTAGAAGCCGCCACCCTTGCCCTGGGTGTCTGGGCATAGGTTACGAAAGAGAATGGATATGACTTGTGTATCATCTGACATCGCACGACCCATACTGTGCCTGGATATGGTCTCCGTCATTCTCAGGACAAGTGATACAATAGATTTGGTACAATAGACTTCTGCAACAATTCTCAACCCTTTTTCCTATTTATCTCCCACTTATGAACTGCTTTTCCCTCATCGCCCGGGACATCTCGAATAACATTTTCATCCTCTAGAGGAACAGCCGGCAGGTAATTTTATTCAGCCAAGGGAAAACTCCGAACAACCAACGAGTGAAGACGAAAATAGAGGGCTTCAGGTGACGTTTCATGGCCCCAAAGTCGAAGCTCCTGAAGTTGCTGATAATTCAGGGTCTCTTGGCTCTTGGTGCCGGAACGCCCTCAGCATAGGCAATCCCTCCCATCTGACCCCGTTTGCTTGCTTGTTGCAGAGGACACCCCCTCTCCATCATTTAAGTTTTTTGACAATTTTATTTAGTTTCCCACTGCAATTTGTGGAGAGAGAGAGAGAGAGAGAGAGAGAGAGAGAGAGAGAGAGAGAGAGAGAGAGAGAGAGAGAGAGAGAGAGAGAGAGAGAGAGAGAGAGAGAGAGAGAGAGAGAGAGAGAGAGAGAGAGAGAGAGAGAGAGAGAGAGAGAGAGAGAGAGAGAGAGAGAGAGAGAGAGAGAGAGAGAGAGAGAGAGAGAGAGAGAGAGAGAAGGAAAGAGGGAGGAGGAGATAGAGGGAGGGAGAGAGGGAGAGAGAGAGGGAGGAAAGGAGGGAGTGAAGGGGAGGGAGCGAGATAGGGAAATAGTGAGGTGTAAATGAAAGAGTAAATGCAATTTAAACCCGTATTACTCTATATCTATCTGTCTATCAGTCTATTAGTGTGTGTGTGTGTGTGTGTGTGTGTGTGTGTGTGTGTGTGTGTGTGTGTGTGTGTGTACGCGCGTGTGTACATATTTATATCGTAGATATAGTAGGGTTTCCTCTCAACACCGTGGAAAAGGAGTGTAAGATTCACCGATGTATAAGCTTACTGACTGTGTCGAGTTATGTGTAGGAGAGAATTCACTAAAACAGGAAGATTGGGAAGGAACATAAGAATCAAAGACATATACAAGGGAAGAACAGGGTGAACAGACCAGAAGTTCATATTGAAATGAACATTTATAAGAATGGTGGGAGGAAGTTGTACCTGGGATCTGGAAAAATTGGGAAAAAACGTCTGATTTTGAGTAGAGTAAGGTAGAAGGTAATGGAGATGTATGGCATGGGCAAGTCTAGTTGAAACATATACCAACAGAGTGGCCAACGAATGGATTACTTAGTAACCATGTAGTGAGCACTGAAACTATTGGTTATTTTAAGAGAAGGTTAAATAACCTTATGGATGGGGATGATAAATAGTAATGAACATGGGACTGTCTAGTATAGGCCTTATAGTCTCTTGTAGTCTCCTACATTCTTATATTCTCATGGGTGCATGTATGGAGGGTCGTAGGAAGTGTGATTATGTGCGAAGAGGAGACGGGTGGTTCGCAGTGGAGACTGAGGAGTTCATGCAGGGTTGTGTGTTGTCTCCATAGGTTTCTGATGAAACGAGGAAATTGAAAGACAGACGGATTATTTGTTTTTGTTGTGATGAAAGCGGATGAAATCTGGAAATATTAAAAACAGAGATAGAAATAGGGGAAATGCGAATGCAGCTTTGTTGAAGTGATCTGGGCTTACGGGGAGAAAAGAAATAGGATGAACTAGCAAAACGTGGGTAGAAGGGAGAAGACCAACAGAGATGAACACAGTAAGGATGGGAAGTATAAAACAGATCTTATGTTCTTCGATGACGGAAAGGGGCGACGGTGCAAAGAAAGAAGTGAGGGCGAAGACGGAGGCAGAGATGACTAACTAATGTCATTAGGAAGGTTAAAAAAAGGGAAAATGAGGGTCAAGTGGGACGACCAAAGAAGGGATTTTCGGAGTGTACGGACGGAACGAGGACATCTGGAAAGACTCATTGTAACTGAACGAGTTTTATGAAGTGTAAATTCACATTGTGCTGGACAAAATATAAAAACGTTTTGGCCCTCCTTCTCTTGGTCTATATTTTCTTCATGGAGAAATATAAGAAAAGGACCGATATACATATATACACATAAACACCGATATACATATATATATATATATATACAAATATATATATATATATATATATATATGTATATATATATGTATATGTATATATATATATATATATGTATATATATATGTATATGTATATATATATATATATATATATGTATATATATACATACATATATATACATACATGCATGTACGTATATATGTATGTATATCGCACACACATACAATGTATCCCGATGCTATTCCCGACTTTCTCTTTCTCTCTCTCTTTCTCTCTCTCTCTCTCTTTTTTTTTTAATACAGTGGGGGCCTGACGTTGGGTTCTTCTCTCTCTTTCCAATACAAAAATGGTATTTTCTTCGACCTTTCATTTCCTGAGCTCATGTAAAAAAAAACTTACCTTCCTCTCTGCCCGTTCAAGTATACACATCTTTACACTTGACCTCCAATCTCCATCCTTGTCTGGAGCTGTATACCTCTGTGTATTCTTTTTTTTTTTTTTTTTAGTTTGTGTCTACTTTGTTTTTTTGTCAAGGCAACCCACACCCCATTTCTTCATTCTTTCCGAACACAGTTTTGCTTTCTTCGTCTAAGGCTTTTCTTGGGTGCCCCCACAAACACCTCCCTGTTCTGATTCCTGAATCTTACTTTTTTATTTTATTTATTTACTTCTTTTCTCCGCACCTTGCAAAATTATATTCAACTAGTTTTTTCCTTCTTGTTCACTTTTTGTGCCCATTTTCTTCATCATTCACTCTCGCTTTTCTTTTTCTCTAACGTTCGTCCCTAGTTATTTTTTTTATCCATTTGTACGTTCTCAAAGTTCTCTTTTTTTGACTCCCACCATTAGCCTTTTTTTGCAAACGTTCGCCGTCTGTCTTTTTTGTATCACTTTAGTCATTTGTCAGTTTTTTTCTCTCACATTCACCTGATGTCCTTTTTCTCCTACGTTCTCCTTTCATTCTTGTTTTCTCCCACTTTCACCTTTTTCTCCTACATTCGGCATTTGTTCCTTTTTTTTTCTCCCTCTCACATTCACCTTCTGCCACCCCACCTCCACCGTTCCAATTTCTCTCACTTTAACCATTTGTCAACCTTTCCTCTTTCGTTCACTTTATCTTTTTTTCACTTTTACCTTTTGATTCCTTTGTGTCTCGCCCAAAACACACAAACTCTTCTTGCAGTCCACCTATTCCACGACCTTTTTTCATCCTGCCCATCTGACGGGCTATATTTCACAGGTATAGCCTCTTACAGAAACAAAGAGTGTTTATCTATCTATATCTCTATACTTACATCCATCCATATCTTTATCTATATTAACTGCCTTTAGTTGTATGATGTTCCTATTGCTGACACAGAGCACATTTATTTACTTATATCCCTCGACATATATCTTATGTACCTTAACTCTCTTAACCATGCTCTCACCTTGCGGCACCTATTCATGTTCTTCACTTGCATGCATTCTGGGTTCATACATTTTATTACATATTTCCTACATTTCTACATTTTTAATCTCGCACACTTTTATCTGTCAACATTTTCATCTCAACATTTCTTTATCTATACAAGGCTATCTAAATAGCTCAGACCCTTTCATTATTTTGGGAAGTCTCCATTTTTTTTTCTCATGGCCTTCCCTATTACTATGGCGGACATCCAAACCTGATTTATGGTATATAAATTTTACGAAAAAACATATTTCTTTGTTGTCGTATTAACACAATATTGTTTGTAAAAGATAATTTCTATCATGAAAGAAATTATGTATATAGAAATGCATTAAATACTCAACACCTAAAGATGTGACTTAAGTTGTCGTGGTTTAGGTTCGGTTCTTCACATCTCTTATCATCTCTTCCCTGCTCATTTATCTGGTCTGACCTTTTCTGACCTGGATTGACTTTCCCTGGAGACCTTTGAAACAATTCTAATTGTTTTTTACTCTTCTTCTTAAATTTAAATGTATTTACCTCCTGATCCTTATAAGATTCTGCATAACAGCGTGTAGGATTATATCTCTTACTCATTTTTATTTATTTACTTATTTATCTATTTGTGCATTTCACCTCGCATTTCTTTTTGCAGCTCATCTCTTCCCTTCACACCAAAACTTTGGAAAGACACACTGCTCAGCTTATTTCTTGGCGTTTTCAACTTTTCCCACACCTTCACATTATATATCCTCTCTATATCTGGGCACCGCCCACATCTTTCTCACCTTTTCCTTTTCTAGGTA
>NC_134779.1:81930710-81933210 GCF_046742065.1 Oratosquilla oratoria
GAGAAGGTGACTGAGATAATAATATAGGAGCAGGACAGGGAGGGAGATGAAAAGGAGATAAAGCTGGAGAAGGAGAAGACTAGGAATTCGAGGTTGTATGAGAGAAGAGGAGAAAGAGGAGAAGGAGGATGGGAGTAGGAGGAGGAAGAGGAGGAGGAGGAAGAGACGGAGTACAAGGAGAAGAGAGGGAGAGAGAGAGAGAGAGAGAGAGAGAGAGAGAGAGAGAGAGAGAGAGAGAGAGAGAGAGAGAGAGAGAGAGAGAGAGAGAGAGAGAGAGAGAGAGAGAGAGAGAGAGAGAGAGAGAGAGAGAGAGAGAGAGAGAGAGAGAGAGAGAGAGAGAGAGAGAGAGAGAGAGAGAGAGAGAGAGAGAGAGAGAGAGAGAGGAAGATCAAGGGAGCTGGGAATTAAAGTCCACAGAGAGCAAAGGAGAAGCGGAAGATTAGATTGTGAGGCAAAGAGAAGGAGCAGGAGAAGAGAAGAGAATTGGGAAGAAAGGGAAGAATAAGAATTAAGAGGTACGAAGAAAAACTGATTAGGAAAAAAATCAGGAGGTGAATGATGAATACTTTTCATTTTTTTTCATCTATACACCGGTTCTGTCGGAGGTGGATAAGGTGAAGGAGGAGGAGGAGGAAGAGGAAGAGGAGGAGATGGTGGTGTAATCTCACAGCAGTTGTTGATATGTTGGTAGGGTTGTATAAGATGGTGGTGGTGGTGGTGGTGCGTAAGACGGTGACCGTAATAGTGGTAATGACGGTCGTGGGAAAGAGTGACGTCTGCGGCGACGGTGGCGCCGCACCCGGACTTCGGGTGTGAACTCGTGATGGCGGCGGTCGGTGGGTTGGTATGGAGGAGGAGGAGGAAGAGGAGGGGAAGGAAGGGACGTATGGATTCTGGCGATTGCAGCAGGTGGTGATTGTGGAGTGGAGGCGTTCGGAGGTTGATGTGGAGGGTTGGAGGCGTTAGGAGGAGGATTGTGGAGGGGAGACGTTAGGAGGTCGATGTGGAGGATCGGAGGAAGTGGGAGGGTGAGTGTGGAGTGGAGTCGTTCTACTGGGAGGTTGTTTGTGGAGGAAATAAGACTGACCGTAATGACTGGTGACGGGCGAGACAGAGACAGAAAGGGGAGAGGGACTTAGGGGGAGCTTCTTAGTCGTTAACATTTAAAATTTTGAATTCTGAATCTTGTAACGGACAGTGGTTGGGGTGCTTCGTAAACCAATGACAGCTTAGAGGAAGTGGTCAGGAGGAGGAAGAGGTGGTGGTTAGGAAGAAGAATAGGAGGGTGATGAGGATGTAGTTGGGGAAAGGAGGAAGAGAAGGAGAAGGAGTACGAGAAGGTGGTTGGGAGGGGAAAGATGAGGAAGAAGTTGAAGAGGAGGAGGTGGCCGGAAGGAAAACGAGAAGGAAGAGGAGGAGGAGGATGATGATGAGGATGATGAGAAAGAGACAGACGAGAAGGAGAAAGAAGAGTAGTGGGTGGTGGCTGGAGGAAGGAACCGGAAAACGTTGAGGAGGAAGTAACTGGTAGGATGACGAGGAGGAAGAGGAAGAGGAGGAAGAGTAAGAGAAGGATGAGAACTGGGTGATACGATGTGCAAAAGATGTTTAACTGTGGGACTGAAGAAATCGCGAAGAGAGGAGGGGACGATCTTCTTCCCCTTAGAGGAGGAGGAGGAGGAGGTGAGAGGAGGCAGTGAGGTTAGAGGAACCGAACTGAGACGGAGAGGAGGGACAGAGGGAAGGCTAGGGGAAGGACTTGCAAGAGAGGAGGAAGGCGGAGAAGGGTGAGAGAGTGGGAAGGCAGCAAGCAAGAGGGGGAGAGGGGAAGAGAGGCAGCTAGAGGAGGAGGGGGAGGAGGTGAAGGAGGAGGAGGAGGAGGAGGAGGAGGAGGAGGAGGAGGGAGAAAAGGGAGGTTGAGGGGTAAACCGGAGATGTGCTGGTGGTGTTGGCGGTGGTGGGCTGTGGTGGTGGTTGTAGTTGTGTTACTCGTTTTCTAAGTCCTTAGTGTGGCTTTACTCTTTCATCTCCACCATCGCCACCATTACTAACACCATCACTACCACCACCTTCATCACAATCACTTCCATCACCAACATCATCACCACCAACATAAGCCACCATATCTACCACCAAACCATAACCACCACGAAGGCTGGGAGGCACTCTTTTCAACCCTTCTCCACCTTTGTCCCTCCTTCCTGACCCCACAACCTTCTACAAGAGGAAAGGGGGGGAAGGGGGAGAAAGGGGAACCCCGCCCAATCCTTTATTACCGATGTTTTCAGTGTAAGTATCCAGTATCAAAAAACTTCTCAAAATTGTTTCCCTAAACTCCTCGACGACCATGCCTCCCAGCTTATTCCGAGCTATGCCAGCTTAGTACCAGCTGCATTCTAAAATCTGTGCCCTCCGGGTATACGAACGGCACTTCTTGGATGGCTCTCTCAAGACCGCCTGGGATCAGTGCAATATGCTCTCAAGCTTTACCTCGAATATC
>NC_134779.1:81943210-81948210 GCF_046742065.1 Oratosquilla oratoria
GGAGAAAGAAGGGGAGGAGGACTAGTGGATGAAATAAGTGGATGAAAGAGGAGGATAGAAGAGGAAGAAGAGAAGGTGTGAAGAGGATAGAGGAGTGGACTAAGATGAACGGGAATAGTAGGACAAATAGGAGAAAGGGGAAGAAGAGAATACAGAGGTCAATAGTAAAAAGAGAGGAAAAAGAAATGCCTGCCCATTCCCCCCTCCTCCCTCCCCCCCTCCTTGCGCAAGAGAACCACGGTTCTCTGGTTCTATCCGAATAAAAGCTCCATCGGGGTCTTCCATTTTGTCCGCCATTTTGTCCAGTCTCATCCAAACACCTAAATTGGAAACGAGGGAGAGGCCATGCGGCTTTTTGTCTCGTAGCCGGAGTGTAGAAATCATTATTGAAACACACACTTCGAACAAGAGCATATAGAGAATGTTGCTGCGAGGTGAGGTGGAACGTGACGTTCTTGTTTCGGCTGAGCAAGGAGAACTGGGAGCATTGCGAGGATGAGTAACAAGAAAAGGAAAAGGAGGAAAAAGGGGAGGGTTACGAGGAATAAGAAGGAGGAAGTGGAGGAAAAGGAAGTGGAGGAGGAGAAATAAGGAGAGGATAAGAAAGAGGCGGAGGAGGTGGTGGGGGAACTGGAAAAAGCAGAGGAGGGGGAGGAGGAGAGGAGGAGGAGGCTGAGGAGGAGGAGGAGGAGGAGGAGGAGGAGGAGGAGGTGAAGTTGGAGGATGAAGAAAAGTTGAGTAGGAGTAGGTGGAGGTGAAGGTGGAGAAAGAGGAGGAGGAGGTGGCGAAATATCACAGGACATGTTGAAGCTATTCTTGGTGGCCTCCAGCGTCTGCGGGCCACGGGCCACACGAACCCACTCGGTGTAAAAGTGTGAAAGGACGCAGTGTTCAATACCAATGAATCTGGTCACTTCAAAAATAAGGATAAACAAGTAAATACATTAATAAAGAAATAAAAAATAAATGCACAAAATAAGAAATGAATAGAACATGTACAATACAAATAAAATCATACATATATAAATAAACGAAAATTAGATTTAGACCAAACATAAATAAATATAAATGAATAGAGAAAAAGAAGTATTCAGAGAAATGAAAAATGAACGAAACAGAAGTAAAAAAAAAAAAAAAAACGAAAAAAATAAATGGGTGCATTCATATGATCTCTCTTATATTACTAATGCACCAGTCGATGTTGACCTGATGAGGATTCCAATTCCCAAAGGGAAGGAATCCATATATAATGCGAATACGAAAGATCATTTCATTCCTCAGTTTACATTCATCCCACACATTCATACGCACACTTATATACATACATACATGCACACGCACACTATATGTACAGTACACACGAGTACATTCACTAATACATACACAAACACATACATATACGTACAGATATGTACTTACAGACGTTCCTATACATTTTTACTTTTGTATACTCTTATATACACACGCAAATGTTTGTACATATGCTTACTTTGATGCAATGATATATACATACCTACACGTTTGCACACGTACACACAGAATATAAGGTAAAAATGACACAAATGAATCATCGACATCGGTACACGCAAACACAAGCGTCCTTGTTTAAACACGCATTACTAAACATATACACGGACGCAGAATCAATTTTTAACACACGAATACGCTTTTCGGAACTTGGGCCAACTCCCAGCAGCAGCAGAAGTACCTTTTCTCGAAACTGTTTTCAAGCAATATCTTCTAATAACCGCTTAGACTCACATTTGCCGGGAATCAAATGCTCAATTCATGAAATATACCCGAAGGGAAAGTGCCACGAGGGAGCCAAAGCGGGGATTGGAATATGTGCATTAGTGCCATTCTCTGAGCATTAGTGCCGACCCCTGTCCATTAGTGCCACTTCTGTGTATCAGTGCACGTTTGTGCATTAGTGCCAAACTTGTGCATTAGTGTCGTCTCTGTGCGTTTGGACCACTAATGAGAATGTAAATTTCCTTAGCTCTTAGAGGTTTCCTGCCACCAATAAAAGAAAATCGCCTGGCGACAACACAAACAAAATATGTAAAGTGTGTTATTGCAGAAGAGGAAATAGACTGCGATGCCAAAGAAAAAAAAGAAGAATAGGAAGAAGAGGAAGATGGAAAAGATAAACTGATAAAAAAAAAAAAAAAAAAAATCTGGGTGTCTCTTATTAGCTGGCGGGTCGGCCGTTTCCGCACAAAATTTCGGCTCTCCCGGACCTCTTCGGGAAATTTGATAAACTAATAAATTCTTAGCCAAGAATTGGTTTTTCGGAGGGAAGGCACGGGTTATCGACATGCTCCCCACCCTGACGCGGGTGGTACACTTCATGAATTTTGTTCTGGCTGAGGACTGCAGACGATTTTAGGTAGTTGACGGGACAAAGTCCGATACAAAGGTGGTCTTGAGTGACACACACACACATACACACACACACACACACACACACACACACACACACACACACACACACACACACACACACACACACACATACACACACACACACACACACACACACACACACACACACACACACACACACACACACACACGCACACACACACACACACACACACACACACACACACACACACACACACACACACACACACACACACACACACACACACACACACACACACACACACACGCACGCACACATATGCATATGTGTGTATGTGTTTGTGAACACACTCATCCAGGGTCTAATATTTCCGAAAGCCTAATAACGAAAGATAATGAAGAGCTCAAAATATAAATCACAAATTTCAGATTTCTCTCTCTCTCTCTCTCTCTCTCTCTCTCTCTCTCTCTCTCTCTCTCTCTCTCTCTCTCTCTCTCTCTCTCTCTCTCTCTCTCTCTCTCTCTCTCTCTCTCTCTCTCTCCCTCTCTCTCTCTCTCTCTCTCTCTCTCTCTCTCTCTCTCTTTCATTTTCTAGTCTTATCTTTAACTTCACTTTTTATCCCCCTATTTTGTGGAAGGCACCCTCCAATACATCTTTGGGTAATGGAAGAGAGGCGTCAATTCCCTCACCACGACAATATTGCGTGGCTTAGCGTGCAACGGAATGACTTTTGGCTGCGTACGGGAGTCGACTTGTCACCCCGTCCATACCAAGTTCGTGACGGAAGCCCCATCTCCTGACCCGAGGTCAGAGGCCAAGAAGACCTGAAGACAACGAAACACAACATGAAGGTCGTGGCGAAATTTAAGACAAATAAAGACGATGACGGAATGGAAAACCAGGAGAAAATAGTGAGAGAGATAGAAATAGAGATAGATAGATAGATAGATAGATAGATAGATAGATAGATAGATAGATAGATAGAGAGAGAGAGAGAGAGAGAGAGAGAGAGAGAGAGAGAGAGAGAGAGAGAGAGAGAGAGAGAGAGAGAGAGAGAGAGAGAGAGAGAGAGAGAGAGAGAGAGGGGAGGGGAGGGCACAGACATGGTCGTAATAACCAAGCTAATGGCTTCAAAAACCAGTAACCTATATAGGAGGAGGAGAAGGAGGCAAGAGAAGGCAGGGGTGATGACGAGGGGGTGGCGAGGAGGTGAAGAAGACGGAAGGACGAGGGAGCAGAGGAAGAGGTGGAGGAGGAGGAACAGGAGGAGGAGGAGGAGGAGGAGGAGGAGGAGGAGGAGGTGGCAGCCAATTGTTAGGATGCTAATGGTTGTATGCAGATGAGGGTCGGTGGTGGTTTCTGACGCGTCCAGGGTGGAGGATGGGGGCGCGGGTATGTGGAGGCTCTCTTCGACGCTCACTGACTTCCCAACTGCAGCTGGGATGGCGAGCGCACGCCGCGAACTGCCATTTTTCATTGCATTGCATTAAAAGAGGATTGTGAGTAAATGTCAAAATGGTACATGCTCAACTGCTCGAAAATTTTTACCTAAGAAGAGCACATTTTAAACTAACTTAACTAACCCAACCGAAACTAGCTTGTTTTTACCTCCCTTCACCTAGCTTAAACTGGGTTTTCCTAGCCTAACAACCTCACTTAGTTCTCCATATCAACTACAATATCAATCTTCACGGGTTATATACTTTCTATATTTGACACAAATCTCTCTCTCCCTCGCACTCTCTCACTACCTGTCTCTCTCTTCGGCTTGGAGCTGTTCCGTGGCAGCAGCACCTGCCTCGCCTATCCTCGCTTCGCTTCGCCTGTCCTCGTCTGGCCTCGCTTGACCCTCGCGGACAAACACAAAAATAGAGAATGGTTGGCAGCCTGGTGGGTTGGTTTCTTGGATCAGGCTGAAGTCAAAAATCATGGAGGAGACGCGAAAAAATAAAGATACCGAAAGAAAACAAAGAAAAAACAAATGTAAATTAGTGGAAAAAGAAGTCTACACAATGCGTTAAAGAGAAAAAAAAAAGAGGAAAGGAAAAGAAACACGACGCAAAAAGTCGTGGAGGCCTCTCCAACTACGACGTAGCCGCGGGCAGGGAATGTGTTCAGGTGAACGCCAGTGTTAAGGAACACATGCACTAGGACGCCGTGGCTGGGAAATAAGCTCAGCAGAACACAAGAGCAAAGAAATGTGATCACCAGACCAGTAGGGCTGAGGAAAGTGTACAATAGAACGTCGTGGCTGGGAAATAAGTTCAGTAGAACACCAGATTGATCAGTAGAGCGTCAGGCATATCCATCTATCTTTTCTACAATTGAGTCTACCGAGACGCCAAGCCTACTGTATCTCCACGTAGTGCGGTGGTAAATTGCATCCGCGTATCACAACTTCTCGTGGAAGAATTATGTAAGTAAACGCAGACGTGAGGCAAGAATAAAGAATTGTGATGCAACAAAAGAATAAGTAAAAAAAGAAGAAAAATTGAACAACATTGTAACGAAGAAGAGCTAGTTAGGCCTGGAGGAGTTGCGAAAAAAGAAAGAAAAAACAAAACGCATAAAAATGAAAGAAAAAATGTATAAGACAAGGGAAAAGAACGATGGGTCGATTCCACACATCCCA
>NC_134779.1:81983210-81985710 GCF_046742065.1 Oratosquilla oratoria
CGCGGTAGCCCGTCGCATGCAACGCGTAATCTTGTCTAAAAAACGGGAGAGAGAAAGAGAAGTGGGGTGGGTAGGAAAGGTGTTAACCTAATCCCATTACGTTTAGGAGTTTAAACTAAACCCGTAAAAGCCTTACAAAGGGTCCGCTTGCAAGATTAGTCGCCGAATAAGAGCCTTACTAATGTTTTATTTATTTACTGATATTTTGCGAAACGCGCTGCACCGCTTACGAGAAGATCAAGTTAAATCTGCTTCGTTGTGATTATGAGCACGACAATTGAACAGTTACGGTGGTGGAGGCGGGGTCAAAGGTCTCAGGGCATAATCCTCCTTAGGGCAAATTCGCAAATGTGCTTAATCTCCGGATGTGTTATTTTTTGCAAAATATTCCATTGTCTTGTCATGTCTCGCTCCATATACATCGTATCGCACAAGTATCCATACAATGGACATATATTTTTCAAAATGCTCTGTAATCCCTTAATTTTGTTGTAGAGCTGTGGTCCTTTATTTTATCTGAAGGGTTTAATGCGATAACAGAAGTGCAGTTACACAACTTATGTCACCCACTCACTATTTAAGTTTCTCCATAACCCGTTTCACATATAAGTACTACAATAGCCGGCGTCATCTGCAAATCTGAATAAAATTGTCTCATTAACCAGAACAAAACATGTTAAGGTTACATTTTGGCTTCAGTAGTAAGTGGTACAGATGCCGAAGTCTCCTGCGGACCTGGACCGAGTATATTTCTCTACGTCGTTTGTTTACGATACAAACGAATCTTACGAGGTCGCAATTGACTCGTCTACATCGTGATTTTAAATACAGAGATATATTTTCCACAAAAGTACCAAGAGGAAGACCTCAACCACTGTGGTACTTAGGAGTGGTAGGACCAACCTCCCAGCTTCTCCAGTTCCTGTCCGGCCTCACCTTGTCCTCCATTCCCTGCCATCCATCACAACCATTCGTCCTTCCACTATGACAGACATTAACTCCCCTTTTCTGGAAGGAAATGTCCATCATCCATTTCGATGTCCCCTACCCAAACCGAGCAATACCCAAGCCATTAATCACCCCACCACTGTCCTCACTTCTCCATCATCATATAGCTTCAGCTCCAGTCTTGAATGGACTATTAACCTTTTTTGTAACCGGCGGTACATTTCCTATAAGTCTGGTTGTCTCCAGGCGATTTTATTCAGCTTGCTGGGGGGTAGGGTGGCTGTGGCAAGGATGGGTCAAGTGGTTACCAATGCAAGGCTGGTTTTGAAACAGGGAGCAGAACGACCTTGTTTACATAATTGAAATTTACATAGTTTTTTAAAACCGCACATATTCAGCGTTTTCTCTCTCTCTCTCTCTCTCTCTCTCTCTCTCTCTCTCTCTCTTTCTTTTTCTCTGGTACATGCATCCTACAAACAAAAATTTGCATTCAAGAACGACGGTGAACCAAAAAGATTTCGCTTCTTTTCCCCAGATCTCTTTGCCAACACTTAACGCTTAATCTTCCAACACTGCGCGGGCAACCTTCCCTGCACCTGGCTGCAACCACCTGGGAACCAGCTGTGGTGGCAGGCAAAGTAATGTCTGCCAGTAATCCTGGTGTTAGTAGACACAAGCTTTGTAAGATTTTTATCTCCTTGGTTTACTTTTCAAACACCCACTGTGGAGCGTTGGTCCTCAGTCTCACTTCGTAGGTACGAGATTCCCCTCCCCCCATTTATTTTCTATACTTCATAAATAATCGTAATCATTTTCCCTATTACAAAATTAATCATAATTCCTTCTCCTGATTAAAAAAATAATCACATTTTCCCTATTGCAAGAAGTAATCATGTTTACTTTCCCTATTACAAAGGTGACGACAATTACTTTCCCTATTACAAAAACTATTATGATTAGTTTCCCTATTGCAAAAGAGCTCACCATTACTTTCCAAGTAACAAAAGTAACAACCATTACTTTCCCTATCATAAGAGTAATTACAATGACTCCCCCTGTTCCAAAATTCATTTTCCATTTCCGAGAGTAATCGCAATTACTTTCCTGATTACCACAGCATGCGAGCGGCAGCCGTTGTGTGCTTGACCGGAGCGCGGCGCTCCACACAAGCCGAACCGGGGCAGTTTGTTTACATTGGGTGAAGTACAGAGACATAAATATGGCCCGCGCTGCGCTTTTAATGAGATGAGTAATGCAATAATGAACGAGTCATTACGGGAGATAATTGTCCAAAAATAGACGAAATACAGTCGTGAGCAGCGTCAAAATGAACGTAAGTTTCACCTTGAACGTAATTTCCATTAAGAACGTGTAATATACACTGTGAACGTGTTATAGTGAACGCAAGTTCCGCTGTAAACCTAAGTTCCTCTGTGAACGTGACATTGTGAAGGTAAGTTCCAGTGAGAATGTAATTTTCACCGTGAACGTGTTTTAACATAAAGATTTCCACAAAAAAGATAAATAAATAAATAAAAACAAACAAAATAAA
>NC_134779.1:81993210-81995710 GCF_046742065.1 Oratosquilla oratoria
CTTTCATTCTCTGCCGCTCTTTCGCACTCACATACACACACACTCTACTGTATTACTCACACACACACACACACACACACACACACACACACACACACACACACACACACACACACACACACACACACACACACACACACACACACACACACACATACACATACATATACATACACATACACACACGGAACAAGTAAACAAGGATTCATACATAAGCACTACCTCTGTATGCAGGAATCAATCGTTTCTTTTCACAATGTTTACGACCCTTTTCTCTTCCTCCTCCTCCTCCATTTCCCCAACGTAATTCATTTTCTCTCTTCACAAGCAATATCACCGCCGTGAGACGCTACAGCATGGTATATGTCATATCATCACCGTGAGTGATGCAGTACACAGTGTATTTTTATCTTAGAACTGTGTTAAATGCGATTTCGTGAGTGTCATGTTCATTTCATGATCTCTTTGAGAGAGGCTGGCTTCCCATGGTTATATGAAATCACCAGGCATTCGCTAGCTGTTAAACTAAGCTGGAGGACTGGCACCTTTGAATTTGTGAAATTTACCTTTGACTTACAACCATTCATCCACAGAGTGGTTCTTGATAATATCCAACTTTTACAGTAGACACCCTTAACCATTACCAAGTCCTGCCCCCAGTCAAAGACAACTGAAAAGTCCATGAAGGTGCTATTGTACTAACTGCGGGCACAAAGGATGTCGCGGCCCGCCGCGCGTTCTGGACTCAAAACAGGTTTCAAACGCGGGTTACCCGGCGCAAGTGGGCAGAACAATGATGCAGCCGCGCTCGCCCTGCGGCGCTTCCGCTTATTGACAAACGCGCGTTTATTCCACGGGTGGACGTGAATTACCGCCATTGAGAAGAAAACCTCAGGGCCCAGGTGGCGGGTAAAGTGAGAAAAATACGCCACACGGCGCTGAGTGGTTCCGACCGATGTTATGACCTTTGCCCTGTTAAACGCCTAAGTGACTACTGGGAATTGGAGAGAGATGCGGGACTCGAACTCGCGACTAGGAGGAGGCGAGTCCTGCGCGCTTCCGGTTCCGCCACATGCCCGCGTATATGCCACCTAATTCCTCGATTTCCTAATACATATATTTCTTATTTACTATCAATATTTTCCTCAAGTTGATGCAGTCTTCCCACATTGCATGGCAGGCCATCGTTAAGTTTGAAGGAAATGGAGGGGGAGGGGGACAGAGTTTATCTTTCTTGCCATGGTTAAGGGGATTAGCAGGATTCGAACTTGGCCTGTCCTGAGAAAGGAGTTATGAGAGAAGGAATGTGAGCTAATAAACCACAGGGGAGGATAGAGGGAGAGAGCCAGGGGAGAGGGGAGGGGAGGGGAGGGGAGAGAGAGGTAGAGATGGGTTCGGAGAAAGGAGGAGGAGGAGCAGGAGGAGGAGGAGGAGGAGGAGGAGGAGATAGAGATAGATAGATAGATATGTATATAGATAGATAGATAGATAGATAGATAGATAGATAGATAGATAGAGAGAGAGAGAGAGAATTGAAAAGTGGTGGGAAGCTGAAATAACATTGACACAAGTTTGAGTTGTTGAGCAGCGGAGCAAATAGTTACGTGGAAAACGGCCTAATGATATGCTCTGGATGTAATGGTATGCTTTTGTGGTAATCAGACTTTTTGGGCGATCAGTCAGCTTGGCATTTCGGACTATCCTTTCATCAAATATTAAACAGATACAGTGCGTAGGTGGATCCCGCTCCAAGAGAAGAAAACAACATCATGATAAAAAAAAGCAATGAATGGTAAAAGTAAAAATTTCATACCGATCGATAAGAATAACCAAAATCAGGTCAGTAATCGATAAAAGAAGAGAAAATCATGTCTGTGATTGGTGAGAAAACAAAACGAAACCAGGCCTTTGATCGATGGTAAAAACAGAGATGAGGTCTTAGATCGATGAGAAAAACAGAAATCACGCCTGTGATCGATGACAAAAATCCCAATCACGCCTGTGATCGACAAACTTTGTAAGTGATGACAATAGAACACTAACTGTAAATGAAACTCCAGTTTCATTTCTAATTTTGTCAAGTGAAACGGAGATAAGTATTGTCTAATGCAGGTGGCATTCCTTCCAGTATTAGTGACTTCCATTCTAGTCTACTTCATTCTGGTACTAGTGAACTTGATTCTAGTATCCCCATATCCCTACGGACCTAAGTCACGCAGCAGTTTTACGAAATGAGACTAATTTTCATTCATCGAGGAATGTTAATCAAGTTCTGATTCAATTATCTCTCCTTTCTGCTGCCTTCTCAAAATCTCTCCTTTACCATCTCCATGACTTTACTTCTTAGATGCAATTGCGTCTCAGGGGGAGGAGCGCTGGTGTCGACTACAATCGAACCTAGCATCAGTTAACTTCAGTCTAGTCCTAGTAAACTTCGTTCTAGCACTAACGCCACAACCCGCTATATGCAGTGTAAATAAATAATAGCTTTCACAGACTT
>NC_134779.1:82000710-82005710 GCF_046742065.1 Oratosquilla oratoria
CTCGCTCTGGTCCGTCTCCCATGGCACAGGGGATTCCTACCATAATTGATTAAAATCAAACCGAAGACAAGAAAAAAAAAGAATGGTGGCTAGTAAACAATTTGAAATTAAGACAGACTGTCACTTGTAGAAGTGAGACCCCCACTCCCCCACTTCACCCCACAGCTGAGGGAAATCACCTGATGGCAGCAAGAAAATACACTAAAGGGTCAAGATACATTTAAACGAATGGTCTACCCAAAGCACAGGAGTTCGAATCCAGTAGCATCCCGCGAATGACCGCAAGTCAATCACTTCGTTCAGCTTTTCCTGAAGTCTCTCGCTGCAGCAGGGAGGATGGTTCCGGTATCCCCTCCCCCGCTCCGAAATAACATAGCTGCATCAATGGGAACGGGAACTGATACCGGTGAAGAGAGAGAGAGAGAGAGAGAGAGAGAGAGAGAGAGAGAGAGAGAGAGAGAGAGAGAGAGAGAGAGAGAGAGAGAGAGAGAGAGAGAGAGAGAGAGAGAGAGAGAGAGAGAGAGGAGAGAGAGAGAGATAGAGAGAGAGAGAGAGAGAGAGAGAGAGAGAGAGAGAGAGAGAGAGAGAGAGAGAGAGAGAGAGAGAGAGAGAGAGAGAGAGAGAGAGAGAGAGAGAAGAGAGAGAGAGAGATAGAGAGAGTGAGATAGAGAGAGAGAGAGAGAGAGAGAGAGAGAGAGAGAGAGAGAGAGAGAGAGAGAGAGAGAGAGAGAGAGAGAGAGAGAGAGAGAGAGAGAGAGAGAGAGAGAGAGAGAGAGAGAGAGAGAGAGAGAGAGAGAGAGAGAGAGAGAGAGAGAGAGAGAGAGAGAGAGAGAGAGAGAGAGAGAAAGAAGTGTGTGAGGGGAGAGTGTCGAGAGGGGAACCCGAGGGAGAGGGGAAGGTAAACAACTGTGAGAGCAATTACAGGCCGTGGGAGTGTAGGGTGAGAGTAGGAGGGGGAATACAAGGGGGAGAGGGGTCAGAGCTTGTGTGTGTGGGGAAATGTTTACTGATAGCACGAAGGGGATAAGGTGAGAGGGATACACTGAGGGAGTGAGAGTGCGTGAGAGTAAGAATGTGAGAATGGTGTATGACAGAATGTAGGAGTTTGTACGGTTTGTCAGGACTATATCGAGAGTGTGGGAGTACGAGTGAAAGGAGGAGTGGATGAGAGTAGGAGAGCGAGAGTAAACGAGTGAGAGTGAGAGTGCAGTTGGGAGCTTAATGAAAAGAATACTTTGAAAGCAGTGGCGGAATCTACGCTTTTTTTCTGGCTAAGAACATGAGGCTCTTTTATTCAGCTGAGGGATGTGGGGCCCTCCCCACCTCGGTTGAATAATGGATAACGAGAATAAGGTGAGAGGGGGAGCGAAAAGAGTAAGAGGGATGTAACAAAGAAGTGAGAGGACAGTGAGAGGGAAGTGAGAGGAGAATGAGGAAGGCGTGGAAAGGGAGTGAGAGAAGTGTCAGAGGAGAGTGAGAGGAACACGAAAGTGGGATAAAATGAGTGTGGGAGAGGGAGTGAGGAGGCGAAGGAGCTGTGATGTGCAAAGGCTCCCGTACCTTCCACCCCCCCCCCCCACACGCAGCCTTGGGGGCGGGGGGAAGGGGGCATCAGCACCCAACGCGGTGTTTGCCTCCCAGCTTACTCCAACCCCCCCCTCCCTCCATCCTTCAACCCCCATACTCCTCTTCCTCCTCCTCCACCTCCTCTTCCTCATCCTTCACCTCCTCTTCCTCTTCCTCACCCCCCTCTCCCTCTCCCTCTCCTTCTCTTACTATCCTCTGCCTCCTCTTCCGACTTCTCTCCTGTCTTCTTTTTCTTCTCCATCCCTTTCTTTTCCTTCTTCTCCTTCTCCTCTTCCTTTTCTTCTCCCGGCTCCTCCTCCTCCTATTCCTCCTCCTCCTCCTCCTCCTCCTCCTATGTCTTCTCCTCCCACTCCACCTCCTCCTTCGTCTATGGCCTCCTTTTTCGCATCTGCATCATCTTCCTCCACCTCCACCTCCACCTCCTCCCCCAAATCCATCTCTCCCATCTCCTTGTCTTCCATTCTGTCTTCTCGGCCTATTACTCCTCCTTCCTCGAGTCCTCTTCCTATTCATTCGACCTCTTCTCTTCCTCTTCTTCAGTTACATCCGGCTCCTCCTGCTTTATATTTCTTCCTTTCCTTGTACAGCTTCTTCTTTCATTTTTTCTTTCTTCTTCTATCTCAGTTTCCTTTACTTTCTCTCTCTCTATCTCTCTCTCTCTCTTTCTCTCTCTCTCTCTCTCTCTCTCTCTCTCTCTCTCTCTCTCTCTCTCTCTCTCTCTCTCTCTCTCTCTCTCTCTCTCTCTCTCTCTTTCTCCTTCAAGCTTGCGTCGTCCCTCCTCCAGCGACGTTTTTCCCCATTCCTCCCGCTTTCTTCCTTTGTCTTAATTCATTTTCCTCTTCCTTCCTTCCTTCCTTCCTTCCTCTTCCTCCTTTTACTTTTCCTTAGCATCGCTTCTTTTTCCACTCCTACTCCCCTCCCGCTTCTCTCCTCACCCTCGCCCTCCTTCTTTCCCATTCTTCTCCCTCTCCCCCTCCTCCTCCTCCTCCTCCTCTTCTTCCTCCTTCCACTCCCTACGTCTCTCCTTCCTCCTATTCCCTCTCCTCTTCTCCCATCTCCCCTCCCTCCTCATTTTCATTCCTCCGCTTCCCTCCTCCTCCCCCAACTCCTGTCATACTCCTCCCAGCCTCCATTTTCTTTCTCTCCTCCCAGCCTCCCGTCCTCCACCTCCTCCTCCTCTTCCTCCTTCCCCCCCTTCGTGTACATCCCTACAAACGTGTCCTACTTTTCCAACTCAGCTCTTCTTCGCCCTTGACCTCCTCCTTCTCCTCCTCCTCCTTCTCCTCCTCCTCCTCCTCCTCCGCCTCCTCTTTCCCCTCGTCTTGTCCTCCATCAAGTCTACCTTTTTATCCTCCTCCTCCTCCTCCTCCTTTTTTCCTGCCCTTTCTTATCTTTTTCCTCATCTTCCTTGTCCTCATCCTCATCGTACCCCTACCCCTCCTCACTCTCATCCTCCTTCTCTTGGTCCTCTTGCCCTTTTTCATCTTCATTTTTTCCTCCTCTTCCTACTCTCTCTCATCCTCTTTGCCGTCCCTCTTATTTCTCCTCCTTCTAATTTTCCTCATTCTCGTTCTATTTGTCCTCCTTCTCCTCCTCCTTCTCTTATCCCTCCTCCTCCGAGAAATCTTCTTTCTCCTTCACTTCCTCCTCCTTCTCCTCCTCCGAGCTTTTCTTCTTTCTCCTTTACTTCCTACTCCTCCTCCTCCTCCTCCTCCAACAACATTTTCTTTTCTCGTTCCTTCAGCACCTTGATGAAATACAGTACCGCACAGTACAGATACCTCTGTGGCCAGCCAGCACCATGCGCTATCATTATGTAGTTCAGGGTTGGTGTGTGCGTGAGAACGTAAGGTTGTAGCACTATTCATAGGTCAATCTGTTACGAGCTCTGCGTTCTAATCCACGAGAATAACACATATTGATCACTTGTCTAGCACGTGATCTAACACCATGGTGAGTCGCAGGCGTGCGTGTACACACAGGCACACACACGCACACACACACACACGCACACGCACACACACACACACACACACACACACACACACACACACACACACACACACACACACACACACACACACACACACACACACACACACACGCACACACACACATACACACACGCACACACACATACACACACGCACACACACACACACACACACACACACACACACACACACACACACACACACACACACACACACACACACACACACGCGCGCGCGCGCGCGGATGAGAAAACAAGGATGAGGTTTTGGAAACAAGGGGAAAGGAAGTATGGAAAAGAGCAGGGTTTTGTAGGTGTGGGGGGGGGTAAAGTAGTATCGTATGACTTTCTTACACCTCCAACTTTGTATTTGCTAGCCAGTCTATGAATGTTTGATTTGCTTCGTAGATAGTCTGGTAACCCCCAGGCACTGCTGTGATTGGGCAGTGCAGTACGAGATGGTCTGTATCTTGGGGTGAGTTATGACAAGATGGGCACATTGGGGAGTCTTTGTAGCCCCAGCGATGCAGGTTAACGGCTGTTCTGCCTTGTTGTGATATCAGCCTGTTGGCTTGTGTCCATTCTCTTCTGGTTAGGTTGGAAAATCCAGGTAGTATTTCGGTTGGGTCTGTTACTAAGTTTCCCCAGTGGGTAGTTTCCTTGTCCATTCTTCTTGCCAGTCTTCTTTTAGGTTGAAATTTTCGTTTTTTGTTTTAAAGAAAGGTTTTCTTGATTTTAGCCTCGTTGTTACTGGGGCCTCCTCCATTATTTGTTTGAGGGGTATATCTGCTGGAAGGTTGTCTATGCGTTGGTGTTGTTTTTGTATGGCATCCTCGCGTCGTATATTTGGTGGTGCTATGCCACTCATCGTTGGCAGCCAAATGAGTGGTGTTGGTTTAAGGGCCCCTGATATTGTCAGCATGGTTGCGTGGAGTTTAGTGTCAATTTTATTTGTGTGTGCACTCTGAGCCCACACTGGTGCCCCATATTCTGCTACACTGTAGCACAGGGCAAGTGCTGCGGTTTTAAGCACTGTTTGTTTTGTAAAGTAATGCTCAGTTTCCCGAAAAGAGGGTGCTGTAGGACTACAGATTACAAATCTATTGGTCCAACAATTTAGATTTTCTTAAAGAGATAACTCCTTTTTGAGTATCAGATTAAATAAACTGGAGAGGTAACTATTTCACCTTTTGAATAAGATAAAAAAAAATGTAAAATGGAGGGGTGAGGTGAGGTTCTGACCGACATAAGATGAAAAAGGTGCAAAAGGGAAGAAAGGTTGAGACCCAAAGAAGACCCTGAGGATTTCCTTGGAGGAGGGAAGACCGACAACGGTGCAGTTCGAGAGGCGGCGGAGGTCTCCACAATGCGGTGACCAATGGGATGAAAAAAAAGGAGGCGAGGAGGTTACAAATGTTGT
>NC_134779.1:82018210-82023210 GCF_046742065.1 Oratosquilla oratoria
CATATATATACATATATACATATACATAATACACACACACACACATATAGATATATATATATATATATATATATATATATATGCATATATATATATATATATATATATATATTTATACATATACGTATATATATATATAATATATACATATATATATACATATATATATATACACATACATACA
Source organism: Oratosquilla oratoria (assembly GCF_046742065.1). Lineage (NCBI taxonomy): Eukaryota > Metazoa > Arthropoda > Malacostraca > Stomatopoda > Squillidae > Oratosquilla > Oratosquilla oratoria. The sequence continues at coordinate 82,018,395 of NC_134779.1, forward strand.
TATATATATATATATATATATATATAGATATATGTATATATATAATTACGCTCGCACATACACCGATACACTCCAAATGCTGCAAATGTTATTTGTAAACAGAAGACATTTTATCCATATTTACTTACACACAACATGGACGGAACATCAACGTAGGATTCCAGGAAGAATATTTAATGACATTTTTCCCAAGTTTAGAAAAAAATCCCACAGTCAACAGTCTTGGAATGTGATTCGATCCCAAACACTGGTGAGTGAGAGTGAGAGAGATGGAGAGAGATAGAGAGAGAAAGAGAGAGTGAGAGAGCTAGAGATAGAGATAGAGATAGATAGATAGATAGAGAGAAAGAGAGAGAGAGAGAGAGAGAGAGAGAGAGAGAGAGAGAGAGAGAGAGAGAGAGAGAGAGAGAGAGAGAGAGAGAGAGAGAGAGAGAGAGAGAGAGAGAGAGAAAGAGAGAGAGAGAGAGAGAGAGAGGGGGGGCAACAACGAGTTTACGAGCGTGGGTTTGTGACCCTGATGAATTCTGAGAGAATATGACACACACCACCCGGCATGTCACATCGTTCCGCCACGCTTCTTTGTGTCACATGGCTTCGCCACGTTTCTCTGTGTGTGTCGCATCATTCTGGAATGATTCTGTGTGTCACATGGCTTTACCACGATTCTGTGTGTCATATGGCTCTACTACGTTTGTGTGTTTCACATCATCCTGGTACATTTCCCAATGTCACAACGCTTTGTTATATTTGTGTGTCACATCGCTCTGACACGTCTTTGTGTGTCACTTGGCTCTTCCATGGGTCTGTGTGTCACATGGACTCGGTACGCTTTCCTGTGTCATCTAAGGAGAAATTCGAAACTTTTAAGCGGACTTGTAACTCAATTAAGTCCTTCAGCAAGGCAATGCAATTTGGGTTTTAATTCTGGTTGCCGCCAGCAGGTTTTAATCAGCTAAGGCCTCGACCCAGAACAGAACGGATCTCTCTCTCTCTCTCTCTCTCTCTCTCTCTCTCTCTCTCTCTCTCTCTCTCTCTCTCTCTCTCTCTCTCTCTCTCTCTCTCTCTCTCTCCCCCTCGATCGAGACCCCATTCTGTGATTTGTCGGAATAAAATCGACTGGCGGCAAGTAGAAAGTGAAATTACGTTCACGGAATTATGACACTGGATGAGGGGGTCCGCTCAACGTCGCTGCTTCAATTCGGCAACCAGACTCTTCTCACTCTTCCCAGGTGATTCTATTCAGCTGAGAGGTCACCTCCTGAACTGAATGAAATCCTCCACACTCTTGGGAAGATTAAAAAATAATTACGTGTTAAGCACATCAACGTGTTGAAGGGGTCCGAGAGGGAGTTTTGAGTCAGAGGGGGAGGGCGGGGGGGGGGGGGAGAGACCAAGAATGGTGACGCCACGGAATATCAATTGGTATTATTCTGAGGCGTCCATTTCTATTTGATGGCTTCCACACAGAGCCATCCGGCTTCCTGCATTTGCTCTCGTTGATGTATTTTCGACTTAACTGCTGTTGTTGGTGCTAAAAATGGCCAAACACAAATGAAATTGAATATAAATAGAAAATAAAATAGAATAGAATAAGATAGAATGAAATAGATAGTGAAGGATGAACATAGTTTTGCACATTTCTTCATCTATTCATCTATCTACTTATTTACTTACTTATTTCTTATATTTTTCTTGAATTACATCGTTTCGCTTCGGACCTCAGAATGTGTAGAGCCGCCTGGCTTTCTTTCGTGCTTTTTTTTCATCGCAATCACATGACTTCCGACCCATTTTGTTCACGTCATAATTGTAACGTCAGAGCGTGCCTCACCTCTCTGTCTTGCTTTCGTAATTTGATTCTGCCTAATGTAAGTTGATCATTGTTCATCCACTTCAGTATTGCATCGAACATTGGTTATTAAAAAATAATGGAAACTCGAGTCCATTCACTCACTCACACACACACACACACACACACACACACACACACACACACACACACACACACACACACACACACACACACACACACACACACACACACACACACACACACACACACACACACACACACACACACACACACACACACACACACACACACACACACACACACACACACACACACACATTCTCTTGACGTCACATGAGTTCCATTTCAGGTCTTTGAATAATACACGGCGACGTCAGAAACCTATGACAGAATATTTAGCTTTAACGTATTCTTTCAAGCCTTTGAATGCTTCGTGAAGTATCAAAATTCTATGACGAATCAAACGCTGACGTACTTTTTCAAGTCTTTGAATATCCCGTGACATAACGAGATTCTATGATGACGTGCCAAACCTTGAAGGGCTCTTGTAGGCCTTTGAACGCAACACTACCTGACAGTGATCCATACGGTGACGAATGAGATCTACTATGAAAAAAACACTCTTCGTCCTGTCGCTCTACGAGAGGAAAAGTTACATAAGAAGACATTGAAGGCTTCTCGGGCTTTGAAAGTGATATTACCTGGCAGTTCTGTAAAGTACCGAACTACGATCTACTCTAAAATAAACCCAAAAACTCCCTTTTTTGCAGTGTCACTGTTCAGAAGAGTAGTTACATAAGGCGCTGTTGACAGACCTAGAGCGTGCGAGCGATATGAACACAAGGCCAGCTCTGTCATTCTCTTTACGACGACTTTCACTAGAGGTCGGAATACTGGTAGCACATAATCCCATGTTTTATTCCCAGAGTAACTCTGTGTTCCCTCCCTACTTTAGGGAAATCTCTTCGCTTTTCTCCTTGAATAAGGGGAAAAGGTTAAGAGTTTCCTCCCTAAACGCGCACCAGTCCCTGAATTAATGATGCATTCAAAATTTACTTCTTTTTCATTTACGAAAAGAGTTTTTTGAAATTCTAGATTCCGGGGACATTAATCATGAGGAGGGGTGGGGGTGAGGAACAAGTACACAACACTAAAGCCCCTGTAGTGGATAGATTGTGAGGAAGCACTGCCACGGTGAGGAAATATGACACAAAAGCAACACCCCGTTTATCATAACCTGACGGAGAGTATCTCCACTTGTGATCTCAAAGATCTAGCTTGCAAAGCTAAGTTTCAATTGAATTTTCGATTTTCATTATTTCCTATTTTTTTCGCCATTGATCATGATTTTCTAATTTCTTTTTTCTTTACGTACATATGCGCACTTTGTAATGTTATTTTTGTTCTGCAATAACTCCCCGCCAAGTTATAATGAACAGACTAACACTTGTGAACACAAACAGGTGGAAGGGAGAAGCCCTCTAGTTTGAACACAAATGTCTGAAACATACTCATGCCAAACAACACAAACACATACACACATTTTTCCTTAAATCAGAGCTGATAGGGTAACACATTTACATATATTTTTCTACTCGATAAAGGGCTAAACACATGGCCCTTGATCATGATTAAAAATTCCTGTAATAACCTGGACACAGAGTCGAACACACAAAATGATGATGAAGAAGCCTCTTTTTCAAGATAGAACCTGTAGCAGTCATGTTCAGGATTCTGTTCCTTGTGTTAGTTAGTTATTCAATCACTTAACTGCAAAGCTATAAAAAGACTACGTTCCAAAGCTTGCGTTCAGGTCATCCTTAATCTCGGTCTCGGCCTCGAGATGACGATTCTGTCGAGGACCAAGGACCTTGTCGAGTCTCTTCCCCTTCTCCACTCGAGTTTTGCTACAGTGTTTCACTCCCACGTTGAGGAGAATGGGGGGGAATGTGGGGAAGACTTAATCCAGGCAGTTTCGACAAGTATACAACTGCTCCGAAAGATCGATATTTAGTCACATACATTTCAAAGGTTTGTTCTGTACCCACCCCAAAGAGAGAGCGAATTCCTACTCTCTGAAAAAAAGAGTCCGTCTCTCTCTCTCTTTTTCTCTCTTTCCCTCTTCACGCGCAGCTTCGTCGGAGAGACGCATCCACTCGCAATTCCGTTCGCAACGAGGCCAAGTCACACGCGAACGGATGACGGACAGTTTCTCTTCCTACGTGCTCGTTCCAACGTCAGTAGGAGAACCTACAACGTCAGTAGCCAGTAGGAGAATCTGCACCTCCTGCTGACTGCTTCTGCTCCGCCTGCCAACGGCACTACACGTGTTTTGATCGATGTGTGAAGAGGCGTATCAGGAAGACTCTGCAGACAAGGGTCTTCTGGCTTGCTGGCTTCTGCCATTCTGGGGCTTCTAGGAGAGTCTTCCTCCCGGAGGCTCGGGCCCCAGGCACCGGAGGTCCGTGGGCTCGAAGCCCTCGGAACACTTGTTCGTGGTTCGGTACGAGCTGAGTTCGACAGCACCGCCAGCACCAGCAGCAGGAGGAACAACGAGAGCGGAGCTGTCCTTGTGCACGCGCAAACGAACACGGCGCTTTTCCACTGCAGTCACCACTGTATGTATGTGTTCGAGAGAGAGAGAGAGAGAGAGAGAGAGAGAGAGAGAGAGAGAGAGAGATAGATAGATAGATAGATAGATAGATAGAGAGAGAGAGAGAGAGAGAGAGAGAGAGAAAGAGAGGGAGAGAGAGAAAGAGAGAGAGGTTAAAAGAGTGAGAGAGAGGGAAAGAAAGAGAAAGAGAGAGAAACGAAACGACTTCCCCTCCCCACTCTGTTCGCAAAGCAGGCGGCCACGAGAACCCGTCACTGACACTTCGTTCTTGAAGAACCGCACACAAGATCGAGCTCACCCTGGACAACCGAGGAGCAAGAAGAAGGAAGGTCTCCTACCCACCAGAACGCCCTTGGCAAAGGCAGCCCAGGGACCAAGACAGGAGCCTG
>NC_134779.1:82030710-82033210 GCF_046742065.1 Oratosquilla oratoria
TGTCCAAGCGGATCCTAGTGTCACATGTGACAGCATCGTCGGGAAGTTTCTTCTTTCATCTCCCATTCTGATATTCCGGCCTGGGCTTACCGCCGCCTTTCCGCCCTGCCGCACCCTTTCAGCCGTCGTCCTCCCACCATCAGTGTGAGGTCGCAGCTCTCACTTTCTCACTGTGTTGCTTCTTCCCTTAAATTTCACTATTGTCCTTCAACCTCAACTTCCTTCACATCACATGCCCTTTCTTCGTCAATTCAATCCCTAGGTCGCCTCCTCCTCCTCCTCCTCCTCCTCCTCCTTCTCCTCCTCCTCCTCCTCCTCCTCCTCCTCCTCCTCCTCCCCTTCCTTCTTCTCCTCCTCCTCCTCCTCCTCCTCCTCCTCCTCCTCCTCCTCCTCCTTCTACTCCTTGTCTTATCTTCCTACTCTTCCACTTCCTCTTCCTTTGTTTTTTCCTCCACTTCCTCCTCATCTTCTCTCTTACCTTCTCTTTCTCCTCCTTCGACTTTGTTTCCCCTTGTTCCACTTCCTCCTGATTCTCTTCTCCCACTTCATCCTCTCTTAAATCCGCTTCAACCTTCTCCTCCTCTACTCCCTTTTCCTCTTCCTCCTCCGCCTCTTTCTAAACCTCCTTTTCTAAGTCTTTTACCTACAACTTAGAACCTCCTTCTCCTCCTCCTCCTCCTCCTCCTCCTCCTCTTTTTTGCTCTTTATTTTCTTTTTGCATCGACCTCTGCCTCTCGCATCACTCTTGTTCTCCTCTCTTTGCATCGTTGGTGACTTTCCCTGCTTCCAACCCCCCTTTCCCAAGCGTCGTCACGGGCAGAGCGCCCAAATCGATTACCTTAATGGTCGGGAACCTCCTGAGGTCTTCCGAATAACTTTTACGACTCCAGACTGCTCCGAGGAAATCCTGGGTGTGGAGGGCAGGGTGTGGAGGGTGTGGTAGAGAGTGGAGGGACATGGTCGGGAAGGTGGAGGGTAGGCCTGGGTCACGTGGAGAATAGGGCTGGGTTATTTGGAGGGTAGGGGTCGGGTAAGGTGACGGGAAGGTGGAGGGTAAGGGTTGGGTAGGTGTAGGTACAGTGGGTGGAGGGTACGAGTGGTAGCGTGGAAATGTGGTGGAAATGGGGTGAAGGTAGGGAATAGGTGGAGGGTAGGGGTGATGGGCCTAGGTGTGTAGGGTGGGGGTGGCGGTGAGAGTAGGTGGAGGATAGATGCTGAAGGGTGGGGGTGGGGGGTGTCATATGAAGGGCGTGGGTGGGAGAGAGAGGCTACATAAAACGATGCCACACATCATAGGACAAAACAAAACAAAATAGGGTCTCGATTGATCAAAAGGTACCCAGTCGGTCTCCTTGAGGTGCATACAATCAACTAGCGCTAACCACAACGAAATTAGTGGCAGAAAATTGCGGGGCGTTTCCGAATCGAAGGAGGGGGGGGGTCAAACGTCTCTCTTTGTCCCAAAGGGAAGAAGCCGTAAATGGAATTTAAACTATTAATTTCTCCCGAGTTACAAACGCTGAATAATAATTTTTCTTCCGAGTTGCAAATGATGATTAATTCTTTCTCCCGAGTTACGAAAGCTCATTTATTTTACTTTTTTATCTATTTGTTTACTTATTTATTTATTTACTTATTTATTCAGGGGAGCATAAAGAGGGGCTATACCTGACATAAAACATATCATATCTCTCCTCTACGTTCATTATTTAATCATTTCCAGTTGATGTAATTTTACTTAAGTTGTCAGGGACGCGAGGGGAAGAATGTCCGGTCGACGATAGACGTTGTACAGTCACCAGCACCTCGAGCGAGTACAGAGGTCGAAGCGACATGTGTGTTTGTTTACAGTGATATGGCACACTACACTGACCTATTCCTTACCAGATTATACATATATATATATATATATATATATATATATATATATATATATATATATATATATATATATATATTTGTACTTTGGCAGCCGTCAGGCGATTCTATTAATTTCCGTGTGGAATTCCCAGTTAATAACGTGATAAAAAATGTAACGGTAACTGTAGTGGTAATAGTAACAGTCCATGCAGGCTTTGTTACTATTGTATTGTTATTACTATTGGGACCAGGTAACGGGAGCGTCACTCACCTTCATTTGAAGGTACAGCCTCGAGGGGCTGACATTCGGTCTAAAGAACAGGACCAAGATATTTTTCTATCATATTAGTTTGTATTTCCTTCACTTTTCACACAAGGAGAGCTGAGAACATGCGACTGGTCCTTTTATGTACTATTACAAGCCGGTGACACGAGACTCTCATTTGTACAATACAGTTGACATTTTTTTCTCTCAGAGGGATTTATGGGAGGACCCGAGGATCGTTGCCATCCAAAAACAGCGAATCTCAAGGCAAAAATTAATATTGCAGTTTCCATTTCAGCTCTGGTCCAGTTTCGAGTGCTGGTAAGTATAATGCACATTAACTCGATTTCTCTAACTTAATTCATGTAAACAGAT
>NC_134779.1:82058210-82063210 GCF_046742065.1 Oratosquilla oratoria
AATATTGATGAGGCATTATAACACAAGCATCCCTTGCTCCTTCCCTCCTAAAAACAAAAACAAAAAATAAACTAACATACCCCACATTGGGGGGCCACCACTCTCCTACTCCTATTAACACCCCACCACACCTCAATGGGGATAAGGGGGAAGGGGAAGGGGGGCCGCTGGAAATGAGTGTTGTACGGGATAGTCAGGTTTTCATGGAAATCCAATGCAGACAACTGGAAGGAGAAGTTTTCAAACTATAAACTACAATGAGATATTATTATCGCTGCCACATAATTATCTCCAGGCCACAGGGACAACCACCCACCCGCGGGGCATTTATCCGATTAAACCTGGACAGTAGGAAAACTGTTCCTACAAGTCCCCTTCCATCTACCACCATGCGATTTCATTTATCTGATGGGATTCCCTAATGTTTAAAATATATAATCTTACATTGACTAACTCTAGGGTTCACCAGAATAGAATAAACTCTTATCAAGACATGGGGGTAGCTTGAAGCTTGGAATTACTGCCCCTTCAGCGAAATAAATTTGTCTGGCACTGAATATATTAAGGATATAAAATATGTATTTTTCTCTGTGTGTGTCTTACTCTGAATTCTGGGATTGTCGCCTGGCACAGGTGCATATAATTGGTGTCTGACAATAGTGCCCAACACTGGTACTTATGTCTGACACTACTGTATGGTAATGGTAGCCGGTACTAGTTCCTGGTACTGGTGCACGGCAGTGGTACTCAGTACTGGTACTGCGTACCAGTACCTCGTGCCAGCGTCAGACATAAGTGTATTACGTTGGTACACGATACTGGTGTCTGGTACTGGTGCCTGGCACTAGTGCCTGACAATGCTACATGACACTAGTTCTTGACATTAGTGGCTAGCATCGATTCTTGATAGTGTTAAGAACTGGCTTCTGTCCCATTTCGGAAGCCTCCCTATTTTCAACATTTCAGTCGTTGCTCGCTCTGGAATGTGGCTAGGCATAGTCGACCTTACTGAGGCTTGGGTATTCAAGACCATACGCCCTTAGTGACGTCACGCACTGAATCTTGAGAATTAGAACTGCCTACCTCTGGCTTCTTGCTTCCAGACGCCGGCACCGAGCGAAAGGTGAATAAACTGCGCCAGGAGATGCTTCACTTTAGCTGCGGCTGAAGCCATCACCTTGGGCAGTTCGTAGTCTCGCAGGGTCGACTCTAGATCGCGCCAGGTGATTTTATTTAGTTTAGTTCAAAACTGTTCAGTCAAGAGCTTTCTTCAACTGTATAAAAGTGAATGTTTTTATGCAGACCAAAATTAATAAAGAGGGGCACCATACTGAAAAGGGTTAGCATTCACATTAAGAGGAAACCCAGAAATATTTCAGAGAAGACAGAGGAAAGTTAACGCATAAGAGCTTCAAAACCTCTCTTCCTCCCCCCCCCAAAAAAAAAGAAGAAGAAAAGGAAGCGGAAGAGAGCTAAAGTCTAATGGAGGACGTGGGGATGGAGGGAAGCTCCCACTCCCCATCCTTCCTCCATCCTCCTCTCCCCCTCTCCTCCTCTCCCCCTCCCCTTGAATGCAAACAGGAATCGTGTACATGACGAGAATGGTTCCGTGCGCGGGTCTTGGCGTCAAGGAATGTGGCGGCGGCGACTGAGGCTGCGGTGACGGCTGCGGCGGCCACGTGGTCCTGCGGTTTACCTAACACCAGCGAACCACCACAGGTACGCAATGGTAATAGAGCGGCTTGAACACAGTCGCTATGAAACCAAGCTTTTAGAGGCACAAAACACTGGGAGATGGGGAGAGAGAGAGAGATGGAGAGAGAGAGAGAGAGAGAGAGAGAGAGAGAGAGAGAGAGAGAGAGAGAGAGAGAGAGAGAGAGAGAGAGAGAGAGAGAGAGAGAGAGAGAGAGAGAGAGAGAGAGAGAGAGAGAGAGAGAGAGAGAGAGAGAGAGAGAGAGAGAGAGAGAGAGAGAGAGAGAGAGAGAAGGGGGACTAGGGGTGGTCTGCTGCAGTCTGGGGTGGGTCTGGGTCGGCCTGGGTCATTCTAGGCTCCTCTCCCTAGCCTCGGCGTTTGAGTGTGATGTGGCATTAATGTAAGGCAGCTGCTCTCAATTGCGCAAATCTGGCCCCACCGCCACCGCCGCCTGCCGGCCTTCGGAGCGCGGCCGGCTCAGCTTATGAGGATTGCCCTCCGAGAAGAGGGGTGAGGAGGAAGAGGAGGAGGAGGAGGAGGAAAAAGAGGAAGATGAGGAAGAAGAGCAGTGTGGCGAATGAGAATGAGAAGGAGTGTGGAGGGATAAGAGCAGGAAGAGGAAAAGGAGTAGAAGAAGAATGATGAGCATGAAGAATGTGGTAGAGGACTGTAAAGGAATAAGAGAACAAAGAAGAGGAGAAACAGGAGAAGGAGGATGAGGATGTGAATGAAAAGTATGGAGGATGAGTGGTAAGAAGAAGGAGAAAGTGGACCCCGCGGGGGCATGAAAGGGGTCCCTGGTGCAAAAAAATCTTAAAGAATGTGGCAGTGGCACTGTCGAAAGAAGATGTGGTTTGATAGAAGACTGCCGACAGGAAGGAAGAGAGAGAGGAGAGAGAGAGAGAGAGAGAGAGAGAGAGAGAGAGAGAGAGAGAGAGAGAGAGAGAGAGAGAGAGAGAGAGAGGAACTTACACCTGGAGACGCTTACCTGCAGCTGAAGCCACCACAACCTTTCCCTGTGTGCAATAATCCCTGTGTGAGGCTCGAACCCTTGCCTACGCCCTTGAGAAACGAGGAGGAAGCGTAAGTGTGATGTAGTGTACACTTAAGGCACTAATGCCCCTTTGCCTCTCCAGGCTCATTATTCCCTTCGAGATATACAGACACTTGAAGCAGGAACAGTGGACAGAGTTGCATATTATCATTACCAGATGGGGCAGCGGGTAATGTTAATAAGTCACGGGGGTGGGGGGTCACTAACGAGACGGACTTTAGTGGTGCGCTGTACTCATTGGCAAGTGGCAAGACGAATTTTAGTGGTGAATTGTAGGCATCAGCGATACGGTCTTTAGTGGAAATGACCGGACTTTACCCGTTAACTGTACTCTGTAATAAGACGAACTTTCAGAGTTCGAAATAAATATAAGAACAAAACGATCTTCAGCGAATGGGGTCGTGCCAACACACCAACTCTATCATCCTGGGGGCCGCCCTCTATCAGAATAATTTTTTTTAGTGTGGTCCAGAAAATCTGCAACAAGCGATCCCTTGTTGGAAGGATCAATCGGGACAATTTCAATCTCTTTATTCCATCAGTTTTGATAAAATCATCAGGTGCAATCAAGAACAAAACTGATGAAGCGCACCAGAGGGCATTGGCTATTTTGTTCCGTTGTTCGTAGATCAATTTTATCAATTAAAAAATGAACGTAGTATGCAACGATTGCCCCTCCAAGGCGGTAATATACATACATACATACTGTACACACATACATACACACATTCATACATACGTACATGCATACATACATACATGCATACATACATACATACATACATACATACATACATACATACATACATACATACATACATACATACTGTACACACAAACACACACACACACACACACACACACACACACACACACACACACACACGCACACACACACACACACACACACAAACACACACACACACACACACACACACACACACACACACACACACACACACACACACACACACACACACACACACACACACACACACACACACACATACACACATACATACATACATACATACATACATACATACATGCGGTACATTCACACCAAATAAGCGAAACTGGTCAGGAATATACTCAGACCTAGATCCGTATCTTGTTCTTCCACCTTCCTTAAATATATATATATATGTATATATATATATATATATATATATATATATATATATACATATGTACATATATATATATATATATATATATATATATATATATACATACACACATATATGATACATTGCTGTGCTCAAGGAGTTAGGGGAGTGTTGCTGTCGCAGGGGTCAGAAGAAACTCGAAGGTGAAGTTGGAGCAAGACATCCGAGGAGGATGTTTGATTCCCAGGGAGCCCAAGTCTGAGCCGAGGTCATGTCAATGATCTTAAAACAGTCAGACTCCGATCGGACTAGGGTGCTGGCGTCTAGAAAGCGAGAGGCTGGATGGGTGGTGGTGGTTCGAGTCCCGCTAAACGAGTCAGAATGTGACTCCAGCAAGGACACATGACGTTCTGTTTTACGAGCTGCGACAGAGGCATTCATGCCTAGTCACCTCACAGAGCATTTAATGGCTGATTTTTTTTATTTTTTATTTCATCCATTTGTAGTTCATTTCAGGGGACATTAGGTGAAGTTTCTTCCATGGCAGGTGGTATCTTTCCTTTTATTTCAGCTGCCACCGGTCTATTTTATTAATTTAAGTGGTAACCTCCTCAGAAGTGAAAGGTTTAAAACTTTCATCAACTAGAGCCAGAGCTATCTAAGGCCTGGGACTGTTCTGTAGGAAGAGGAAGAGGTGGAGAGCGAGGAGGAGGAGGAGGAGGAGGAGAAAGGGGAGGAAGATGAGGAAGAGAAGGACAAGGGGGACGAGAAAGGGGAGGAAGATGAAGAAGAGAAGGACGAGGAGGACGAGAAAGAAAAGGAGGACAAGGAGGGAGAGGGGGAGAAGGGGAGGAAGTGGAGGAAGAGAAGGAGAAGTAGAAGGAGGAGGAGGAGGAGGAAAGGAGGAGGAGGAGGAGAAGGAGGAGGAGGAGGAGGAGGAGAAGTAGGAGGAGGAGGAGGAGGAGGAACTTGAGGACATCGATCACATTGCCTTCAGAAGGCTTCCGCGGCAACCAACGACGCAAACTTTTTAGCATAGATGAGGACGAGATACAGCGAATGGCACTCGGGGACGGCGTCCATCCCGAGATAAGAATGTCACTTTGTTCATTTAGACTTGGCACAAGTTTTACAGAAAACAAAA
>NC_134779.1:82070710-82075877 GCF_046742065.1 Oratosquilla oratoria
GCATAAGCGGGTGTTGGACTCATCAAAACGTCACAAAAACTGGAAAAAGTCCACTCAAAAATATATGGATCAACGGGAAAGGAAAATGAAAAATAGAAATCAAAATAGAAAAAAAAGGGTGAAGATATAGAAAAATAGGCACTGAAACGAGCAATGGAAAAAAAGAAAAGAAAAAGAAACAAAGAGAAGGGTGATGGAATGGTAAGCGGGAAAAGAGGACAGACAGACCAAAACAGACTGACAGTGAATGACAGTGATACGGGAGGAGGGAGAGGAGGAGGGGTAACTGAGCTCAAAGATAACAGAGAAAAGGAGAGATAGAGCAAATGAAACGGGCGAAAGATAAAAGATAAAAGAGAGAGAGAGAGAGAGAGAGGGAATAAGGATAAAAAGAGAAAGGAAAAAGTCTGCGCAGGGAAGACAAAAATAGATGAAAAAAAAAGGCAGAGGGCGAGCATGGAGGGGGAAGCAAAAGAGAGAGAGAGAGAGAGAGAGAGAGAGAGAGAGAGAGAGAGAGAGAGAGAGAGAGAGAGAGAGAGAGAGAGAGAGAGAGAGAGAGAGAGAGAGAGAGAGAGAGAGAGAGAGAGAGAGAGAGAGAGAGAGAGAGAGAGAGAGAGAGAGAGAGGGAGAGAGAGAGAGAGAGAAGAGAGAGAGAGAGAGAGAGAGAGAGAGAGAGAGAGAGAGAGAGAGAGAGAGAGAGAGAGAGAGAGAGAGAGAGAGAGAGAGAGAAGAGAAGACGAGGGTAGCGAGCACTGGAGAAGAGGTGGAGAGAGTGGTGGAGAGAGAGATCAGAGTTGTAGTGAGGAGAGATGAGGAGAGAGGTAGAGACCCCAGACGTGGTTGTTTGGATGACGATGGTAGGGTCGTTGTTGACGGTAGTGGGGATAACGATAATGATAGTGATACTTATGAGAGAGAGGGGGGAGAGATGGAGGAGTAGAGAGGAGAGTAAGAGAGAGAGGGAGAGAGAGAGAAGAGAAAGAGACGATAGGGATAGAGAGGGAGAGAGAGAAAGAGAGAGAGAGACGAGAGAGAGAGTGGAGGAGAGAGAGCGAGAGAGAGAGAGAGAGAGAGAGAGATGAGGAGAGAGAGAGAGAAGAGAGAGAGAGGAGAGAGAGAGAACGAGACGAGAGAGAGAGAGAGAGAGAGAGAGAGAGAGAGAGAGAGAGAGAGAGAGAGAGAGAGTAGAATCCGTGGGTGAGAGAAAAAACAAATAAAGACGACGACAACCACCACTACCACCACCACCATCAGCAGCAGCACTACCACCACCACCACCACCACCACCACCTCCAGGACGGTTAAAACTTGAGAGAAAAACGAATAAAGGACGGACGACAACCACCACTACCACCACCACCATCAGCAGCAGCACTACCACCACCACCACCTCCAGGACGGTTAAAAGCGTCGATTACCCCCGCGGACCAATATGCGTCCAAATGACTCACCACTCTAAACAATCGCACCACAACCGCCCACCAGTAGTAGTGTGCCACTGGAAGTGGATGCGTGAAGTGGTGAAAACCACACGACGTGGATCAGGGTGGTAAACGGGGGATCAGGGTGGTAGTGTTAGGGGTAGAACCCCCAGGGGTGGAACCCACGACGTGTTTGGACTTGGATGTACGATGGTAGGGTCGTTGTTGACGGTAGTGGGGATAACGATAATGATAGTGATACTTATGATAGTAGTTGTGGTAGTACTGATGGAAGTTGTAGTGATGATGGTAATGATGGTGTTAGTGGTGGTGGTAGTAGTGGTGGAAGCGTGATGTGATTCGCCAGGGATAGCGAGAGAGAGAGAGAGAGAGAGAGAGAGAGAGAGATAGAGAGAGAGAGAGAGAGAGAGAGAGAGAGAGAGAGAGAGAGGAGAGAGAGAGAGAGAGAGAGAGATGAGAGAGAGAGAGAGAGAGAGAGAGAGAGAGAGAGAGAGAGAGAGAGAGAGAGAGAGAGAGAGAGAGAGAGAGAGAGAGAGAATAGAGAATATGCAGGATCCAATTGCATTATGGTCTTTATCGTCGCTATTGAGCAAAAAGATAAAAAAAATCATCGCTAGAGTGCGCGAATATTGTTCGTGTCGTTTTAGTCTTGTTGTCAGGGGAACCCAAGGGGGGGAAGGCATGGCTACTGACATCATCCTAGTGGTTGAGTTGGCAGTGTTTACGTTTTTTTTTTTTTAGTTTATGTTGTTAGGGATGTTAAGCGTGTTGGTGTTCATAGTGATGGTGATGTTATTTGTGCCTGTGTTCATCAATGATGGTGTTGGTGGTGATGTTAGCGGTGATAGTGTCACTAGTGGTAGTCAGTAGTAGTAACGTCATTGGTGATGTAAGTGGTATTGATGTCAGTGGTGGTGTTATTAGTCGTATGATAATAGTAGTGGGAGAGGGGTTAGTGGTGGCGTTGTTATTAGTGATATTTATTCATCCCTGTGGGTTAGTTTTAGAATACATACATACATACATACATACATACATACATACATACATACATACATACATACATACATACATACATACATACATACATACATACACACATACACACATACATACAAACATACACACATACATACATACATACATACATACATACATACATTCATATATATATATATATATATATATATATACATATATATATATATATATATATACATATATGCAGACAAACCACTAGGAAAATGAAAGAGATGAGTCCGAGTGCTTTCGTCTATTCAGAACATGTCTGAATAGACGAAAGCACTCGGTCTCATCTCTTTCATTTTCCTAGTGGTTTGTCTGCATACTAGTATCACGCGTTCAAGTGATTTCTTCTGCATATACATATATATATATATATATATATATATATATATATATATATATATATATATATATATATGTATGTATGTATGTGTGTGTATGTATATATACATACACACACACACACACACACACACATACACACATATATATATATATATACATATATATTCTTCTTTGAGACATCGGTGTCAAAATTTCCCTAGTTCAGACCTTTACCATCTAAAAACTAAATCTTAGTTTGTAAATTGATGCTCAATGGCTAGTTTCTTCCCACTGTCAGAGAGGATAAGCACGGGGTAGCATGCTGGGAGGATACAAGGAGGAATCATATACCTCATATTTTATGATTTAACCCTTCAGCAATTTTATTAAGTTATAACGATGGGTATGTCCCTGAAAATTACAGGGATAAGAAAACAAAATCGAACGGTGAACCTGTAGGACACCAGTTGGGAATTTTGTTATACATTGCCAGATGTTTATTAAGAGTTTTATGGTGCGGTGGAGAGGTAGATAGAGCAAGAATGACATCTACTTTTTCATTATCTAAGGTGGTTCACAATAGGGCTGAATAAAACCACCTGATGGCAGGAGATGGGTGAGTGGGTGGCGTGTTGCTAAACCCATGCCGTGTGGGCGCGAGAAATGTATCTCTTGGTAGCTCGAGTGGGGAGGTGACAGAAGTGATACCGGAGGCATTGTGGGAATACACTTCAGAAGCCAGAAGGGCAGAGGAGGTCGGGGAGGAGGTCCTAAGAAGTGGAGGCGAACGTGACCCTGAGGAAAACGTGGCAAAGGCCTCCGAGTGCTGCTGGAGGTGGCGGTTGAGGTCATGGAAGTGGTGGTGGTGGAAATTGTGGAAGAGGTGCTGGATCGCTGGGAAGCTGTACAAATGGAGGCGAAAGTGCTGCTCGTGGTGACGGGCGATATATAACCGGTCAGTACTGAGTGAAGAGCAGAGGAGGGGGAGGATGATAAGGAGAAGTAAAGAAAGGATAAGCGGAAGGAAGGAGAATGGTATAAGAAAGAGGACCAAGAGAAAGATGTAGCGGAAGTTATTGAAGAGTAAAGAGAAGAAAAAGAGAAAGAAGAAAAAAGGGAAAGTAAAAAGTAGAAGAGGGACCAAAGGAAGAGAGGAAGAGAAAGAGTAGGCAGAGGAGGAGTGGAAAAGGAAGAAAATAAGAAGAATAACAATAAAGACAAGAAGTAGAAACAAGAGAACGAAAAGGAGGAGGCGAACGAGGGAAGGAGGAAGAAAAGGAGGCAGAAGAGGTGGAAGAAGAGCAGAGACAGAAGGAAAAAGAAGAAGAGAAGTAGGAGGAGGTTGAAGAGGTGGGAGGACGGAGATATGATATACGAATGGTGGAAAGAGGGAAGGGGCACATTGTACTGGTAATAGAGGCGCTAACGTTATTGACAGCGTTAGAACGAATAGCGACAGTAAAGCCCCCTGCTGGAACTCCGTCCGACGGCGCGAGTTTATTGGCACTCGGTAGGGTACGCCAGGCCGCGGGGGGCCGGCACATATATATACATACATGCAGGAGAATTCTTCCGTTCGGTAAAGGCAAGGAGGTGCTTGGATGCGTTGGGCATCGTCACCTTTAAGCAAGGTTTACTGACTATCTGTAGGGCACGGCAGGTACTGAGGGCCGGTGTATATATATCATGTATTTGTTTATATATATACATACATATATATATATATATACATATTTATATATATATATATATATATATATATTAAAAGAACATATGTAAACTGACTTGGACACAACAGAATCTTCAATTATAATTCTTGGTAATTCTTTCAATTAACATAGCATTGAATTTCGCTTCAGTAAAAAGATCATAGTTCAGATTTCTCAAATCTCCCAATTCACTTAACGTTTCGACAGCAAAGAGTCATCTTCAGGACATGAACCTCTGATGGATCACTCTGGTACAAAAGACACACAAGCTCTGTCCAGATTAACTTACTGGAGACTTCCTTGCCGCCCTTGGCTGCGGCTTCATGAAGGCGTCACCTTTAACCAAGGTTTATTGGCTGCTGGGCCGCCAACGCTGAAGTCGAGATATACACACCCCGTCCAGATTAACTTGCGGGGGGAATTCCTTCGCGGCCCCCATTCGATAATGGCGAGGCTGTGTCCGAAACATTCTGGGAGCAGTTGCGCCACTTGTCTGGGTTTATTGTGACGCGACTGACTAAAGTTCGACCCCCTCCTCCTCTCTCCACAACTCCTTTCCCCCTCTCTCTCTCTCCTTCCCCTGCGGACCTTTTTAGCCGGGTCTTATGGGCTTCGGACAACGAAGGAGCGAAAACGTGCACATGTATACGGTTTTACTAGTGTGGT
>NC_134779.1:82081377-82083877 GCF_046742065.1 Oratosquilla oratoria
AGAAAGAGGAGGAAGAGAAAGGGGAGGAGGAGAAGGAGGAGGAGGAGGAGGAGGAGGAGTAAGTTGAGGTGGAGGCTATGGTCCATTATTGTTACGAATTTTTGTTCTACCTGACATCAGGCGATTTCATCCACCTCAGAGGAGAACTCTAAACTGAAATACCAACGAGAAAGTGATACTTCCCACCCCCCACCGCCCTGCAGTCCGGGGACGATTCACAAATTAATAAAGTATCCTAGTGCAAATAACCAGTACATAATATGTAAAGAATGCCACCATCACATTAGATTTGTTTGTTTTGTTTCTTAGAGTATCTGGGTAGAGGCTCGCAGATTCATTATAACGCGAGGGAATTTCGTTTTTATTTATTCATTCTTTATCTTATTATATTTTCTTTACTGCATTATGTTGGCAGGCCTGCTCTCATAACCCTGGCACTTTGGGCGATTTGCAGCGTTTTCATCCTTGTGAACCGCCATATCCCACATGCCAGGGATACCAACCCTACGGAAACTGCGGAGCATTGGGGGTGGGGTGGGGGGTTCCTCACTTTCAGAAATAGCAGAGCCAGGTGCATGCCGCCATTTTTTTTTATGAAACACTTCTTGCATTGTTCAGTGATGTACTATCCACCACTACATAGTTCAGCAAATTACTACTCACTCTTGCATAGTTCAGTGTTGTACTATTCATTGTTATCTATTTCACTGTTGTACTATTTGCCGCCACATCATTATGTATTGTACTATTCACCTCTAGATAGTTCGGTCCAATTTTCATCTATTTTTACCTCACTTGATCAAATTTCACCCCCTTTCACATCATTTCATCTTAGCTGATTTAATTCCACCTCTTTCCATCTTTCTTTGCCTAATTTCACCACAATTCTACTATTTTCTCTGTTTTTTTCTATATTCACCTCATTTCGCCTCTCACCCCCACCTCCCTCATGCCTTGCCCTCCTTTCCCTCCGTTTCCGCCTTCTCCCCCCCCCTTGCCTCCCTCCCTCCCCCTCCACCCTGGAGGCTGTGTATCACTTCTTGTCAGGGAGGAGGAAAACCTCGGCAGCTTCTCCCGCTTTGAAATCTCTGCACTCCCTTGGGACCCGCCCTTACTCCTCCTCCTCCTCCTCCTCCTCTACGTGGTCGGGTCTATCACCGCCTCTCCCCCAAACCCAACTCCCACTCCTACTCCCAACTTCACTTCCGATCCAAAAACTCTTGCTACTCTACAAACTTATCAGTTATTTTTTGCCTATCTTTTTCACTTCTACTTTCTTCTTGGTGCAGTTATACAGTAAGGTGTAACGTCTGATCTACATACACAGAAATACACGAACTCTGGACCCAATAACTCGATTACGTTTAATCTTTTTCAGCATGTTTTTTTTTTCTTTCCTCATTGTAATATACGATGCAATACAGGAATTCGTGTCGACGATTGTATCATTTCTCCTGAAGTTCTTAGGCGACTTCACTCAGCAACTATATTTTCTTGTTACTGTTTAGTACAAATGACTTCTGTTACTTCCTCCACGCCCCTTGCCCCCATTCACAACTTCCATCTCTGCTCAAAAATTCCATGCTACTGTAACTCTTTTTCTTCTCTTTTCATGTTCACTGTAGAGAGCAATAGAACGTGCTTTTTCTCATTCTCAACCAATTCTTTCTCATTCTCAATCAATTGTCTTCATTCAGTCTTACTCTCGACCCATACACTTTACTACAATGACTTTTTTTTTCAATTTTCCCTTGGCACTGGACAGTGTGGCGCAATTCTTTATCTATGTATAGAAAACGACTACCACTCGACCCAAAAACTACATTAATTTGAAAAAAAAATTCTCCACTTTTTTCACTGTCGCTGTACGGCATGACAAAAAACTTCATTCTCAAAAAACACGCATGCGTTCTTTCTCGATCGGTTCTTCGGTCGCTGCAGGGTTTTAGTTTCTATCTCTTTCCCAGTTCACACCCTCCTACTCTCCTTTCTTTTCCCGCAAGATCTTCATCCTTCTTATCCCTTCTCCGGTTTATTATTTCCTCTGTACCCTCTTCCTTGACTTACGCCTTTCCCCGACTTACGTCCTTCCTTGATTAACTCTTCCGAGAGAGGATAATCTTCAGTACCATCTCTCCCAGCTTGCGTCCTTGCCTTACTCCCTCTTCCACTATGGGATCTTTTTCGCTTCCGTTACTTTCCCGATTTACGTCCTTTCCCGAGTTACGTCTTTCCCCGGCCGATTCTTTGCTCTCCTCTACTCCCCGGCTTATGCTCCTCCACCCCTCTCCCACTTTCCCTCTATTCACTCCTGCGCTGCAGGATCTCTGCCACCACGTAGCGGCGCCCTAATCATGTCTTCGCTGCAACAAAGCAGCAGCAGCAGCTCAACCTGCAGCATTCCATACATCTCCAGGTTTGCATGAATTCTCTCCTGATCTGGTTCTAAGCTCTTTCATTCAATTCTAATGTTACTGTTAACGTTGTAACTTTTGTTACT
>NC_134779.1:82093877-82101377 GCF_046742065.1 Oratosquilla oratoria
TACTCTTTCATCTGTCTTACCACAAAAAAATCTGATCCACGCAACACCTGCCTGTCCTAAACCAACATTGTTCCTCACCAATTACTCCCTCTGTTCTTCTCCTAATCCTCTCAGTCAAGACCCTCACATAAGCCTTTCCAACTGCACTTAACAAACTGATCCCTCTGAAACTACTGCACTCACACTTTTCCCCTTTTCCCTTGTAAAGAGGAACTATACAGGCACTCCTCCAGTCATCCGGTACTCTACCCTCTCTTAAACAAACATTAAATAACCTCACCAGCCAGTTCACCACCATTTTACGTCCTTTTTTTTTAGACATTTTTATGACATCCATCCAACCCAGGTATCTTACCTGCTCTCATCATCTTAACAACTGTCCTCACCTCATCTTTCTTTATTTCTCCTCAATTTTCCTCAATTATCATTGTCATTTTCTTTTTCTTAGCGCTTCCCACTGTAACTACCTTTCCCTCCCTATCCTCCTTTACATTTAGCAACTCCCTAAAATCTTCTGCCTATCTTCCTCTTACTGCCTTCTTTTCCACTATCATCTCTCCATCTGCACCTTTTATCCTTTCTTATCTAGCTGATTCGCCTACCCTTCCTCTCTTAATTTACTTCCAAAATATCATTTTATTACTTTTAATTTTTTTTTGTCATACTCTTACCCCATTTCACATCTGCTCTCCGCCTTGCCTCCTTTATCTTATGTGCTTTACTTCTCTTCTTTTTTCTTTGTACCTCTCATGTGCTCTCGTCCTATTTTGTTCCCTCTATTGCCTCCCATCCTCTTTGTTCCACATGCCATCTTTGCAAACCTTGTGACTCCCTCCTTGAACCATCCCATTTCCTCCTCCACTCCAGGTTGTAATCTATCCTTCACTCCCTCCTACTCCTCTCTCAGCTTCTTCTCGTACCCCCTCTCCTTTTCTTTCTCATTTAAGCAGTTCACTTTAAGCACCTCTCTTCCTTCTGTCCTTTTCCTCTTTCTCCATCTACATTTACCTTCTACCAAAAATAAACACATATGTATATACATACATACATATATATATATATATGTATATGTATATATATATATATATATATATATATATATATATATATGCAATGAAAACACTGGGGAAGTATGTTCTAGAAATGCAAGGGAAACCGCTTTGAAGAGAAACAACAAATAAATAAACAAATATCATAATATTAATACAATATGGGAATGGATAAGAACTGTAAAAAAAAGAAGAAGAAGAAAAAAAAAAAAAAAAAAAAAAAAGTGACCGAACAAAACCTATTGTGTCCATGACGTAATGTTATTGGATGAGGAAAACCCTGGGGCGGCGGCCAAGGTCCCCTCCACTTTCCACCATCATCCTTCCTCCCTCCTTCCCTCCCTCCCTCTATCTCCCTCCCTCTACCTCCATCCACCGTCTTCGCCATCACTTAACGTGATGGAGAAGAGCGGCTTTGGTTACCTGACGTACAAGGAAGCTGTTGAATGATTGCTCCGGACGGCAGGTCAGGCTACGGGTGGAGAGAAGGAGGGACGAAGGGAATGATGGAGGGAGGGTGGGAAAGGGAGGGAGAGGAGGGAGGGAAAAAGGGTGGGGAGAGAGAAAAGGTGAGAGAAGAGGGAGGGAGGGAGGGGGAGGAAGGAAGAGGAAAGGTGGGAGAAGAAGGGAGAGGAAGAGAAAATGAGGGAGGGAGGGAGAAGAGGGAAGAAGAGCAAATTGGGCAACAAGGGAGTGGGAAGAGAGAGAGGGAAGGAGAGAGGGTAGAAAAGAGGAGGGAAGAAGTGAAGAAAAGAGAGGGAGATATGGAGTAAAAAAAGAGAAAAAGAGAAGAAGTTTATATTGTATTCTGGCAGCAACAAACAGTGCTCCTACTCTTCGGTACAATATTACATCGAAGAAGAGCCGAACAAGTGGCAACGAATGAAATATTCAAATTTACAAGTGATTAGAATGTTTAGTTACTCTGGTCCGAAGGGATGTCAGTGAAGTCCTAAAAATAGCGACAGCATAAACCATGTAGTGGATATCATATACGGGGAGAAAGAGGAGGAAAATAATATAAAAAAAAAGAGAACGAGAGGAACGGAGAGAAAGAAAATGAGAAAAAGAAAGAAAGAATGAGAGTAAGAGAGGAATAGAGAGAGAGAAACTGAAAAAAAGGGAGAATGAGAGAAATAGGAAGAGAAAAGTAAGAGAAAAAAAAGGGAGAGAGCCGCCAGACACGTTAACTAAAACGGCGACACACGGTACTTACAAACAGTTAACCATGATTAAAGTTCCTAAAGCTCATTAAAGTCACCTGTCGCTGGGCGATATAAATATGTATAACAATGCCACTTTATGAGTTTATTATGGGACAAAGAGGGTAATGTAATGGACAGCAACTTCACGATAGATAAGATGGCAAGGACTCACATGTGGATAGACGACTCCTAACGAAACTTCACAGGCTCTCCTTACTCCGGAAAACCTAACCATCACGCCTGATTTGGTTACCCATTCAGACCTCGTCAACGACGCTGATACCATCGTCGAAGTTACGGCTCCCGCCGACAGGCTAATCACTGACTGTATACGAGGAGCCCAATTCCTCTTGAAGGCGTTGCAGTCCCCGTCGAGTTGATCACTTCTAAGGACCTAATAAAGAGAATCACACTGGTCACCACAACAGAAAATTAGCTAGAGTTAGCAGCCCCTTAATGGCTGCAGGTTCCTCTGTATCTCAGTGGTCAGGTCTCCCGGGGCGATGATTCTGCTTCCCCTCGGGAGATAACTTGGAGTGGTCAATTCTGCGGGGACTGCAGCGTCTTCAAGAGGAGTTGAGTCCTCCGTTCGTGAAGGCACTAGGTCCTCAGAAGTGAGAAGAGGTTCTTCGTGAGCAGTCACCTGCTCAGTAGTGGTGACGAGATGCCCTGTTGACAGGAAATCCTTATGAGTGATTAGCCTGTTGGTGGGAGCCGTGACTTCGATGGTGACATCAGCGTCATCAACGAGGTTTTGAAGGAACAAACAAACGAGTCGTGATGGTTAGGTCTTCTGAAGTTATGAGAACCTGTGGAGTCTCGTTCGAAGTCGTCTGTCCAGGAGGGGGGGAAACAAGTGTTGTCCAGTCGGAGGCGTCAACATGTTAGGTGTGAAGAGGCCAGTCCACGCCCCCATGGTCTCTGTGGGTGTTAAGAGGTGTCCGCCATCGATGTCAAGGGCGTTTTGAAGCGGTACATGCAGGTTGTCTTCGGAAGTACCCGAGTAAAACTTGAGCCAAGGCGGTCGGGTCATCTTCAACAGAAGTCGATAGAAGACAGGCCCGTGACAGTTTAGATGGCCAGCTTCTGTTCTGCAGGAGCCAATTTGACGAAGATCTTAATCTAACATGTCTGAAGTTTCTTGTACTCTTCTCCATCACTAATCACTTTCATAAATAGTGCCACTTGTAATTTTGTTCTGGCTACCGCCAGACTATTCTAATCAGCTTCACGTGAGCCACCTCCACACTTTCACTATGGGAGTCAACCTACTAAGCATTAAGTATAATGCATACCTCGTTACGCATTACATAACTCTCTTTATTCCCTACTTTACGTAAGTCGTAAAATAGCTTTATTGTACATATTTATGCAGCCTAGCAACCGATGACTTTATTGAGCTGAAGAAGCATCTCTCACTTCCTAAGTATCAGCCGAATTATATTTGTTTAGCAGCAGAATAATATAAAAGCTAAAGAGCACGGGTGATAATAAGAAATATATATAAAAAAGTCAATTCTACGTTACAGATACAAACAGAGAGAAACTGTGGAGACTGTGGAGAAACAGGAAACGAAAAAAGTAAGATATGAAGCGGGTCAGGCACACAGGCAGACGGGCGGGGACAGACACAAAGACGGACACTTCAGACAGATGGACAAAAGGGGGCAAACGGGGAACGAAAACAAGTGTCATTTCTTCTTCCTCTTCGTTCTTCTTCTTCCTCGCTCCGCTGTGACGCTATAACTCCGTAGCGCTCAAGAGATTTCCTTTATGACGTACTCATGAATATCTTAAAACACACACACACTCACACACACACGTACACACACACACACACACACACACACACACACACACACACACACACACACACACACACACACACACACACACACACACACACACACACACACACATATATATATATATATATATATATATATATATATATATATATATACACACACATGCACACATACACACACACACACACACACACACACACACACACACACACACACACACACACACACACACACACACACACATATATATATATATATATATATATATATATATATATATATATTGTGTTGCGTTTTCTGATTGCTTACGCATTCCCCCCATCCCTTCGCGCCTCCTTCCATGGATGACTTGGTGAGGTTCTCTCCAAGCTTGTTTGTTTACATCGATATGGAAACACAGTCCCTACTGACCTATTTCCTAGTTCTTGTGGTCGATTAAAGCCCGATGTGATCTGCTGACACAGCTTTATCGATTGCAGAGAGAGAGAGAGAGAGAGAGAGAGAGAGAGAGAGAGAGAGAGAGAGAGAGAGAGAGAGAGAGAGAGAGAGAGAGAGAGAGAGAGAGAGAGAGAGAGAGAGAGAGAGAGAGAGAGAGAGAGAGAGAGAGAGAGAGAGAGAGAGAGAGAGAGAGAGAGAGAGAGAGAGAGAGAGAGAGAGAGAGAGAGAGAGAGAGAGAGAGAGAGAACCTCTTTTCAGAACCTGAACACAACCAAGTCTAATCCCTTCAGTCGATGATAAAAACCCGACTTGAAACAATGGGAGCTTAAAGACAATGGGTTTTTGCAAGGACGGTCCCCCGTGTAGTCATATTTCATGTCCCTGGAAAGCTTTCCCCCTTCCCCTTCCCCTTCCCTGCCGTTCCTCCATATACCCCTAGTGTACCTGCACCTGGGCTCATTGTCGCAAACAGGGCGTTATGTAGGACGGGCATCCGTAATACGGTCTGTGATTTTGCATATGTCTGGCTAAGCTCTCTTCAAGGTCTCCTTGATATAAACGTCTATGGAAAAGAAAGAAGTGTCTGGCAATAACCAAAAATAATTTTCTAAATTAAAATGACTGTAAAGGGTTAACAGACTATTTAGCTTAGTTAGGTGAAGTTGGTAATTTTATTTTGGCCAATGACAGCAATAATAATAATAACGATGATAATGATGATGATGATGATGATGTTTATGATGATATTACTACGACTGTTACCACTACTTCTACTACTGCTACTACTCTCACTACTACTACTACTATCACTAACAACAACAGCAACAAAGTGTAAAATTATTAATAGCAAAAACTGATTAAATTATTACAAACTTGTTTTAATTGCCCACGAGTCTGGAACGATACCACACACGGCACACTCACATCTCCGCACCGACTTAAATCATCACGGATGATATTGACACACTGCGCCCCCCTCCCCCCCACCAAAGCCCCCCTTTACCCGGCTTCCCCCTCCTCTTCCTCCTCCTCTCCCACTTCCCTGCAGTGTCAACAAGGCTGTGTCCTACGAACCGACTCACGAGAGGACACTCACGGCTTCCTGACACAATTCCGACGCGCGTGTCGTGTCAATACTGGACGCACTTGTTTTCCAAACGCTTCATTCCAGCTGATGCACAATTGTGGACGAAAGAATCTGACCCAATGAAGGTGCAGTGGTAGTTGCGCCATCTCCTTATATGTCTGCGTAAATTTACAACAAAAGAACCGAAGTTTATATTACAATGATTAACAATGACAAAGCATTCCGACAGGAGGATTTTGGCTCCATAATTAGAAAAAAAGAAGAAGTGTGGCCTCTGAGTGACGTCACTTTGCCCCGTCCGGAGAATTTTGTAGCAAACGTTTTCAGTTTTTGTTTACTAAAGACTTTCATCCGAGCGCTAATCATGCGATCTCTTACTTCCAACGAGTTAACATAATGGGTATTTGTGCAAACTCTTTTAAAGAAAGGACGTCGGATGGGATCATATCCCAGCTGTTTTTTGTCTCTAGAACCCATCAACACTTTCAACACTTCCTGTGCTGCCCTGAGGGTCTGGCATTCAGTCTCCGGAATGGGCCTAAGACTGATAAGTTTCACAACCACTAGCTATTCACATAAGGAATCACAACCAACCGGCGTCTACTCGCCTCTAACCGGTGACACATACAGGGATCATCTTCAAAAGATATAAAAAACCTCGACCAGAGGGGCTGGTATTCGGTCTCTGGACTGGAAGTAAGATCTTTAACCGCTTTTTCGTACAACAAAATCTGGCAGCCGGGGAGCGTTGCCAGCTCTTGTGGAGCTGCGGGTTTTCAGACAGTGAAACCGTAGGAAACAAGTATAAGCGGATTCTCTATTTCGAAACATGATATACCCATCCCGTAGACTGTGCCATAGTAGTGTCGCACATTGTTAATGATTGTTTTTGTAATTCGCGGCCGATAACCAGCATTTCTATCCTTCGGGGGCAGTATAACACTAAAGAGAGATTGAGGAGGACAGCAGTGAGGACGAAGGATAAAAGTCAAAACTGATCAGCATTCTTCCTTCTGTAAAGATGAGATTCCAGTCATAAAATAATACCGAGTGACTGGTATGTAGGGGTGTCACTAAGGTTCTACGAACATCGTGACTGCATAAAGATCTTTACAAAATCCTGGAAGAGAAAGACAGACACAGAGAGTGAAAGAGAGAGAGAGAGAGAGAGAGAGAGAGAGAGAGAGAGAGAGAGAGAGAGAGAGAGAGAGAGAGAGAGAGAGAGAGAGAGAGAGAGAGAGAGAGTGGATAAGAGAGATACAGAAAAAGTCAGGGTGAGAAACTGATCAAGAAAAGAACGACGGAGGAGAAAGGAGAGAGATCGGGGAGAGGCCGAAATAGCGAGAGGGAGAGAAATAATAGAAAGGAAAGTTCTATTTTATGCGTCCAAACATCATGGCGATATGTGGAACCGATATAACTGCGTTTTGCCGCATATCTGAAGACTTTTATAGACCCTTTTTTTGTTTGTTTATGTTGTTTTGGTCAACATTTCCAACAAAGGCGTTGGCAATATTGGCAACACGAAAGTGGAGAACCTGGTTCCCAAGAAGAAATAGGCGGCGTTTGTAATGATAAAAAATGTGGTCTTTCAGAAACTTAAGGCTTACAATGCAAAAATATACTCTTTTTAAATCACCGGCATATATGAATAAATCTGGATTTGATCAATGATTTATTTTTTCACCCAATAATCACTGAAAAGAAATGTATTAGTAAAAAAATACAAATTGAAAAGAATAGCTCTAATTCATAATACGGCCGAATAGAGAGCGAATGAATGATCAGATAAATAAAAACAATATGTGAATAAACAGACAAACAGGCATTCAAAAAGAAATCCACTTCCAAGATAATGATAATACTAATACTGAAAATACTTTATCACTGACGGCTATAATCTCTAGAGAAGT
>NC_134779.1:82113877-82126377 GCF_046742065.1 Oratosquilla oratoria
TTTAGAACTTTCGGGTTGAACATTACTCTGGTTTTACACTTATTCATTTTAATATATATATATATATATGTATATATATATATATATATATATACATATATATATATATATATATATATATACATGTATATACATATTTGTATATGTACATATATGTGTATATATTATATATATATATACATATATATATATATATATATATATATATATATTTGTTGATATGAAAACACTCATATAACTCGTACACACAACAAAGGATTATATTCGTAAAGGTGGAGCATGCCGACAGGACCCCTTTTGGTCCTTACCTAGGTCGAATACGAAAAAAAAAAAAAAATTATAATAAAATAAATAATAATAACTAAAATAAACAAATGTATATGTATAGTTAAATAATAAACAATCAGGTAAATAGTAAATAATAATAAATTGACAAATAAATAATAATAATGAAAATCAAGGACACACACAGACACACACACACACACACACATACACACACACACACACACACACACACACACACACACACACACACACACACACACACACACACACACACACACACACACACACACATACACACACACACACGCACACATGCACGCACAGATACACGCGCACGAATTTATAAACATCCACGAACATGAAGCCGTGGTGCCTGAAGTCCTGAATCTTTAAGTGAAAAAGATAAAAGTCAGATCAAGAGGGTTGTGAATAGTTTCTCTTCTTTTTTCTCTCATTTCTTTGTTCTCTCCTGTATGCCCTCCTAGTGGGACAGAAATACTCGGCCTCTTTTGTTTTGAGCTCTCTTCTTTGGTCTCTGCCCCATAATGAAAAGATGATTGGAATAAAGAGAAAGTTATACATGTTTTTTTTTCTTCGTCTGTCTTGTCTCTCATTATTATTTGTCTTGTCAGTCCTGTGGTTGCTATTTGTCCTTCTAATCACCTAGTAATTTTTTCTAGAAAGCTATTGTAATTCCACTCATAATAAAATTGTAGATTTAAAAACTAAATACAGATAGTAGCTATAATAAAGGTATGAATGAAGTTATGAAAATCTATTTCAGACGAAGATCCATTTGGTCATACACAAAATATAAATATATATTAGTTATGCACTCTGTATGATAGAAAATACACACACACACACAAACACACACACACACACACACACACACACACACACACACACACACACACACACACACACACACACACACACACACACACACACACACACACACACACACACACACACACACACAGGGAGAGAGAGAAAAAGAGAGAGATAGAGAGAGGGAGGTGCCAACAGGAACAGATGCAGAGAAAGTGATTCCCTGGAAAAAGAATCGAATAAAGAAAGGTCCAAGGAGTGTGAGGGAGGTGGAAGAAGGAAGGAGGAGGAAGAGGAGGAGGAGGGGAGGAGGAGGAGAGAGGAAGAGTCGAGGTGTAAAATTTCGAGTTTATAAAGTAAGAAGAACCGCTTCAGCCAAAAGGCGAAAGGTACTTGTCGGGTTGGGGGAGGAAGTCCACCTCCAAGTTCAGCAAGAATAAGAAAAAGAAGAAAAGTCGAAGAACGCGAAAATAAACGAGCGCAAAAATAATGGTAAATTTGACTATAAATACGGAGATTAAGAGCAAGATGGAGAAGAAAGAAGCAAGGAAGAATAAGAAGAAAAAGACGACGAAGCGGGGGAGAGGTAACAAACGAGAAAAGGGAATATATGATAAATGAGAAGGCTCAGGAAAAAAATGTGCATAATGACAAGGGGTGGAGTGGGTGGGTGTACAGTAATGTCGGATCATTCACTAGCAAAAAAAAAAAAATATATATATATATATATATATTGGAAGGAGTCCGTTGAAAATGTACGGATAAGTAAACAGAAGATTAGTAACGCTTTATATGAAGGCAGGAGAAACATAATAAAACTAATATAGCGATAACATGATAAGATGAATATCAAAAAGGTTCAAGCTACCCTGGGTAGTATTGGGAAAAATAGTGAATGAGGAGGGTCACAAGCTGATTGAATGAAAAAAAAGAAGAGAAAAAAGTATGTAAATATATGTGTATTTCTATCTATCTATATAGATATATGAAGATCAGGACACAATAGAGTTGGTGGAAAACGAAGGTCTGTACTTTTGAAACCTTTCGCCAGTTCCATCAAACATTGTCTACCATTACAAATTATAATTCTACCTGGTCTTCTAGTTAAGTTTATTCGGCTTACTGACTTAAACTCTCCTGGTAAGTCTTATAAGTAGAACAAATAAAGCCCGTAAAATTTGATCTGATTATGGTAAGAAGCGCCCGCAAGGGCTGGCGAAAGGTTCTGAAAGTACGAACCTAAAACCAATTGGTTGGCGACTTAGTGTCATGATTCCAATATCCCCATATCACTACTTGCCCTCTTCTCAGGTTGCTTAAAGGTTATTCTCTTCGTTTTTGCCAAAGGAAATACTGTGTGAGTCCGAACTCTCTACAGAAATTTGATCTAGTACTAAGACACATTATAAACTCTGAATGTATGTACACTACGTACCGGAGAGACCGAGGGAAGGGGGGAAACTTCTACAGTATAAGGTCCAAATGACCACTTGTTGAATCACGGTCATTTATTCCCATGCCCTCAAATGTCCTTCCCTCCCTCCACTCCTTCACAGGTTCTTTCGTGGCATTCTGTACATGCTCAGGTTTCTAGTCTGTCTTTATGCTTGGGAAAGCCCTGACGAGAGAAACGTTTTTCTATTAAAAAGGGATTCACTCTCACAATGGCGACTCCACTGGTGGACTTTACTCGCCTCATTGGCATCCTTTCCGTAAAGAAAGGCTTAGTGAACAGCTGAAAGAGGTTGTGGTTAGAGGTGAAGAGATGTCAAAAGAGGTTTTGGTCAGAAAAAAACAGTGCAAACAAGGCGAAGGAAGAGACGGAAGTGGGAGGGGGAACGAGGGAGAGTAAAGTTGTGTTTCAGACGAAAGAAGCGATGGCAACTTGGCCATCGTTTTAATTAAGGAGCTACAAACGGAAATTATATGAAAGGGGGCGAAGCAATACAAAGAGGAAAGAAGGAATAAATGGAAGGTAAATAAACTTGGGGGACGCAGGGAGGGAAAGAGAAATTAGGGGAATGAAAGAAGCTGTATCAATGTTTAAATGGGGGTAAATCGCCATGAGTGGACGAAATAACCGGGCCGGTGCGCAGGAGACGTATCGGATGGCACTTTCCTTCTTCGTTCATCTGCCGTCATATCATCTTCTTCAACTCCGTGGAACCTCACATAGCAGGGAAGGGACTAAAGGACAAGAAAAGGTGACGGAGGAGGTAGACAAAGCGACGAGGAGAACAACGGATGGAAGGAACTTCGGAGACTGGGGTGGGGGGATGGGGTGGAGAGGCACGTATGTAGGTCGATCGATGAACGCATCACATGAGAAGCGAGGAAAATGGTCCCCCTCATCCACTGATCACCCTAGTCTCTGGGGGGCTGACTGGGGACCTGGTGAAGGGGCGGACGGAGGAACTAGGAAGAGATGAAAGCTACAAACACAAGAGCTATTGATATCCACGAGTACGAACCTCATGGAGGATGAGGACGAGGAGGTGGAGGAGGAAAGGGAGGAGGAGTAGGAGGAGGACGAGACAGAGGAAGCGGAGAAGCGGAAGAAAGAGGAAGGGGAGGAGGAGCAGGAGAAAGTGGAAGAGGAGGAGGAGCAGAAGAAAGAGGAAGGGGAGGAGGAGCAGGAGAAAGAGGAAGAGGAGGAGGAGGAGAAAGAGGAAGGGGAGGAGGAGCAGGAGAAAAAGAAGCGGAGTGGAAGAGGAGGCTGAATGGAGGGTAGGGTGGAGAAAGGAGAGTAGATACAGGATAGGGTAGAGGACGGAAGGGAGCAGGTGGATCATAGGGTGGATTGAGTCAAGGAAGGAGAGGAGTAAGTGGAACAAGGGATGGTGTAGGAGCGAGTGGAGAAGAAGTGAAGCTGAAGTGAACTGGCGGAGAGGAAGAGAAGTGGTGGGGTGGGGGGATCAGGTGGAGGAGGTGGAGGGGGTGGTGGGAAGTGAAGAGGAGGAGGAGGGCGAGAAGGAGTGCGCTGTCTAGACTGGGGAAGACGGTAAAAACGATGACGATGACGAAGACGACTACAAAATCTCGCTAAGTAGGATGTGGAAGAGGAGGAGGAGGTATTGGAAACGGAGAAGAGACCTATTTAGGAAAAAGTTCTTCGACGGCTCTTCTACTCCTACTACTATTACTACAACTGCTGCTGCTGCTACAGGTATAACTACTCGTAATGGTAGTAGTAATAGTAGTAGTGATAATTGTAGTAGTAGCAGCATTGAAGCGGGAGGAAGAGAATAGCAGGGGAGGAGGAGGAGAAAGAGGAGGAGGAGGAGAAGGAGGAGGAGGAGGAGAAGGAGGAGGAGGAGGAGAAGGAGGAGGAGGAGGAGGAGGAGGAGGAGGAGGAGGAGGAGGAGAGGGTGAATAGGAAGTGAGGAGAGGGGAAGGGAAGGGTGAAATAAAAAAGAAGGGAGGAGGAGGAAGGGAGAAGGAGGATGGAAGGAAAGGAGTAGGAAGGGAGGAGGTGGAGGGTGGGAGAAGGTGGAGGATGGTAGGATGAGGAGGGTGGAAGGAGATGGAAAATGGGAAAAGGAGGATGAGGGGAGGAGGTGGAGGATGGGAGGAGGGGGGACAGGAGGAGGGGTGCATAAGAGGGGGTGAAGAATGGGAGGGGTAGGAGAATGGGAAGAGGAGGAGGATGGGAAGAAGATGGGAGGAGGGGGGAATGGGGATGACAGGATAAAGATGGGAGGAGGAGGAGGAGGAGGAGGAGGAGGAGGAGGAGGAGGAGGAGGAGGAGGTGAGTTGATAAGAGGGATGACCTGGATGGATATTCCTAAGGCAGCGAAGAGGAAGAAGAAGAATGGAGAAAATGCAACAGGAGGAGGAGGAGGAGGAGGAGAAGGGGTAAGGGAGGGAGGAGTAGGAGAAAGAGGAGGAAGAGGAGGCAGAGGAGGAAGGGGCAAAGTAGGAGGGAGAGGACGAGGGAGAAGAAGAGTAGGAGAAGGAGGAAGAGGAGGAGTAGGCGAAAGAAACGGAGGAGAAAAGGGAAAAGAAAGGATCGGAGAATGAAGGGACAGGCGGAGGAGTAATAGAAAGGCGGAGAAAACAACACACACACACACACACACACACACACACACACACACACACACACACACACACACACACACACACACACACACACACACACACACACACACACACACACACACACACACACATACACACACACACACACACACACACACACACACACACACACACACACACACACACACACACACACACACACACACTCATACACTCACACACATACACACACACACACACACATACACACACACAAATACACACACACACACACACACACACACACACACATACACACACACAAATACACACACACACACACACACACACACACACACACACACACACACACACACACACACACACACACACAGACACACACACACACACACACACACACACACACACACACACACACACACACACACACACACACACACACACACACACACACACACACACACACACGCACGCACATAGAGACAGAGAAAGACAGAATGACGGAGGGAGAGAATGGAGAGTATGTATTGTGCGTACGAGACAGAAAGGTTGATCAGAATAATAGAAACAAGGATGAACACAATAAGAGAAGATGAATGGGGAAGAGGAGGAGAATCAGGAAAAGGAGAGGCAGGAGGAGGAGGAGTAGGAGGAGGAGGACGACGAGGGGAGAGAACACAGAAAAATGAAATGAAAACGGGTTGACGAAAAGAGGGTAAACAGGGAGAATAAAGGAGAGCAGAAAGAGGCAACGGGGAGGTATTGGGGGAAGAGGGAGAGAGGCAAAGAAAGAGAAAACATGAAACAACAAAGAGGACGACGGAATGTCCCTGCAGATGAAAGAGAAGGAAGTGGAGGCGGAGAGCGAGCAGGTAGAGGAGAAGCGGGAGGAGGAGAAAGAGAGATAGATAGATAGATGGAGAGAGAGAGAGAGAGAGAGAGAGAGAGAGAGAGAGAGAGAGAGAGAGAGAGAGAGAGAGAGAGAGAGAGAGAGAGAGAGAGAGAGAGAGAGAGAGAGAGAGAGAGAGAGAGAGAGAGAGAGAGAGAGAGAGAGAGAGAGAGAGAGAGAGAGAGAGAGAGAGAGAGAGAGAGAGGAAGAGGGAGGTAGAGAGGGAGACGAGAGTGGAAGAAAGAGGGAGAAGGAAGCACGAGGGGGGAGAGTGAAGGAGGGGAGGAGAAAGAAGGGAGGAGGGAGGGAGAGACGGAAGGGTGGTAGGCAGAGGGAAGTGTTGGGGTGAGGGAAGGGGGAGAGGGAAAGGGGAGTGTTGGGAGAGGGAAGAAGGAAAGACAAAGGGAGAGAGGGAAGGGGTGAGAGGAAGGGAGGGTTGGGTGAAGGGGTGGGAATAAAGGTGGGAGGGGAGGTGGAAGAGATGCCACCCTTGAAGCGATTTGTTCTAGCCAACGCCAGACAATTTTACTCGACTGAGGGCTGCGAGGGGAGGGGGGAGGGGGGAGGGGGGCAACCTCGTGGCTTAGATGGTCTCGCTAGTGGAGGACGTTGTGAGCGTTTCCCTGGCCCAGAGAAGCGAGGAATGATGAAAAGCGACGAAGACAAAGAGAAACTCAGAAGAAGAGAAGCAAGTGACTCGGGATAACATTGTCGCCCCTTGCAAATGTGGTTCTGTATATCGCCAGGTGATTTTTATCAAGCTCAAAGCGCGACTCCGTGTTAAAGGGGTTAAGATCGTCTCATTCAACCCCTTTACTACGATGCCGCTCTTCAGGAACTTTGTTCTGGCTGGCGCCAAACGACTTTATTCAGCTGAGCATAGAACTTCGTCTTGAAGAAGTTCATATTTTCGACTTCAAAAGCTGTAAAAGTACACAATGCAGATTATGAACCTTAAGTTTAGAGGTAATAAGGACCAGAACTGTTTGACCAAAACTTGCTGAATGCCCTGAATGGGATCGTTCGTAATAAATTGAGCCAGCACATGCACACACACACAAACCAAACATCCGTCTGGCATTCCTTTTGGGTTTCGATTGCTAGCTTCATCATAAGACTTCCAAAGGGATATTACAACACTGGTCGACTTTCTGCTACTCTAAAATTCCTCCCACCCAGTGATCCTCCCACAAAAATAAAAATAAAAAATAAATAGAAAAATAAAAATAAATAAAATAGATAGATAAAATAAATAAATAAAAGATAAATAAATAAATAAATAAATACGTAAATAAATAAATAAATAAACAAATAAATAAATAAATAAAAGTAGGTAAATCATATTAAATAAATAAATAATTGACTAAACAAATAAATTTAAACAGATAAGTAAAAAATAAAATAAAATGAATAATAAGTATATACAGGAAGGCATACCTCACGTTACGTCCCGTTCCTCATGATTCACTTACCCATACACGACAAGAACCTGCATCTATATATACTTCCAGCTGCCGCCAGGCGATTTCATTCAACTGGAGAAACCTTCTTCCCCTTCTGTCGCTTGAGGATTAAAACGCAAAAGGACGATTTCATTCAGTTGAGGGTTAAAACGCATTCTAATTAACTTGTATACATCTTTCCAGCCGCAAAAGGACGATTTCATTCAGTTGAGGGGTGCTGCCATCCCCCTCCCCCTCCCCCTCCCCCTCCCCCTCCCCCGGGTCGTATCTGGGTGAAATTGTCATGTGCATTCAACTTCGCTCTCCTCACTTGGGCATCATTCACCGCATCGCGGCTTATCGATCTCGCTCGCTCTCGGCTCTCGATCTCTGCTCCTCTTTCACATTGTCAGCCTGGTAGCCTGCACGGCGGCTGACAGGCCCCAGAGCTGACTGACAGGCTGGATTAGTAACTGCATTTGTAACCTCAGTGTTAGAGAGAGAGAGACAGAGAGAGAGAGAGAGAGAGAGAGAGAGAGAGAGAGAGAGAGAGAGAGAGAGAGAGAGAGAGAGAGAGAGAGAGAGAGAGAGAGAGAGAGAGAGAGAGAGAGAGAGAGAGAGAGAGAGAGAGAGAGAGAGAGAGAGAGAGAGAGAGAGAGAGAGAGAGAGAGAGAGAGAGAGAGAGAGAGAGAGACAGAGAGAGAGAGAGAAAGGGGAAGTCAGACAGTGTGGGCGGCTGTTGGGGGATGGGGGACGCATGCTCAGCGATACAGAGGTTTCCTGCCCCAGTTGTAGATAAATGCAAAGTTCTCTTCATGATTGATTTGGGAACATGCAATCGATGAATCCCAGGTACTCGGTTGTAAAGTCAACCTCTCCTTCTCTTCTCTCCATCTGTCTGTCTCTCTTTCTCTGTTAGTCTGCTTCTCTTTGTGTCTCCCTCTCTGTCTCTGTCTCTGTCTCTGTCTCTCTCTCTCTCTCTCTCTCTCTCTCTCTCTCTCTCTCTCTCTCTCTCTCTCTCTCTCTATCTATCTATCTATCTATCTATCTATCTATCTATCTATCTATCTCTCCTCTCTCTTTCTCCTCCTCGTCACTTCCTTGTTGTGCCGCCACTCCGGCACGCAGACTTACTCTTGTCGGTCCTCCTCCTCGTCGCTGTCTTTCATCTTCTTGTTATTTTACCTTCTCCTTCCTCATCTTCTCTCTCTCTCCTGTTTTTCACCTTTCCATCAAACACCTCTTCCGCTTCGGTACTTACTTCCTTGTTATTGTGTTCGCTGCCTTCGTATTTCCCTGTTCCTCGTTCCATTTATATTACTCTTGTTCTTTATCTCCTACGTCCTACGCACCATTCGTATCTAAAATAACTGAGCCTAGTCTCACTCATATCCTACGCGCTCAATCCTATTCTTATCCTATGAGCTTGATCCTTGTGACATTCGTATGCTCTGCCCTTGGTCCTGATCGCATTCGCATCCCACGCGCTTGATCCTCCTCGTATGAGATATTATTTTCATAAGTTCTATGCAGCCAATATTTTAGGGGACTTTGGTGACTTCTGCGGACGAGTCATGCAACGTTCCTCTATGACTAGAGACTCGCCTTCGTTCAAAGAAGAATGATGATTACTTTTAACTTGTGCTATTTCTTCTTTCTGCTGCCACTCTTCCTTGACCACATCTATGACAGTACCTCTTCAATGGGATATTGTCCCGAAGGAAATAAACCCAGGTAATTATTAATTGAAGAAAACCATGGACTTCAATCTCATGACACTTCCTCTGCACGGGCACATGACATCGAACTGGAGTATTCTTGATTTCTTTTTCTGGAGAGGTAAAGAGGTAATCCGTAAGTATCTTGTGTTTGTACTCTTTTCCTTAGTCTCTTTTTGGCAAATGAGGATATAGGGGAAAAAATGCATTCCCACCCTAAGCACGATTTCCTCCACGCGGTCTCATGCCACCCATTTGTTCTTCGTCAGATTCCCAATCCAAAACTCTCCTTAGAAGGATCTGTATCCCCCATCTTGCCTTCAGGTTCTTCTTCTTCTTTTTCTTCTTCGGGATCTTCTTCCGCGGCCTCGGGGGATGAGGAGGGGCTCCTCCGGCTGCCTGGATGTGACAGGAACACACGTGTTTCTGTTGGTGCGTGCCAGCCGCACAGCTCACATGTTCCTGGTTCCGTTCACTCTTGTAATAATTTTTTTGTCTTTACTTCCATCCATCCGTGCGGTGCGGAAAGTCTCTTCAGACTCTTCTTGTTTGTGAATCGACAACAACCGCAGCATTTCCGAGCTTCACTTACCAAATGGATCTCTGTATTCCATGATCAGCATGCAAAGGATGTTTACCTTAAATATGATTTTTGTGTTCATTACGTTTTGTGCTCAGTTGCGAAGACGAATCTGTCTAGTGAAGGATTGTTGTTCTATGTTGAACTGCCGGGACCTATCTGTCTTATGTATCACTGTTCACTGTATTTAACTTCCAAAACTTAACAATCAAGTGTATTACTTTTCTATATTCAACTGACTAGACTTATCTGTCTTGTGTAACATTTTACTGTGTTCAATGTTCAAGCTGCACTCACGGAGCAAGTCAACATTAAATCTCTTTCGCGCGTTGAGTTCATAACAGCGTTCTCGTGGACGTTTATATTCCGTGTTTAACTGAACAAAGACTATTTACCATGTCTACCACTGTTTTCCGTGTTCAGTTTCAAATCTCAATTTTACCGAGCTATTTGTCTTCTTCTATTCAGTTCCCAGGTTTCATTGACCGAGTGAAGCATGGTATTTTGTGTTCGACTTTCACGTTTTACTTGGTGAATGCATCACTGAGGAAATCGAGATGAGGGAAGGCTCAGATTTGAACATCTGAAAATTTTCCAGTTCAATGGCACAAACACAGCAATTGGCAGCATTGATTCGAAAGAAGCTTCTAATGTATAATTCAAACCTACCTCGATCCAATAACACAAAACAGTTGGCAACCCTGAATCAAAGGAAGCCTCCGATGCCCAGCTAGAGCTTTTGCCGCTCCAATAACACATACAAAACTTCACTCGCCTCAGGCCTACCAACCGTTCGGACGTGGACAAGGTGTCACTATCTTTCGTTAAATTTACGAAGTGATCGGACAAAGCTGAATCATGTGGTTATCTCTCAGGTGGACGCAGACAAAGTACCGTTACGCTTTGTTAGATCTACGAAATGATCAAACAAAACTGAATAATTTTGCTGTATTACAGTGTACGCACCTGACCGCAACTTTGTAAGAAGTGATTTGTCATTGCCTCCAGCCTTGATAACCTACATGTTTGAGGTTTATATATATATATATATATATATATATATATTTATATATATATATATATATATATATATATACATATATACATATATGATATATGATGTATATATATATGTATATATAATATATGTATATATATATATATATATATATATATATATATATGTGTGTGTGTGTGTGTGTGTGTGTGTGTGTGTGTGTGTGTGTGTGTGTGTGTGTGTGTGTGTGTGTGTGTGTGTGTGTGTGTGTGTGTGTGTGTGTGTGTGTGTGTGTGTGTGTGTGTGTGTGTGTGTGTGTAATAAAGCCACTTGGAAAATAAAATGAAAGGTGACCGAACGTTTTCGTCTATTTAAGACATTTTCAAAGGTATAGAGTAAGGAAACAGTGACAATATATATACAAAAGAAGCACACTGGGGGGAGTTAGGACAGGTCCATTGTGACCTCCCTCTATCAGCACTATTGGACATTTGACCGATCTATGGATAATACTGTGACCTTACACGTACATACACACTCAACCCACTGCCCACGAGAGTTGGAGTAACAACCCGCAGCGCAGCGAAACTGAAATTCTTTCAGCCCTCGGCGGGATTCGAACCCGGATCGCCGTAGTGGCAGCCGAGAACTCTAACCACTGTGGCACTGTGTGTGTGTGTGTGTGTGTGTGTGTGTGTGTGTGTGTGTGTGTGTGTGTGTGTGTGTGTGTGTGTGTGTGTGTGTGTGTGTGTGTGTGTAAGAGTGTATGTGTGTGTATATATCTATATCCATATATATAGTATGTATTCGTTTTTGACAGACTTTGACAATTTCAATCGGCTCTTGGAGGTAACCCTACATATGCGATTATGGCGGCTCAGAGCAGCAATAATATCTGGACGAAAACCCATCTCCATTCAATAATTAATCGCGTGGTATGGCTTCACTGTTTTCCCCGAGACAATTTTACACAGCTGCTGCAAGGGTTAGGCCGCCCTCCCAACGGCAATTGATTACATCCCTTTGTTAGGCCAGTCACTTCCGTCCTTATTGATCTGCCGCCCGTGACCTCTGTCCTTATTTCCCTTTTACCTCAT
Organism: Oratosquilla oratoria; assembly: GCF_046742065.1. Lineage (NCBI taxonomy): Eukaryota > Metazoa > Arthropoda > Malacostraca > Stomatopoda > Squillidae > Oratosquilla > Oratosquilla oratoria. The sequence goes on from NC_134779.1 coordinate 82,125,761, forward strand.
CTGTCCTTTGTCAATGATACCAATTCCTCCCCCTATCCTTTATATCACTCTAACCCCGTTTAGCCTAAAACCGATTATTGTATATTTTACTCTGGCTGTCGTCATCTTTAGTGTTTTGTTCTGGACTATTGACAGTTCTATTCGATAGCGGGCGTTTGCGGTCGATAAGATATAAAGTATAATTCTTAATAATTGAATCACTTCAAGGTTATTTTAATTTCTAACCTGTTAGAGCATTTGGAGATATTGGAAACTTTTAAAGACATAATCAGGGGGAGGCTGACAATAGACTTTTTCAATTTAGAGGAACATGCACACAACATAATATTAATAAAATATATATACCATTTTGCATGACCAATGGCCAATAGAAATGACACATTGTCCAATAGAAATAAAATACATACATACAAAGGCTTTTTCTCCCCTTACAAGGGAGATAGCCAAAAAAAAAAATAATAATAATAATAAAATGAAAAATTACAAAATAAAATAGCTAAACAAATAAACAGATAAATAAATAAACAAATAAATAAATAAATATATAAATAAAAAACAAATAAATATATAAACAAAAAAGCAATGAATAAATTAATGAATGGATGAATAAGTAAATG
>NC_134779.1:82143877-82146377 GCF_046742065.1 Oratosquilla oratoria
CAAGAAGAACGTATGTGTGTGGCACTCAACATGAAATGACACTATAGCACAGTCACAGTTGAATGTTAGTGCGTGATTAAATCTCAAAAATATTCTCGTATGCAAACGATGCCATATATAAACATGTCTCATATAAAAAGTGAAAAGGTTACGACACGAGACGTTCAGATACCACCTTTGCCTTTTGTGGAAGGGTAGCTAGGCAATAAAGTTAATCAATTCACGTAGTTTGGGAAAATTCACCACTTCCATACTTGATTTGTTTGTTAGCGCCAGATAATTTTATTCAGTTGCGAGACGTCCCTTCGGTAGCGAAAGGGGTCAAACGCCTTCTGCTAAGGCAAGAACATGGGCCTTATAGAATGCCGACCGTGCGTGTTTGTGTGCTTGTTTGTATGTGTGTGTGCGTGTGTGTATGTGTGTGTGTGTGTGTGTGTGTGTGTGTGTGTGTGTGTGTGTGTGTGTGTGTGTGTGTGTGTGTGTGTGTGTGTGTGTGTGTGTGTGTGTGTGTGTGTGTGTGTGTGTGTGTGTGTGCGTGTGTGTGTGTGTGTGTGTGTGTGTGTGTGTGTGTGTGTGTGTGTGTGTGTGTGTGTGTGTGCGTGTGTGTGTGTGTGTGTGTGTGTGTGTGTGTGTGTGTGTGTGTGTGTGTGTGTGTGTGCGTGCGTGCGTGTGTGTGTGTGTGTGTGTGTGTGTGTGTGTGTGTGTGTGTGTGTGTGTGTGTGTGTGTGCGTGCGTGTGTGCGCGTGAGATCGAGTAGCAGCTTGACGGAGGACTCCGGTCATAGGAACAAAAGCGGGTCTCACGGCAACAAATCCCTTGGCCAAATATTTGTCGCTCCCGCTCGCTGGCGTCGCGTCGCCTCGACTCCCCTCGCCTCCAGGACGAGCTCGTCCCCTTCTTTCTCGCGCCCTTCTTGGTCTTACTACTTGCGGAGGTGTCTTATGGGTAGATTTCATACTAGCAAATGTGATGGTCTTAGTATAGATTAATTTATTACAGACAAAGGTCGCTGTATTCGAAAAAGTCTCTACTGAAGAAGGTCCATCTGCTAAAGAAGGTCTTCCCAATGTTCTCTCAAGATACAAAGGTACTTCCTTCTAATGAAAGTTTCACAACTGACAAAGGTCCCACAAAGTCTCCCTTGGGTATGGATGCTCTTGTTTTGATTTCGAATTTTATGAATATGGCCAAATGTATAATTAGGGGGCGGAACTCGAATTTGCATATTGATGAAATTATGTAAAGTAATATACACTTGTGGGATGGTCAAATATGCTCTCTTAATTTTTCTGACACACACACACACACACACACACACACACACACACACACACACACACACACACACACACACACACACACACACACACACACACACACACACACACACACACACACGCACCCACCTACGCACACACATGTGCACACACACACACACACACACACACACACACACACACACACACACACACACACACACACACACACACACACACACACACACACACACACACACACACACACACACACGCACCCACCTACCCACACACACACACACACACACACACACACACACACACACACACACACACACACACACACACACACACACATACACACAGACAGACACTCAAAACTTTTTGTTGCACTTGTCCCTTTGCAAATGTTAGTTGTTTTTAGTTGTTTTAGTTTGTGTGTATGCGCGCGCGCGTGCGTGTGCATGTGTTTATATGTATGTGTTTTATGCATACATTCTGCGTCCACATGAAGTGATCGATACAGCCAGGTAGTAACGTCAGACCTGGATAAAATCGTCTGACGGCAGCCAGTTTAAAAGAACGAGAATCGTTTTGAGTGTTAAAGAATTAAATCTATATGATATAGTCTTGACACATTGTCTCATAATAGAATCACCTGGCAGTAGTCATGGAAGCATGTAAAGATCCTCACCGGTTAGGGGTAAGAAAGGCTGAGGGTTTCCTGCTCGTGAATAAAGTCGCATAACGTCAGGTTAAATGAAATCGACAAAAAACGACCCCGCTTTCTACTGATTTAAACAGGTATTCTCAACCTAATCTTACGTATCCCATAGTTATGCACTGCTGTTCTCTAGCCTCGTGAAGACCACTTTCCGTGTCTGGATAGAATCGCTAAACATCCACTAAATCCCACTAGATTTCGGTCAGTGGCCCCACGTGGTCCATTAGGGTTCCGTGGAGTGAAGGTAGAATACCACCGGTCAGAGACTTCAGGAAAAAGAAATATATATATATATATATACATACATATATATATTATATATATATATATACACATACATATATATATATATATATATATATATATACATATATATATATGTATACATACATACATATACCAAAGGCTTTTTCCCCCCTTATAAGGGAGGTAGCCAAAAAACAAAGGTGTAAAAACGACTCCCACCCATTCCAACTTTAACATACTCCACTCCCCTCCACCCTCTTCCCTCCTTCTTATC
>NC_134779.1:82181377-82186377 GCF_046742065.1 Oratosquilla oratoria
GTAACATGTAAGAGAAGGAGAGGGAGAGGGGGGAGAGGGGGAGAGGGGGAGAGGGGGAGAGGGGGGAAGGAGGGAGAAGGGAGGAAGGGGAAGAGAGAAAGGGACAGGAGGGGAGGGCAGTGGTGCTGTAGGAGATTTCCTGTGACATCCAAGCGGATGAGGAGACAGACAGACAGACAGATTGACAGACAGACAGACAGACAGACAGACAGACAGACAGACAGAAAGAGAGAGAGAGAGAGAGAGAGAGAGAGAGAGAGAGAGAGAGAGAGAGAGAGAGAGAGAGAGAGAGAGAGAGAGAGAGAGAGAGAGAGAGAGAGAGAGAGAGAGAGAGAGAGAGAGAGAGAGAGAGAGAGAGAGAGAGAGAGAGAGAGAGAGAGAGAGAGAGAGAAGATTCCACAGTAAGGTCAAAAGACTTCCAAGTATTCCTTGAGAGAGAGGAAAAAAGAGAAGAAAGAAAAGAGAGAAGGAAAGAGAAAATAAAGAGGGAAAGAAGAGACTAGGCTCCAAGCCCACTTTTTTTTTCTTAGAAAGCCTTCATCGCGTTTGGTCGCATATTTTAATTACTCTTGTAATTTTGGAACAAAAAAAAATAATAATAATAAACGAACTCAAAGAAAAATCATCTTTTGGGCTACGAAGCATTCCCAGAAAAATAAAAGAAAAAAGAGGGAAAAACAGTGGGAAAAGAAGGAAAATAATATTTTGGTCTTTGGCCAAAGTTCCTCTCAAGGTTACCACCGGCTTGGTTTTGTTACCATGAAAAAACAAAAAAGATAAATAAATGAATAAATAAAATAAAATTAAACAAATAAATAAACAAATAGATAAAGATAAAACAAAATAAATAAAATCAAGTAGATTAAATAAAACTAATCCAAATAAAATAGAACAAAATGAAAAACAAAATCAGTAGCTATAGAAATGAAATAAAATCAGATAAAGTAAAACCAGAACAAGAATAAAGATAATAAAGAAAAACAAACTATTGTTAACTTCAAAGTAATTCTGAAGAAAAAATTAAACATGATTAAAGCATAATAAAGCAAATTGAAATGAGATGATGCATGAAATAAAATATGAAAAAAAAACAAGAAATACAGAATAAACTCTAGGTAGTCTTTAAGTAGTTAAATAAAATAATGAAATACTTACAAGATAAAATGAAGACAAAACATAAAATGAAAAAGTAAATCTGTTAAACTATGTGAAAAAAGTGATTATAAAAATAATAATAATAAAAAGCAATTATTACATAATAAAGGAAAGTAAGAGAAACTCTGGGTAACTTCAAAAGTAACAGTGACCGGGTCTCACCAAATTTACCCTTTGAGTCACAGTTTCTGACTCACGGACAGAGATGATAAGTCACCAACGACACATTACTACTTTGATTTCATGATGACGAGACTGAACTCCCCTCCCCCCACTCCAACTCATTAAAACAACTTGCTGCTAACCAGAACAAAACCACCAAAGAGCGTCACCATGTTGCAGGGAGGGCTGGGAACTCGATAAACAAAATCACCAAATATAAAAGAAACCTTATTCCCCTAGCTACCGAAAATAAAACAGCCTGAATAAAAGCAAATAGATAAGAAAAAAGGATTACCTATACTCATTCCATTGGTACCCCTGTATATGGACAGACCACTATTTGATAAAATCCTCTAAAGGCGGCAATCTAAAATATATAATGACACCACTGTCTTGAAGAGGGTAGCCACCTTTCGTACCGGATGTCACTTTGCCTTTTAACCCGTTTACCACCAGGTGATTCTATTCACCTCCGTGGCAACGAAGGCGTTACTTCCTACTTCGGCGAGACCCTTGCATACCAGGTGGCACTGTGTCTTGATCTCTGGCTGCCGTCAGGATATTTCATTCATCCTTGTGGCGCTCCTCCCCTCCCCCGCTACCTCGTCGGTGAAGGAGTTAATTGCAGCAGAAACATGAAAGAGACTCGGAGTGTCATGAAGAAAATTTGCCAAACGAGAAGGAAGAGAAGGAGGAGGAGGAGGGGGAGGAAGAGGAGGAGGACGAGGTGAGGAAAAAGCAACTTGATAATGAAGACCACATTGTCGAGGTGCAATCCTGGATATTTTCAAATCTTCATTTATCTATTCATTTTATTATTTACTCGTTTATTTTTTATTTTGGTTTATGGGTATTATAAGATTCCAGCATTATCTATCGTATCTATGAATCACTGCATTTGCCGTATATCTTACTTCTATTCATCTATTATTTTCTTATATTTATATTCGCACCGGATGATTATTTTACTTTTATTTTGTCTTCGTTAGTAAGATTCTTTTAAGGAGAAATACCGGTTAGGAACAAATGTTAGGCTAGGTTAGGTTAGTCTAAGGTTAGGTTAGGTTAGGTTAGGTCAGCCTAGGTTAGGTTAGGTTAGGTAAAATTAGGTCATGTTAGCATAGGTTAGGTTAGGTTGGGTTAGGTTAGGTTATGCCAAATTAGGTTAGTTAAGGTCAAGTCAGATTAAGGTAAGATAGGTTAAGGTAGGATAGTTTAGGGAGGATAGGTTAGGTTAGGTTAGGTTAGGTTAGATAAGTATTCCCATATATCGGCTGGGGTCTACAGAATACTGCACAATACTGACGACAATACTGATTCACCTATCGACGCTTTGTTCATCTGAGGGTATAGCCTACTCCCGCGAAAAAATAATAACATTACAGTAAAACAAAAAATAAATAACAAAAGCTGAAGGGGTTAAGAGGTCAGCAGTCTAACCGATCGACCATCAGGACACCGAAATAGAAAGACACGAACAAAGATTTTTCATACTCCGACGCACCGTGGGCGACTCAAACGCACTTGGGTGACCTTATGAGGTCAACAACCTTTGAATAAGGTCAAAGGCGTTCTTAGATACGGGTGACCTTATACAACCAACAATCCGTTGAATAAGGTCAAAAGCGTTCTGAGAATCGAGTGGACTTATAAGATCAACAGACCGTTAAAACTTACGTGACCTTGTGAATCTTAAACCAGTTGAATAAGGTGAACAGCATGATTCGGATGGCATTGTAACGTTATCAGCCCTATCAATAAGGTCAACAGGTAGTTGAGACTTGAGTGACCTTAATTTAACAAATGGTCGAATAAGGTCAACAGGCCGTTGAGATTCGGTTGGCTTTATGATGTTAACAGCCCATTACAAAAAGTCATCAGGTCGTTGAGACTTAAGCGACCTTATAAGGTCAACAGCGCGTTGAGATCTACGTGACCTTTAGTGGCTTGCAGTCTTTGTTACTTGCGAGAACTATGGTATTTTTTTTAAACTGGTAACTGTGTTTCTACACTTCAGAGCACTACCCAAATAGTCTATCATAATATCTTTATTTATTGTGATTTTATTTTTATGGTCAATGTATTTTGGGACGAGATAACTATGTCTCTCCACTTTCGAAGTTACTCAAATCATCTGTTCCTCTCCCTTTCGACGCAAACGTTGTACAACATTCATAAATTATCTTTTCCCCTCCCTCTTATTCTGTCTCTCCCCCTCTCTCTCTCTCTCTCTCTCTCTCTCTCTCTCTCTCTCTCTCTCTCTCTCTCTCTCTCTCTCTCTCTCTCTCTCTCTCTCTCTCTCTCTCTCTCTCTCTCTCTCTCTCTCTCTCTCTCTCTCTCTCTCTCTCTCTCTCTCTCTTTCTCTCTTTCCATCTCTATCTCTTAGTTATTTTGGACTGTTCTTTGGAACGCAGGTGACTGCACAACTTCTTGTAGTAGATCATATTAATTCAAAGTGTTACAAAGGAGAAGCATGCCAACAGGAGATCTTTTAGTCCATAGCTAGGTTGGATGCGAAAAAATGATAATAATGATAAATAAATAAATAAGAATTATAATAGCATAAATAATAGAAAATAAAAAATAAATAAAGAATTAAAGTTAAATAATAAACAAACAGGTAAATAGTAAATAATAATAAATTGACAGATAAATAGTAAATAATAATAAATGGACAGATAAATAATTATAAATAATAATCAAATTAATATTAATAAACAAAAAGACAAATAATAACAAACAAATAAACAAATAATATAAAATAAATGGTAGGCATTCCAGCAGCTTCCTTAGGTGTTTATTTAAACGAATCTTAAAGCTTCGAACTGAACTACATTGCACTACCTCTGAAGGAAGTTTATTCCATTCATTAACTACACGGTTGGCGAAGTTGTTTCTATCCACTTCCAAATTAATTCTATTTCCAGACATTTTCTGTATGAACATTTTGTCACTTTTGATGTCAATTTCCATTAAAATCTTAAAGACCTCTATCAAGTCACCTCTGAGTCTACGTTTTTTTTTTTTTTTTTTTAAGGAAAAATACATTCATATGTTTTAGTCGATTTTCGTGTGATATATTTTTGATATTAGGAATCAGTTTTGTGGCACGCCGTTGTACTTTTTTTTCAATCTGTCTTTATTGAGATTCGGTGACCATACGGAAACAGCATATTCCAAATGTGGACGAACTAACGATTTATGTAGCTTGTTAATAAGAGATGGATTTTTAAAATCTAAAGATTGCGCAATCCGTCCTAGAATCTTATTTGCTTTCCCAGAGGCTGAAAAACACTGCTTTGATGATTTGAGATAGTTACTGATAATTACGCCGAAATCCTTTTCACTGTCCACTTTTATTTACAAATTTACAAATAATTTGTAATTGTACTTATTGTTTTCTATGTGCATAACTTTGTATCTATTATGTTAAACTTCATCAGCCACTTTTGAGATCATTGCTGTAGTTTATCTAAATCTTGAATATCCAATTGGTTTAAGTGATCATTTGCCATTCCGCACAATACCAAAAAGCCGTCGACTTCCCTAATACATAAACACATCACACACACACACACACACATACACACACACACACACACACACACACACACACACACACACACACACACACACACACACACACACACACACACACACAGAACGCAGACAGACAGATAGAC
>NC_134779.1:82203877-82208877 GCF_046742065.1 Oratosquilla oratoria
ATACACATATATATATATATATATATATATATATATATATATATATATACACATATATATATATATGTATATACATATATATATATATATACGTGTGACTTGTGAAATTTGTGCATATATATATATATATATATGTATATATATATATATATATATATATATTTATATATATATATATATATTAAATAAAAACACTAGGAGCGTGTGTTCACAAATGCATAAGTAACCACTAGGAAAATTAACTAACGAAGCAAAGCGCTTTCGTATAATTACATCTTCAGTGCAGATACAAAGAAGGAATTATGCACTGAAGATGTAATTATACGAAAGCGCTCTGCTTCGTTAGTTTACTTTTCCTAGTGGTTACTTACGCATATATATATATATATATATATATACTGTATATATATATATATATATATATATATATGTATATATATATATATATATGTATATATATATATATATATATATATATATGTATATATATATATATATATACATATATGTATATTCCCTACTACTAGCAATGGTAGGAAAAATTATGGAAACTATCATCAGAAATGCAATCGAACATCATTTAGAAAGTAACTGATAAATGATAGCCAGCATGAATTTAAACGGAAACGTTCTTGTGTGACTTACTCGAATTCTACAACACAGTCATCTCGAATTATGACAAAAGAAACCATATAGGTTTAATAAATGTAGATTTTGCAAAAACACTTGATACCGTCACCCACGAAACAGTACTTACTAAATTAGGTTCAAACGGAATAAATGGTAGCCTATTAAGTTGGACTACTAATTGGTTGAACGATAAAAAATAAAGAATTTTTTCTAAATGGCAAAACTTCTAGATGAAAAATGTTACGAGTGGAGTTACCCAGAGTTCCGTTCTTGGGTCACTTCTGTTCATAGTATATATAAATGATAGACCACGGACTGAAATTTATTGTCTTCAAATTTGCTGATGATACAAAACTGTGCGGAATGGCAAATTATCGCTTAAACCAACTAGATATTCAAGAAATTTTAGATAAACTATAGAAATGGTCTGAAAAGTGGCTAATGAAATTTGGCACAAGTAAATGCAAGGTTATGCATATAGGTAAGAATAACAGAAAGTACGATTACAAATTATATGGAAATTCGTTAACAAATAGTGAAAAGGATCAAGGTGTAATTATCAGTAACGATCTCAAATCATCTAAGCAGTGTATTTCAGCCTCTGAGAAAGCAAATACAATTCTAGGACGGATTGCGCGATCTTTTGACTTCAAAAGTCCATCTCTCATTAACAAGCTATATAAATCGTTAGTTCGTCCACATTTGTAATATGTTGTTTCCGTATGGTCATCGAATCTCATTAAAGACATTGAAAGATTAGGAAAAAGTACAACGGGGAACCACAAAACTGTTCCCTAATATCAAAAATAAATCACACGAATATCGACTAAAACATATGAATCTATATTCCCTAAAATAGCGTAGACTCAGAAGTAACTTGATACAAGTCTTTAAGATTCTAATGGGAATTGACAACATCAAAAGTGACAAAATTTTCACACTGCATGAGAATCAGACAAGAAATAAGGGTCTCGATATGTGAGGAAATAGATTTAATTTAGAAGTGAGTAGAAACAACGTCGCCAACCGTGTAATTAATGAATGGAATAAACTTCCTTCAGAGGCAGTGGAATATAGTTCAGTTTGAAGCTTTAAGATTCGATTAGATAAACACCTAAGTAAGATGCTGTAATGCCGTCATTTATTTGATATTATTCATATATTTGCTTCTTAGTATTTGTCTGTTTATTTATTATTATTCACTTGATTATCATTTGTTATTTTTTATCTGTCAATTTATTTTTACTTACTATTTTTCCTGTTTCTTTATTATTTAACTTTACCTATTTATTTATATACTTATTTCATCTATCAATATTTCTATTATTCTAGTTTTTATCTATTTATTTATTTATTAATTAATTTATTATTATTATATATGGATGTTTTTGCATCCGACCTAGTTATGACCAAAACTTCTCCGGTCGGCATGCTCCTCCTTTGTAATCCATATATGTATATATATATATATATATATATGTATATATATATATATATATATATATATATATATATATATATATATATATATATATATATATATATATATTTTAATTACCCACTGTCGGAGAAAGAAAGCAAAAGAAACAGTATATCATATATACATATATATATATATATATATATATATATATATATATATATATATATATATATATATATATATAAATGCAATATCACCACAGGAAAGAAACTTGTGATGATATTACGTAATTTGTTTCATGGTAATGTGAAAACCATGCATATACATATATATATATATATATATATATATATATATGTATATATATATATATATATATATATATATATATATATATATGCAATATCACCACAGAAAAGAAACTTGTGATGATATTACGTAATTTGTTTCATGGTAATGTGAAAACCATGCATATACATACATATATATATATATATATATATATATATATATATATATATATATATATATATATATATATATATCACATATATATATGTATATATATATATACACACACACACATATATATATATATGTATATATATATATATATATATATCACATATATATTTATATATATATATCACATATATATATGTATATATATATATATATATATATATATACATATCGTATATATATATACATTCATATATATGTATGCATAAAGAACACGAAGACGTTGCAAAGGAAGAAAAACATAAAAACGTGGTGGATACGTGTAGCAAGATAAGCTCCGAAAACGGGAGAACGAAAATATAAGAAATGGAAGAAAGAAGGAAAGACCGAGAAGACGCACAAATTGAAAAGGAGGGTTAAGAGTGGAGACAAAGAGATAGACAGATAGATAGATAGATAGATAGATAGATAGATAGATAGATAGATAGATAGATAGATAGATAGATAGATAGATAGAGAGAGAGAGATAGAGAGAGACAGAGAGACTGAAGCCCTCTTAGCAATAGAGAGGGGGTATGGAAGGGCTCTCTGTAGTGAAGGGAAAGAGAAAGATGGACTGGAAGGGATGGGGAGGGAGGGAGGGATCTCACCAGTAGAAGGGAAAAGAAAGGCGGACCGTCCGGATTGTGAAGGGAGAGTGATTGAAGACTTCTTGGCCGTGGAGGGGTGCAGAAAGAAGGGTTCTCGGTAGTGGAAGGAAAGAGAAAGATGAACTGTCCGGAGTGGAGAGAAAGGAAGGTGGGCTGTCTGCTGGCAGTGAGGAAAGACAGATAGGCACACAAACACAGAAAGGTAGATAGATAGATAGATAGATAGATAGATAGATAGAGAGAGAGAGAGAGAGAAAGAGAGAGAGAGAGAGAGAGAGAGAGAGAGAGAGAGAGAGAGAGAGAGAGAGAGAGAGAGAGAGAGAGAGAGAGAGAGAGAGAGAGAGAGAGAGAGAGAGAGAGAGAGAGAGAGAGAGAGAGAGAGAGAGAGAGAGAGAGAGAGAGAGAGAGAGAGAGAGAGAGAGAGAGAGAGAGAGAGAGAGAGAGAGAGAGAGAGAGAGAGAGAGAGGCTGTCAGCGGAAGAATGAGGGTGAAGGAAAAAGGGGTTTAAAGGGGAACCAAAAGTGCTCCGGAAGCGACAAAAGTACCTTTACAGGTAGCGGATACGCCCCCAGAAGCGAAGGACAGAAACTAATTGAAAGAAAGGAACAATCTTTCGGGCGAGATTATAGGTTACAACGTGACTGAAAAGGAGGGGAGGAGGGGATGGGGAAGGTTGGTCGAAGGGAAAGGGGCAGGAGAGGGGGAGAAGGGAGGAAGGGAGGGGGAGAGGAAAGGGCGCTGGGGAAGGTAATATGAAATAGAGGGGAAAGGGAAGACGGGGAAGGAAACGGAGGGATGAGGGAAGGAGAGTGCGGAGAGTTGCGAGATGAAAATGGCGGAAGACTTGAAGGAAGTTTTGTTTTTTCAAGGGAAAAATGGTAAATAAATAATAAGAAACGTAACAGTATTTTGAAAAAAAAAAATTGGAAGGTTTTGGTACGTGTGAAGTTAAAATAGCAAACCCACGCCAGGAGGATCTTGGCTATGACCTTTGCCTTATGTCGTCGAACTTGTAAATACAAGTCGTCAGAAAACCAGTCCACTATCGACACATGTTGAACACTAGGATACACACAGGTGATTAAAACAATTTCCATTATTGTTCAAATCTTTCCCGTCCTAGCTGAATTCAGTGAAAACCTCTTCTAGGTACGTTGCACATAGACTGGGCAAAATTGTATTGCTTTGCCGTATTCCTTTCTCGAAATTTATTTTTTCTGTATCTTTGTGTAGTCGATTTACAGAAGTACCTTCCACATCACTGTTCTGAAGAACCATTACGAAGTGTCCCTTTATTTAACAGATAAGGTGGGTCATTCCCTGTAGTGTTTATAGTGGAGAATCCGCTTCTAGAGCCTGTCAGTATTTTTGGCTGTTATTTATATATACAAATCTATTTGTAAGAATCGAAAATTAATAGAACACATGAAAGATACCGTAGACAAATAATCATTAGCAGAAAAAAATGAGGAAGAAAAAAGACAAAACGATCACAGAAAGTTGAGGAAAAAGGGGAAATACGAATATGCAGGAAATGAAAAAAATATATATATAAAAATACAATTGCTGGGGCAAAGGTGATTTAGTCTCCATAATAAGAGTTTGATTGCCTTAAGGTTGTGACCCTTTGTAGTTCAATTCTGCACATAATGTACTTAACTTTTGGGTAACTAGAAGACCTCAGGCAATGTTCTGTAGAACATTCTTACGGGGGAAGGTAAATGTCCGCCACGAAATTTACTTTGAAAGTCAGAGTTGTCTTAAAAAGAAAAAATAGATAATGCTGTACATGCTATAATTTAAGTATGAAATTCTTAACAGAATGTTATTTTATT
>NC_134779.1:82223877-82231377 GCF_046742065.1 Oratosquilla oratoria
ATACTGTTTTATGATGCATCGATTTGTGGATCAATACCGATAAGAAATAGCATGTAAATATAAATAGATAAAATGGGGACGGGGAGACGGTTCCCCTTTTATCCTGTATGTAATCAATTAGTTGGATACATAGGAATACGAGGTAGTGGGGAAGACGGGGAAAGAAAGAAAAGACAAATGAACGAGCGAATGTGCAAGTGAGGGAGAACAAATCGGAGGGTGCGGGAGGATGTGGAGGAGAGGGGGGGAGACCCGGGTGTGTGTGTGGTGGTGGTGGGGGAGGGTAAAGAGTATTCTTCTTTTTTTTTCTCCGTGTGTCGTGTGGCGGTTTCGGCCGCAACCAGAAGGATTTCCCCGCGAGATGAGTTCAAATCCAAACCATTCGTCATCCTACTCTCATCTCATTCCACCTCATCCGACGCATTTCACCATGGGTGGATGAGGATCAGGAGGAGAAGGAGGAGGAGGAGAAGGAGGAGGAGGAAGAGGGCAAAGGAGAAGGTGTGGAAGGAAAACAAGGTAGCAAGGAGGAAAACGATGGTGTGAAGAAAGTAGAGATATGAAGAGACAGAGGGAAGGAGGGAGTAAAGGAGGGAGGTAGAGAAGGGGTATGGGAGGGAATACAAAAAAAGAGAAAGAGAATGAGGAAGGTAAGGAATAAAGAGTAGAGAAAAGAGAAGAGGAGAGGAGAGGAGAGAAGAGGAGAACAGGGTTGGGATGGGAGGGAGGGAAGGAGGAGGTTACGGAGGAATGAGATGGAGTGAGTGAAAAGGAGAGAGGAGAGGGAAGGGAGTCGGGGAAATCGGCTGAGCTTTACCAGCAGCAGCAGCAGCAGCAGCATCAGCAGCAGCAGCAAAAGCGACGGCGGCGGCTGCAGCTGTATTTGGTTTGGCCGCACATCGCTTCTTGTGGTTCAATGGTGAAGGTCCTGTGGAAGCTGCTGCTCGTGGTGGTGGAGGCAATAGAGGCGGAAATGTTGGTGGTTGTGATGGAGGAAGTACAGGCAGACATGGTGGTAGCAGTGGCGGGAACAGAATTATTTGTGTTGGTGGTGGAGTGCTGTTGGTGATATGGTGGTGGCGCGCGCGCGTGTGTGTGTGTGTGTGTGGGTGTGTGTGTGTGTGTATGTGTGTGCGTGTGTGTGTGTGTGTGTGTGTGTGTGTGTGTGTGTGTGTGTTTGTATGTGTGCGTGCGTGCGTGCGTGTGTGTGTGTGTGTGTGTGTGTGTGTGTGTGTGTGTGTGTGTGTGTGTGTGTGTGTGTGTGTGTGTGTGTGCGTGCACTTATATATTTGCATGATCACATTTATGTATACTTGTATCATGTGTGATGTGTAAATACATGTAAATAATGATACTGAAATGTTACTTTAGAATTTCACAATTAAACCACATATTTGGTATTCACCTTCACATTAGCAAACACTGATTTTGGGGAATACCTTTGAGCTTGGCAGTTCGCTTTACGCTTAAGTAGTTCGATGAACACCCTTACATATGGTAATAACCCCTCGCTCGCAAATACCCTCATGTTTGGCATATATCTTCACATTTCTCGAATTACTTCGTATATAGCCAATACTCCCTCGTCTAGAAAATGCACCCAATTTACGTATACTCTCATAATACGTAAACCCCCTCACAATTCGCGAATACTCGTTTCGCAAATACCTTCACAATTCACGAGTTTCCTCACATTTCGCGAATATCCTCACGTTACGGCGAATGCCCCCCAGCGGACAAGTACCTTGTAGCCCTCAGAGCCCAAGTGTGAGCTTCTACGAGCTGGCGCCGGGAGACGATGACACTTGGGCCTTGAGTCGATCTCGTTGAAGAGAAATGAGACAAAGGCTGGTGCCGAGGACAAGAGGTAGGATTCAGAGAAAACGGATCAAAGTTGTCAAGGGGTGACAACATCATTGTGATTCACTCCCCCCCCACACCCACACCCACACCCACACCCACACACCCACCTCCCCTCCATGGATCTGGAACGTGGAAGACCAATGACTGGTACCTGGTTGTAGTGGTCCGGACAGATGGACGTCAGAGAGAATGATCTCCTTGCTGCCCATCTTCGAATTTCGTCAATCTCTTTGCCTCGATCAGGAGATGCAGCCCCGGACTGCTTACACTCGGTTTCTAGTCTGGGCCCAGGATCTATTTCATCAACTTCTCCTTCTACTACTTTCAGCTGGTGACAAAGAAATAATCCCACAGATACAATGCAAACAGCAGCCCAAAATTTCTTCTCAGAGAGATGCATGTGAGAACCCATGGATCGTTGCCAGCCACAGTAGGGCTGCGAGTTTCCAGTCAATGAAACTCGAGGCAACAGTCATTGGACCACGTGCTGGATTCGTGATCAAGAGATATTATTTTCATACATTTCATTCAGCGGATATATATTTCGTGTAGTGGGGTGGTGATTTTTGCCACTTATGCAGACTATATATATATACATATATATATATATATATATATATATATATATATATATATATATATATATATATATATATATATTTCTTAGGATGAAAAAGTCTTTCTCTTTATCATTCAACTTACATCTCCTTTATACGTTAATTCCGCCTTTTCTCGTCCTTATGAAAATTTTAGCACGAATC
This sequence comes from Oratosquilla oratoria, assembly GCF_046742065.1. Lineage (NCBI taxonomy): Eukaryota > Metazoa > Arthropoda > Malacostraca > Stomatopoda > Squillidae > Oratosquilla > Oratosquilla oratoria. The sequence continues at coordinate 82,226,502 of NC_134779.1, forward strand.
CAATATTAACGAACCTCCATCAGCCAAGTCTTAGTAAATTCCTGTAATTCCTGTACCACCGACCTCGTACAAAAACCCTTTTGGGAGGAAGAGATAGTAAACAAGAGAAAAAGAGAAAGATAGATAGATAGAGAGAGAGAGAGAGAGAGAGAGAGAGAGAGAGAGAGAGAGAGAGAGAGAGAGAGAGAGAGAGAGAGAAAGAGAGAGAGAGAGAGATATCATGTATAACATGCAAAGTAAGAAGAACGAGAGGATTAAGAGAGCGATCCTCCTAATCATAACTTACGGTGTGCATGACGATGAAATATGAGAGAAAAAGTAGTAAAGAATGGAGAGAGAGAGAGAGAGAGAGAGAGAGAGAGAGAGAGAGATAGGGGGGAGAGATAGAGAGATAGATAGAGAGAGAGAGAGAGAGAGAGAGAGAGAGAGAGAGAGAGAGAGAGAGAGGAGAGAGAGAGAGAGAGAGAGAGAGAGAGAGAGAGAGAGAGAGAGAGAGAGAGAGAGTGAGAGAGAGAGAGAGAGAGAGAGAGAGAGAGAGAGAGAGAGAGAGAGAGAGAGAGAGAGAGAGAGAGAGAAATAGGTAGATATATAGATAGATAGATAGATAGATAGATAGATAGATAGAGAGAGAGAGAGAAAGAGAGAGAGAGAGAGAAAGAGAACGAGAGAGCAAAAAAAATATAAAAAAAAGATAGGATGCAGACAAGCATAAAGGAGACGAAAAAATAGTATACAACCCCCCCTCTCCTCACCCCCTCCCTCCTCCGCCACCTCAGTTTGCCCCGCGCCTGAGTGAGGTCATCTGTCCACATCCCTTCTCTTCTCTGTAGCTTATAAGTCCCCTCTGTACTCTGGCTTATGTACTTTCCTGAAGAGGGCTACAGTTGATGGCCGAAATATAGGATTCGTCTTTATTCGAAGTTTATTTTCTCCGACTGTGGGTTTCCTGTGTGTCATATATATATATATACATATATATATATATATATATTTATATATATTTATGTTTGTTGATATATTATGTATATATATATATATGTATGTGGATATATTATGTATATATACATACATACATATATATATACAATATACATATACATATATACATACGTGCGAAGATCTGAAGTCTGGGATCCATGTTGAAAGGGGAGAAGCATAAACACCAGACTCAAAGTGGGAAGTTTAATGCCTGACGTTTCGTCCTAGTCCTAGGACAGTCTTCAGGGGTGTGAAAATATAGAGTACTCAAATGAGCTTGTTATACTGTCAGTCGTTGGAATTGGGATATATGTATATATATATATATATATATATATATATATATACATATATATATATATATATATATATATATATATATATATATATATATACAAATATATGTATATATATATATATATATATACAAATATATGTATATATATATACAAATATATGTATATATATATATATACAAATATATGTATATATATATATATACAAATATATGTATATATATATATATACAAATATATGTATATATATATATATATACACACACACACACATATATATATATATATATATATATATATATTATATATATAAATATATATATATACGAGATAGTCCTCGGAACAAATCTGCGCCATGGCGGGAGACAAAGCACGCTGGGGTGGTGGGGGGAAATTCACTTACAACAACAACAACAACAGCAACAACAACAACTCAAGACCTCTTTCGCAGGTCTTGCAAGGAACATCCCCCTCGGGCTCCGGTCTCTGCGCCAAGACCTTCCCCCGGAATTTTATGCAAAAGACGGCATTCATAACGCTGACACCGGGAACGACGACGGAAAACAAGGGAGAAAGTCCTGAGTGATCGTGGTCGTTTTTTACGGCTACGGGTACTGGTACTGGTAACAGTACTATTTTCGGACGTGTGCATTGTTATACAAGACTGCTGGTACTGATACTAGTACCAGTACTCTCTTCATACCTTAAAGGGCCTAAGATGAGTATATCTTTGTACACAGCAACTGATATCTGGGCTTGTACCAGTATAATTTCTGAGTTCATATTGTTTTGCCTATATATTTCAAACTAACCTATTATGCAAGTTTGATTAACATAATATCTTACTAATAGTAATATTAGTACCACTATCACGCTGCTTATACCCATGTAGAGTCACACCATTCCACACAAAAAAAAAAAGACAAGCTCGATTAACCCATCTGGACCATTAGGTCAACAGCGGTCGTTTTTATTCAGATTAGGAAAACCTCTGAGCACAAAAAAGTTAACCTAAAACCCGACTACCACTCCCATCCTAGCCAATTTCTAATCCCAGCACAGTGTCCCAGCAGAGGTTGGTGGTGTTGGAAACCACTAAGTACATTCCAGCGGAGGTAATGTAATATAAAGCTCTATCTGAAATCGGGGTTTACTGTTCAGGTGAAAAACATAAAAGAATCACTTAGATATTCCAAAATACCTTATCATACAGCTAAAGAAATCTGGGGGGTAATTCATACATCAGAATAAATCATTACACAGTTCTGATTATCATATATTTATTTATTTTTTGTAGAAATAAATTCCGTGCGAAGTAATGAACAAATTAAGATGGTTAGGAGAAAACTACCAACGTTCAGTGTTGAATTCCGACATTGCCTATATATTTCAAATTAACCTATTACGCAACTTTGATTATCATATATCTTATTGGGGGTGATATATAAACACCCAATAAGTTATAAGAGGAAAAATACCTACATCACACTAGATACCAATGGTCGATGCCTCTTCCAATAGTGAACATTTGAAAACAAATTATGTAAATATTTCAAAATTAATTACAATGCAACTTTGAATGAATATAATTGGGAATAACACACAAATTTAACGAATAACTTTTGTCATAATTAACAGCGCGCCCTTGAAAATTAACGCATAATTAGATATTATGCATTTTGAAAAAAATATTGCGTATATACATTGAATACCTTATTGTACAATTTTGATGATTCCACGACCATCAAATTTTACTGAAATATATACGCAGCTTACAAATATTGAATTACATGCTAACAATGCACAACACAATATATACCGAGCTCTAATACCTATTCTGAAAATACTTGATATAGAACTACTTTATTGTGATGCCTTACGAATAATTCGATTATTCTAAAACCATCACAGTTACATAGGAATTTTGAAAATAATTTGAGGCTAACTAAGATACATTTCCTATTCAGATACTCAATACTCAATCAGAACTGCCTAATTTCAAAAGGAGTTTATATACAATTGTGCTTCCTTTTTTTTCATAAGGCTTCCAATGGTAAGAATCTTAGGTGACTTCCTACCTCTCAGAGGCCCTACGAGGCAAAACGTTCTGCCAAGGTTCATCTCAATACTCACCTGAAAAAGAGAGAAAAAGAGAAACATTATTTTCCAGAATTGAAAGAATAAATCAACAAATTATAAATAACATTGCTTGAAAAGAAAAGAAAAAAATTCTGCAGAGTAAAATACTATTGGAATGTTCATTTAAAGTCAAAACAAAAACATACATAAAATGGGTAATTACAAGTAACGACTTCACCAGGGTTGAAGCTGTACTCGAGGGGTTCCGTCTCTTTTATTTCGAACTGGGTACTAGGAGCATTTCTGCTTCCCAGTCCAGCGCTCTACACAACTGTGTGTGTGTGTGTGTGTGTGTGTGTGTGTGTGTGTGTGTGTGTGTGTGTGTGTGTGTGTGTGTGTGTGTGTGTGTGTGTGTGTGTGTGTGTGTGTGTGTGTGTGTGTGTGTGTGTGTGTGTATATGTCTGTGTATGTCTGTGTATGTGTGTATTTACCTAGTTGTTTTTACCTAGTTGTATTATACGGGAAGGGAGCCATGCTCGTGGAGACCCGTCTTTGTATCTTTCAGCAAAAAGTTTTTTCTTAAAATCTTGAATAGTGTTTTCACACACTGTTTCCTTATCTAATTTATTCCAGGTATCCAGCACTCTGCGTGGGAAGCTATTTTTTCAGATCTCTTCTATAGTTATCCTTTTTGAGTTTCTTTTCATGTCCTCTTGTTTTTCCGTTGTCCCATTGTGTGTGTGTGTGTGTGTGTGTGTGTGTGTGTGTGTGTGTGTGTGTTTGTGTGTGTGTGTGTGTGTGTTTGTGTGTGTGTGTTTGTGTGTGTGTGTGTGTGTGTGTGTGTGTGTGTGTGTGTGTGTGTGTGTGTGTGTGTGTGTGTGTGTGTGTGTGTGTTGTGTGTGCGTGTGTGTGTGTGTGTGTGTGTGTGTGTGTGTGTGTGTGTGTGTGTGTGTGTGTGTGTGTGTGTGTGTGTGTGTCGGTGTATGTGTTTGTGTGTGTGTGTGTCGGTGTATGTGTTTGTGTGTGGAAGTTTGCATGTGTGTGCTAGCATGTTCATTTGTGTGCAAGTATGCGAGTGTGAACGTGCATGTGTGTATGTGTGTGAGAGGGTAAGTAGTTGTTTGGTTGTGTGCATAAATTGAGGAGCCTGCGCCAGGCGGCACATGGCTGCGGTCGAAGTCGTCACTTTTGCCTTATGTAATTTAAGGATTGTTGGGGCAGGTAACAGTCATTGCTAGGAATGGGAGAGGAGTGCGTGATTCGAACCCACATCTAAGCAAATGAAAGATCAGCATCCTTCCAAATACGTCACCAGCGCAGGCATACAAATATTTAAAAAGTAAAAAGAATATTGCACAAAAAAATTACCTGTGACAGCACATGCATACCCCGTTTACTGTATATTAACAGGATATACTCGCTCTTGTTTATACAAGCATATATAAACTTGGTACGTATGCAACAACAACAACAACGTTGGGCGGAGCGTTTCCAGAATAAGCAACACAAAAATAAATTCGACC
>NC_134779.1:82236377-82238877 GCF_046742065.1 Oratosquilla oratoria
AAAGATGGAGAAGAGTGTGGGAGGAGGAATGGCGGCTGAGGAGGAGGAGTCCGAGTAAAAGACAGAGGAGGAAGAAGTGGAGGAAGAAGAGGAAGAGGAAGAGGAGAAAGAAGATGATGACAATGTGGAGCAGGAGGAAGAGGAGGAGAAGCTCTCTATGGCTCTTGAATGTCACTGGTGTGTTGGGCTTCGATCCTTCATACATCTGCAAAGGCTCAGTCCCAATACCAAGGAATACAACGGGTAACTGCCACTTGCCCAGGACAATCGAACACAATGGGCAAAGCTTAAAGGTTTGGCTGTAGAAGCACCGCCTGGTGTCAGCCACTATTTTTTTTAAGGTTATAATGGTTGACTCTTATAAGGATGAACAATGAACAAGGTGAGAAAAGACCTAAAGGGAGGAAGAAATATATATATATATATATATATATATATATATATATATATATATATATACAGTATATATATATACATATACATATACATGTATATATATATACAGTATATATATATATATATATATATATATATATATACATGTATATATATATATAATATATATATACATGTATATATATATGTATACATGTATATACATATATATACATATATATAAATATATATATATATATATATATATAGAGAGAGAGAGAGAGAGAGAGAGAGAGAGAGTATAACCATAAAGAGAAATGCTACAATGTATGTTACCTCAGCTGCCCAGGAAGGAAAATGGACGAGAATAGGGGAAGTGAGGTCAGACTATAAAGTTATGAATACATAATTCAGCGTTTAAGACAGCGGTATCTATGTATGCTCGTGCATAAGAGTAAACCAACGTTTCCGGAGTGCGTCCACGGTAGTTTGACATTTAAGCTCCGCCCACTTCTGTGTTTTATGGATATTGATAACGCACTTGAACTGGTACCCCTCTTCATTCGCACAGTAACAGTGTTTGGTATTAGTAACCAGCTATTATATCCTTGAAGACAATATCGCGACGAGGAGGTGAAGTTACTGAGGTGGTAAAGGAGAAATTTGAAGAAAGGAGGGAGAGTCGAATTTAAATGAAGATTCTTCTTTGGATGAAGATGAGTCTCAAATCATGAAATAATGCTGCGTGACTCTGGTCCGAAGGGGTGTCACTAAACTATATATATCTTATGTAGTCAATACTGCATAACTGCATAGATCTTTTGTAGTCAATACATCATGTGAGTTTGTGCGTAATCATGTATTTTGCATTCTATTCAAGCCATGAGAGTTGTGACGGTCTTTTTACTCTCAAAGAATGATGTGGGCTGTTGCAAGACTAAGTGTCGAAAGTTAATAGAGTTGGACATTGCAATGTAACATACGGAGCCCTACAGTGGGACTGAGGTGCGTGCATGCGTCCGTCATGCCAAGACTTCACGGTCCGAGTAGGGAGAAAAATTGTTGGGAATGAAATGACATAAAGAGAAGGTGCAAACAGAGTACAGAAAGTGGTGAATGTAACCATATACCAATATGAAAAAAATTAACTTTCATTATTTTTCTTTTGCTCTGCCCTCCTTAAATCTCTTCTCCATCACCTCTATGAATCCTACTCTCAGCAGAGATATTTTCCCCAAAGACTGGGCTGGTTATCGGCGAGGAAACATGTAACCATATAAGCAAGAGGGTGTCATGAGTAGAATGGAACAAGAAGGAGAAAACTTAGCCATGATCTCTATAAAGAATAGGGTACCTTGTCGAAGGTATCACCGAGAGAGCGGAGTAAACAGGAGTAAAATTAAATGTGACCATATAAGGAAGAGGGTGCCATACGCCCAGAGGGAAGTGCCTGATTTGAAAGAAGGTTTCCTCTGCTGTGCGGACACCAAGAGGAGGAAGAAGAGGAAGAGGAGGAGGAGGAGGAAGATGAGTAGAAGGTGGGGCGATAGGAGGTTTCCATGGAGAAGAACGAGGACGAGGACAAGGACAAGGACAAGAAAAAGGGCGGCAGTTCGAAAGAAGAAAATGCAATCGAGTCAGCTAAGGAAAAACTGTGGGAAGGGAAGCAAGTCATACTTTAAGGGGAAGATGGGGGAAAATTGACCCTCGAGGGAAAGAGCTTGACGTAGGTCACCCTTGAAGGGACAGATGGGCAATAAGTCACCTTCCAAGTGGCAGGTGGGGGGGGAGGGGGACAAATCACACTCGAGGGTACAGGTGGTGGTGGTGGGGGGGAGTTACACTTGAAAAGGGTCTTGTTGGGGGTTGGAGGATGGGGGGGGTGAAAATTACACATGAGGAGGTGAAGAACGAGTCACACTTGAACGAGAAAATAAGGGGGTATCGGAAGTCATACTCGAAAGTGAAGGTGCATGTGTGTGTGTGGGAAGGGGGGTAGGACTAAATGGTCTAAAAATATCTCACCCCCATCTCCCCACCGTGAATGGCAGCAAGCACGCTGATTGATCTCGGAAGTGTGCGTGGACCAGGAGAGGGAGGAAGAGGAGGAGGAGGAGGAGAAATT
>NC_134779.1:82248877-82261377 GCF_046742065.1 Oratosquilla oratoria
ACCTCACTCCTCGGGATCAAAGGAGTTATAGCCTATCTATCTACTGTATATCAACCAACCCGTAGCAAGTGACACTTTCCCTTTGATTTCGCCTAGTCTATCGTATTCGCACAGTTGGTAGTGATAATTACATTATGTGAGTATTAGATGATCCCTTTCGCTAAAATAAGAAATATATTCTGTAATACTGTCAAACTATAGCCGTTATAGTGAGAAATGAGTCTCCTTTGTCTAACCACTTGATAACATCAAACTATAGTCACTAAAGCGACGAACGCATTTTGTGACAGTTTCCAACTATGGTCATTATAGTGATGAAAATACATTCTGACACTGTTCAACTGAGTCACCAAAGCAACAAATACATTTTGTGACTACGCATCTATATTGACTATAGCGATAGATGATCTTCTTGTTTGGTCCACGCCACTATACTGGTAGCGTCCAATCTAAGTCACTATAGAGCGGCAATTATAGTTGGACGAACACGTGTAGTCCACTCAATTCTTCTACTCGGCACTCCAAGTCCTTCTCTAATATCCTGGGGGAAAACATGATGAATGATGCTTAACCCGAATTCTGAGCTCCTGCAATGAAATGGGGGTGGGGGTGGGGGGGTGAAGACGAGGATGAGGAGGAGAAAGAAGAAAAAGAAAATGGAGAGTAGGAACAGGAGGAGGAGAAAGGGGGAGGAAAGGAAATTGGAGAGTAGCAAGAGGGAAGTAGGAGGAGGAAGAGGAGAAAGAAAGAAAGAGAATGGAAAAAAATAAGGAGTAGTAAGAGGAAGATAAAGAGAATGGAGAGTAACAATAACAGAAAGAAGAGGAGGAAACTTTCTCTTGCATAAAAAAACGAAAAAGTTAGACAAGCAGGCTCGCACCTGTAGCCGAACATTCTCCCCCACCTCTACTACGACAAATTCCTGTATAAACAAAACGAACGAAAGAATACAGCCAAAGTAAATCAGAATCGAGAGAACACGGTCGCGAATTTATCTTCCCGCCAATTACATTACTACTGGAAACTCGAAATTATACTGGCTGACTACAAAATCAGATTATTACTAATCATGTGTACAGTCGTGGTTTCAGGTTCGTGTGCACACAGCATCGATGATGAAATCAAACAATAAATTAACTTTGTAAACTGAATTTACCAATTCGCTCTGCCCACGAACTATATCTAGTTCCAAATTCATTGAGGTAGCGTATTTAGTCTGACCGGCTGTTGTGGAGGTGATTTTCCTTAAATGAATGAAGTCAACTGGGGGCAAGGATAACAAATTGCAAGACGGAGCAACCGGTGGACAGGGAGGCCACGAATCTTCCTCCAGTGAATAAAATCGCTAGACCACGACCGATCATATCCTGAGCTACCGTACCTCGTATTGGCTATCGACTAATTGTATTATGAACATAAGAGCATAAAAATGGGGGAGACTGCAAGAGACCATAAGGCCTACACCAACCAGTTCCTTGTTCTTTATCACCTTCCATTCCTATTCATAAAGTTATCCAATTACTCTTAAAACAACCAGTTGTCTCAGCGTTCACTACATTGTTACTAAGTGTATTACAATCGTCAATCATTGTGTTGGTAAATAATTTCTTGTCTATTTCCTTCTTTAATGACATTCCTACGGACCAGTCATTCATAGTTTTGTTATGCTTAAAGGACGAAATAAAAACTTTAGTTTTAACCCCTATTGTTGTCCATTCTCCCTAATGCCTTCCTCAAACCTCTCGCCTGTTACCAACTCGACTTCTTCGGTGCAATATTGCCCCCACGGACAAAAGCGCTGGTTATTGTTTAAAGCCATATGTTTTTTGCCCTTATTTTCCCTGAATTAGAACCCGCAGCCCCACAGCTTATGGCAACGATCCTCGGGTCCTCCCAAAGATCTCATTGAAGAGAAATTTTGGGGGAGCAGTCGCCGGTTGTCAGCGCTCCATGTGTGAAAAGGTGGAGGAAATACAAAGCTGATAAAGAGAGATCTTGCCCGGTCGCGAAACCGAGTGTCGGTCCTTCGGGATTGCACCTTTAGATGAAAACGAGGGTGTTGGCGGGTTTTGAAGACAGACGGTCGGGAGACGATTCTCTCTCAGGTCCGCGGAAACATCACTCACAAGTGCCCAGCATTGGTCTCAGTTGTATATTTTGTCCTATGGTAATTAATGCGTCATCATTGTAAAAGCATATTGCGTTACACTATACCGTATTGTATTGTATTGTATTGTATTGTATTGTATTGTATTGTATTGTAATGTATTGTATTTAGTCACAGACAATTCAGTAAGGTTTCTATTCTTATGGACGTCATTGTAAAGTTTATCTATGTTATTATATTTGGTTGTCAGCACTTTACCAGTGCTTCTAGCCTTATGAGCCTAATTGTGTGGAGAGGTCACCTGAGCCATGACTTTATCTTCACGAGCTTAATAGAGTCGGCCAGCGGCAGCAAGAGCAACATGGCCTCACCGTAATGATATCATATCTCTTATGGCTGCCGTTAGACCATTTTATTCAACTCTGGAGGGGAGCGGAGGTATTCCGTGCTCATTGACCTTTGTGCTTTGTTTTATAGCTTGTACCTGAATTTTAGCTGCCGCCAGGCGATTTTATTTACTTGCATTAGCTGATCTCATTCAGCAGCCAAAAGGCCATTTTACCCAGCAGTCGTCAGGCAATTTCATTCATTTGAATGAAGCTCCTGTCGACAGTGAAAAATTTAAAGGATTGATATTGCTACCTAACCCTTTGCAATCAGACTAGAAGTTGGCCAGGCACCCATGGGGGTCACCTCGTGACCTCGATTGTTGTGGCACACCTTGACCTCTGACCTCCACAGGCGAGGAGGCGTGGGCGTGCCAGCCCACCTGGCACCCCCTTTGACCTTTTGGTATTAACCAACAATACTGAAGAAGAAGAAGATAAAAACATACACACACACCGAGGAAAATAAAAATAAAAATGACACACACCGAGGAGGGAAAAAAAAAAGGAAATGAAATAAAAATTTCACGGCTGAATCTATCAGAAACTTCATATTGACTCCTTCCTGATGTGCGGGAAAAGGTCAAAATATACAAAATAGGTCGAGTCTATTCATATGATCGGATCTTCTGAGAAAGGGTGGGAAGGGAGGGGAGGGCAGGTGGAGGGAGAGGGGGATTGGTGGGCGTGGCTGTGCGATATTACATTACATTACAATGATGAAGCATTTTGACACAGAGACCTCTGATCTGCGGGTATGCTGAAATATAGATACATAAGTAAGTCAATGAATAAACGAATAAATGAATACCTAGGCTAGTACACAAATCCAAAAACAAACATATTAGATTTATAAATGAAAAATAGAAGTGGGTAACTACTTCCTTAGATAGATAAATGAAGGTACATATAAAAGTAACTGAAATTTTGCAAATAAGCTCATATGTAAATAATAAAGTGAATAAACAAAAGGCGAATAGATGAATATGCAAAAAACAAGCGACTAAATGAATAATTAAATATAAATAACAACAGCGTTACCAAATGTAAAAACGTGAATTGCGATAATTTGTTGTCAAACTTTACTTAATCCACAACAAGTCTAAATAAGTTTTCTAAACCCTATCCGGCTTTTAGTCCCTCCTCACTGACCTTCCTACATGACCTTATTTTTCTCTAGTTGACCTTACTCTTACTCATTGACCTTACCCTTTCCTACTTGTGTTACACCTTCCTCCTTGACCTTAGTTTCCTTCTTTGTCCTTATTTCTTCCTCCAGAACCTTACTCCTTCCTACATGATCCTTGACCTTTCTCATTCCTCCTTGTCCTTATTTCTTTCTCACGGGCCTTACTCCCATCTTCTTGATATCCTTTAACCTCTTAAAAAAAGGTAGTTTACTTTTTCGTATTTTTGTTATTTCTGGTGACCAGAGAATTCCATTCAGCTGAAGGTCACAATCGGAAGCAGAGGCACTATTTCACCCCTCGTTCCCTCATCAGCTGAACAAAATCTTCTGTCTTTAGCCAGAACAAAACATGTCAAGGGTACAATTGGTTTCACTTGTAAGTTTCTGCGGACTTGGGGCGAGCGTATTTTTCTATGCCGGTTATCTATGATACAAAGTAATTTACGAGGTCGTAAATGAAATTTCCACGTCATAAATCTGCGACCCATAAGAGCGAGACTTCAGCCAGTGCAGTACTTAGAAGTGGAAGCAGGTGTGCTTCACAACCTTGAGTCGGTTAATGTCGAGGTCACCTTCCGCTGGACGGCCCTTTGTCTTTGTGCGTAAACAACATGATGCGTCTCTTGTCAGGACGCTGTTGTCAGTGACCGTGGAGATGGTGATGATGGACGGGGGATACGAAAGGTGGTCGTGGTAAAAGGTAGATGATGGACAGCGGACTGCAGTTACAACGGGATTAAATGATAACTACAATTACATATGCAAAACGGAAAAATGATAGGAAGCCTTTCAGACCTGAACGTGGTCTGAAGAAGAGGAAGAAGAATAAGAAAAAGGGGAAGAAGAGGAATAAGAAGAAAAAGGGGATGAAGAGGAAGAAGAGGAAGAGAAAGAAGAAGAAGAAGAAGAAGAAGAAGAAGAAGAAGAAGAAGAAGAAGAAGAAGAAGAAGAAGAAGAAGAAGAAGAAGAAGAAGAAGAAGAAAGAGGAAGAAGAAGAAGAAAGAGGAAGAAGAAAAATAATAATAATGATAAGAAGAAGAAAAGGACGAAGAGGAAGAGGAAAAACAAGAATAAGAAGAATAACAATGAAAATAATTAAAAGAAAACAAACAGGTAAATAAACAAGCGAACAAAGTAACTAACTGATAAAGACTACAGGTCAGGTGTTAGCCTAGACGAATTTCAAAACCTCGAGATGTAACATGATAATGTCTAAACGGAAAGTTTGCTTTATTCATTAACTACGTGGTTGGTGAAATTGGATCTCCCTACTCCTAAATCTATCCTTCAGTCCTAGAGCCTGCCCACGGGTAGATAGATCTAGTCTCCTTCTAGCAAACCCAAAGCCCATGGGTTTTGTGTTATGTCACGTGACTGAGTAGGTCACATGACTAGAAATTGAAAAACAAACATTCTGATGCTATTCTATCTCCAGAAGATACTTACTAAATTACACTATTAATGAACTTAAAAAAGGAAATTTCATCGTTTTATTATCATTCTTACGGCCAGAGAAACCATTTTCTTCTGATGAGAGAAACTATTAATTTGTCTAATGGTAGAATAATTCTCTCACTCACTCGCTCTCTCTCTCTTTTTGTCCTTCTCTCTCTCTACCCGACGAAAAACGAGGTTCGTTTCAAGCTGATATGTAACGTTACCTTCATCCTTAGCGTCGCCAACGTCGTTTTAGCTTTCGCTCCAAAGCAATAGCGCCTTTGGGGAGGGCCGCGAGCGACAGCGGCCTTACCACCCGATGCGGCTCTCTTACTGGCTGACAAATTAATCACCGCGCAACCTAATGGGTCGCAAGCACCCGGAGCTAGTTAACGACAAAGGCAGATGAATTACTAACGAGGCTTGTTACTAACCCAGTTCTTGTCGCCATAGAAAGGTTAGAGGATAAGGTAGAATAATAAATTTCTTCAGCTGGGTCCCAACATTTATATCACATACAGTATGTATGGATATATATATATATATATATATATATATATATATATATATATATATATATATATACATATATATATGCATATATATGTATATATATACATGTATATATACATATATTATATATATATATATATATATATATATATATATATGTATATATATATATGTATACATATATATATATATATATATATATATGTATACATGTATACATATAACATATATATATATATATACAGTATATATATATATATATATATATATATAATGATGATGATGATGATGATGATGATGATGATGATGATGATGATGATGATGATGATGATGATGATGATGATGATGATGATGATGATGATGATGATGATGATGATGATGATGAACTACAAGAAAATGAAAAACGAAAGAGAGAGAAAAAGAGAGTAACTGAAGAGTATATTCTCACAGATTTCGACCTCAATGACCCCAATACCTTACTTTTGGCAAAAAAAAGGGGAAGGGAGGGCAACGCACCACCTATGAGGCCACCACCACTCACACACACACACACACACACACACACACACACACACACACACACACACACACACACACACACACACACACACACACACACACACACACACACACACACACACACACACACACACACACACACACACACACATCCAAGCATCACCCACTTGGGAGAGGGACGAGCGGGAATGCTGGAGAAAACTCTTCTGTGCTCAATCGAGCGAGCGCGAATGACGGAGCACCGGAGACGGTCGCGATGCCCGAACGAAGTGGAGGTGATAGGAGTGATGATCGTGGTGGTGATGGTGATGGTGACGAGAGCAGCGGTGGTAGCAGTCGTATTAGTGGTGATGGAAGTCGCGATTATATTGTTGATGATAGTGGAGGGATTCATAGTACTGATAGTAGTAGTAATAGTGATGGTGTTGGTGGTGATAGTGGTGGTAATGATGGGTGGAACTAGTGCTCGTGGTGGTAGTTGTAGTAGTGGTGATACTGGTAGTAGTAGTAGTGGTGATGGTGTTGGTAGTGGTAGTGGTAAAAGTAGTGGTATTGGCAGTAATGGTAGGGAGGTAGTGGTGGTAGTTGTGATGGTGGTAGTAGCAGTATCGATACTTTGTCACAGCTTGAAAGTTTCATTACCATTACAACCCATTACTTTCACTCTTGGCCAAGGGAATGGTGTGTGTGTGTGTGTGTGTGTGTGTGTGTGTGTGTGTGTGTGTGTGTGTGTGTGTGTGTGTGTGTGTGTGTGTGTGTGTGTGTGTGTGTGTGTGTGTGTGTGTGTGTGTGTGTGTGTGTGTGTGTGTGTGTGTGTGTGTGTGTGTGTGTGTGTGTGTGTGTGTGTGTGTGTGTATGATTCACCATGGTCTTGGATCACGTGTTAGACATCTAGTTTGACCTCCCGGAAGAGAGCTCAGAGCTCATATATGACCGACCTAAGGGTAATGCGACCTTACACTCACACACACCCCCAACACCCCACCCACGAGAGTTGGAGTAACGACTCACAGCGCAGCGATACTGAATTTATTTCAGCCTTGGACTGAATTCGAACCCGGACCGCCGTAGTGGCGGCCGCGATCGCTACAACTGTGCCGTCAAGTCGTGTGTGTGTGTGTGTGTGTGTGTGTGTGTGTGTGTGTGTGTGTGTGTGTGTGTGTGTGTGTGTGTGTGTGTGTGTGTGTGTGTGTGTGTGTGTGTGTGTGTGTGTGCGTGTGTGTGTGTGTGTGTGTGTGTGTGTGTGTGTGTGTGTGTGTGTGTGTGTGTGTGTGTGTGTGTGTGTGTGTGTGTGTGTGTGTGTGTGTGTGTGTGTGTGTGTGTGTGTGTGTGTGTGTGTGTTTATATATGTGTGTATGTGTTAGCGCTTGAGTGTATGTGTCTGCCTGCTTACAGTATCACTCACAGACCAGTCTGCTTACAAACTGAGCTCTCATACCGTAAGGTAATAGCTGTCAATCACTTGTCCAGAACGTGATCTGAAGCTATTGTATTCAGTAGAAAGAGGCCACTCAGCATGTAAATAATTTTTGTAGAAATTGCCTGAGTATTAGCAGCCGCTGCTACTGCTGAACGTCGCCCATTTTACAGCAACCAACTGCGCGCTGGTGCAAGACAAACGCACAACGCAGCTGCCATCGGCTCGCGCCACTCTCAACAGCTGTTTCACTCTCACTCTCTCTCTCTCTCTCTCTCTCTCTCTCTCTCTCTCTCTCTCTCTCTCTCTCTTTCTGTGTGTGTGTGTGTGTGTGTGTGTGTGTGTGTGTGTGTGTGTGTGTGTGTGTGTGTGTGTGTGTGTGTGTGTGTGTGTGTGTGTGTGTGTGTGTGTGTGTGTGTGTGTGTGTGTGTGTGTGTGTGTGTGTGTGTGTGTGTGTGTGTGTTTGTGTGTGTGTGTTTGTGTGCGTGTTAGAGAGACTGAGAATGAACACGAATAACGACTCATTTAATTTATTTTGTTCTAGTTTACCTCCAGATTACTTTATATAGCTCAGACCCATCCGCTTCGGCTCTGTGCCATATTTGGAATATCTTATTTAGATGAGTGGACATCTTCGTGTTAGAGAATGAGAATGGAAACAGATTCCCCTGTTAACTATTCTAACCAACTCTACCCTCTTTTAAGCAAACATTAAATAACCTCACCAGCCAGTCCACTATCACTGTACCCCCCTTTTTTTAGACATTCTGCATGATATCCATCCAATCCAGGTGCCTTCTTTGCTCTCATTATCTTAACAACTGCGTTCACCTCATCGTTCTTTATTTCTCATTTATTTTCTTCTCTCATCACTGCCATATTATCAGCGCTTCCCACTGCAACTACTTTTCCCTTCCTATCCTCCTTCACAATGAGCAACTCCATAAAATACTCTGCCCGTCTTCCTCTTACTGCCATTTTTTCAATTATCATCTTTCCATCTGCACCTTTTCCCTTTTCTCCTCTACTTGATTTGCCTCCTCTTTCACTCTTAATTTCTTTAAAAAAATCTTTTTATTACTTTAATTTTTTTCTGTCATACTCTTAACCCATTTCACATCCGCTCTCCTCTTTGTCTCCTTTATCTTATGCTTTACTTCCCTTTTCGTCCTATTTTGTAACCAATCTGTGAATGTTTGCTTCTTTTCTTCCACAACCTTCTTTGTTTTCTTATCCCACCACTCATTACCCTTCCTATTATCTCCTTCCATCCTCCTTGTTCCACACACCATCTTTGCGCACCTTGTGACTCCCTCCTTGAACCATCCCCGTTCCTCCTCCACTCCTAGTTCTACTCTATCCTTCACTCCCTCCCACTCCTCTCTCAGCATCTTCTTGTACTCCTTCTCCTGTTTGTTCTCATTTAAGCAGTTTACTTTAAGCACCTCCCTAAATTCCGTCCTTTCAGCTTACTCTATCCTCCAGTCTCAACTTATCTGATATTCCTCCACTCTCTCCCCTTAGAACACGTACAATTGTACATCCTTAACTCTTCCTACTATACTCCTGGTTACCACTGAATAGTCCATTAACGCTCTATCTACCACTCTTCCAACCACCAACCTCTCTCATGTGTAATTATGCTTGACTTTCTTCCTAAACACTGTATTTGTTGTCATCATATCTCTTTCTAGACACATCTCTATCATCAACTCTCCACAACGATTTTTTCTGAAATTCCATACTTCCTAACCACTCCGTCTATTGGTTAACTTCCTACTCTAGAATTAAAGTCTCCCAATACCACTACTTTGACATTTCTCCTTTGAATCCTCTATGCATTCATTTGATTCTATCCAAAAAGGTTCCCTTTCCTGTGCACTCTCTTCACTTCCAGGTCCATATGCACTTACAAAAACCCAAATCTCCCTACCCAGTTTCACCTTCATCCACATTAACCAAAAAGAAACCTCCTTCCACTCCCCCACACGTTTACCTATCTCTTCACTTACTAGTATAGCCACTCCTTCTCTCCCTCGTCCTCTCTTCACTCCCGAGACCCTCCCAACTATACTCCCAAACTCAAACTCGCCCCTCCCTTTCAACTTAGTTTCACTCAATGCCAATATATCCATCTTCCTTCTTATAAATATACTGCCTATCTCTTCCATTTTACTCTTATCTGTACCACATCCACGTACATTAAAAGACCCAGACCTTAGGGTTCTGGTTTGGAAACTCCTCCCAGCCTTTTTTTTTTTTTTTTTTTTTTTTATTATTATTATTAATTTATTTATTTATTTATTTATTTTTTCTATTATTTTTCTATTATATTTTTTTTTTTTTTTTTTTTTTTAGGAATGTCCCCTTTGGGGCTACAGGGAGCAGGATACCTGGTCCTATCCCCGTCCCGTTTTCGTAGCCTTTTACGACGCAAACGTGAACACAGGGAATATATATATATATATATATATATATATTTATATAATATATATATGTATATATATATATATGTATATAATATATATATATATATATATATATATATATATATATATATGCTAATAAGAACACGGGTACGTGTTTTCACTTATGCAAAGTAGACCACTTGGAAAAAGAAACTAACGAAGCAGAGCGCTTTCGTATATTACATCTTCAGTGCAACAAGTACTGAAGATGTAATATACGAAAGCGCTCTGCTTCGTTAGTTTCTTTTTCCAAGTAGTCTACTTTGCATATATATATACATATATACATATATATATATATATACGGTATATATATAAATATATATATATATATATATATATATATATATATATATATATATATATTATATATATATGCTAATAAGAACACGGGTACGTGTTTTCACTTATGCAAAGTAGACCACTTGTAAAAAGAAACTAATGAAGCAGAGCGCTTTCGTATATTACATATTCAGAGCAACAAGTACTGAAGATGTAATATACGAAAGCGCTGCTTCGTTAGTTTCTTTTTCCAAGTGGTCTACTTTCCATATATATATATCTATCTATCTATATATATATATATATATATATATATATATATATATATGTATATATATATATATATATATATT
The DNA here is from genome assembly GCF_046742065.1 of Oratosquilla oratoria. Taxonomy (NCBI): domain Eukaryota; kingdom Metazoa; phylum Arthropoda; class Malacostraca; order Stomatopoda; family Squillidae; genus Oratosquilla; species Oratosquilla oratoria. The sequence continues at coordinate 82,259,549 of NC_134779.1, forward strand.
TTTTAGGAATGTCTCCTTTGGGCCTACAGGGAGTAGGATGCCTGGTCCTATCCCCGTCCCGTTTTTGTCGCCTTTTACGACGCAAACGTGAACACAGGGAATATATATATATATATATATATATAACGTGTATATACATATATATATATATATATGTATATATACATATAAATGTATATATATATATATATATATATATGCTAATAAGAACACGGGTACGTGTGTTCACTTATGCAAAGTAGACCACTTGGAAAAAGAAACTAACGAAGCAGAGCGCTTTCGTATATTACATCTTCAGAGCAACAAGTACTGAAGATGTAATATACGAAAGCGCTCTGCTTCGTTAGTTTCTTTTTCCAAGTGGCCTATTTTGCATATATATATATATATATATATATACATATATATATACATATATATATATATATATACATACATATATATATGCGATAAATAAACTACACATCATAATATACGGAGATTTTGTAAACAAAAACTTGCATATCTTTTACAGGCTTTATGTTTAAATTCGAAAATGTATCGGACCTGACTTGTAATCCGTTTGTGGGAGCCGGCAATTAAGCTCCGCCCCAGTCCAGTAGTTTCGACAGCTGTTATATCTTGATTTGTGGAATAATTTGTATCCAATTAGAATGTGTATCTCAATATCCTCTTTGAAATTATCAAGGAAAATAAACCTTTATCAATTACCAACCAGCAGAAATAATTCCTTATATATTTTCTAGTTGGCGCCAGGCGATTTGATTAAAGTCAGGAAATCACGGCACCGTTTAAAAGTTAACGCCCTTGTATTAAGTGGGCAGAATCTATGGAGGAGGAGCTTAAGTGGGCGGAACCTAGGAGGAGGAGCTTAAGTGGGTGAAGCTTAGGTAGGAGGAGCCTAAGATGGAGGAGCTCAAGAGTGTGGATCATAAGTGGAAGGAGCCCATAAGGGAGGAGCTTAAGTGGGAGGAATCTAGGTGGGTGAAGTCTTAAAAGGAGGAGCTAAAGTAGGCGAAGCTTAAGCTTAAGCGACCTGAACTACAGGGCAGAGCTTAAGTACAAGATTATAACAAAAGATATTTCATCTTCTTCAATTCAATACATATTCACATACCCACACATATCCATACAGACTCACACACATATATGAGCTCTGAGCTCTCATTTGGGAGGGTAATACCTGTCGGTCACGAGTCTAACACGTGACCCAAGACCATGGTGAATCGCATACACACACACGCGCGCACACACACACACACACACACACACACACACACACACACACACACACACACACATACACACACACGCGCGCGCGTTAGATGAGAAAGTGGTGTGTGCAAAAACAATACATGAATTTAAGAACAGTTTAGATAAAATGAGATATGAAGACGGGATACCACGAGCATAGCTCCCCTTCCCGTAAAATACAACTAGGTAAACACACACACACACACACACACACACACACACACACACACACACACACACACACACACACAAGAAAAACTACTTTATCTACACACTGTTCCCTTTGAAACGAACGATGAAAGACGAAATCTTCTGTTTGGTATATCTGAGATACTTTAAGACAAAACGTTTATAGTGTATCCATTTATATATTTCTTATCTATCTATTTACCTGTTTATTTGTTTTGTAGTATGGTATCACATAAGAACCTTCCGAAGCCACATCAGATTCTTTACACTTTTGAGGTTTTTTCTTTATATAAGATTACCGAATCATCAAATAAGTTTTTACCGCGCAAAACAAATGAATAAGTAAATAAATAAATAAGTAAATGAATAAATAAATAAATATATAA
>NC_134779.1:82298877-82301377 GCF_046742065.1 Oratosquilla oratoria
TCAGGGTTTCGTTCTTGGGCCTCTTCTATTCATAGTATATATAAATGATATAGACCACGGACTAAAATCTATTGTCTCCGAATTTGCTGATACAAAACTGTGCGGAATGGCGAATGATCACTTAAATCAATTAGATATTCAAGAAGATTTAGATGAATTACAGCAATGGTTCGAAAAGTGGCTAATGACATTTAACACAAGTAAATGCAAGAGTATGCACATGGGTAAGAATAACAGTAAGTACGATTACAAGTTATTTGGAAATTCGTTAACAAAAGTGGATAGTGAGAAGGATCTCGGGGTAATTATCAATAACGATCACAAATCATCAAAGCAGTGTATTTCAGCCCCTGAGAAAGCAAATAAGATTTTAGGACTGATTGCGCGATCCTTTGGCTTCAAAAGTCCATCTCTCATTAACAATCGCTAGTTCGTCCACATTGGGAATATGCTGATTCTATATGGTCACCGAATCTCATTAAAGACATTGACAGATCGGAAAAAATACAACGGCGAGCCACAAAACTGGTTCCAAATATTAAAAATAAATCATACGAAAATCGACTAAAGCATATGAATCTGTCACTGGTGAGAAATGTAGTAACACATTTGTAAATCACACCTAACACCACAGTCAGACGAAAGAAAGAGTTGAGTAAGCGAAACTATATATTTCGATTGCTAACTACAATCCTTTTCAGTAGTGCAAAGTAGGTACTACTGAAGACGATTGCAGTTAGCAATTGAAATATATAGTTTCGCTTACTCAACTCTTTCTTTCGTCCGACTATGGCGTTAGTTGTAATATGGATGTTTTCCCTGAAAAAGAGTAGCCTCAGAGGTGACTTGATACAGGTCTTTAAGATTCTAAAGGGAAATGACAACATCAAAAGTGACAAAATTTTTACACTGAATGAGAATCCGACAAGAAATAATGGTCTCAAACTGTCAGGAAATATATTTGATTTGGAAGTGAGTAGAATAGACTTCCTACAGAGGCAGTGCAATGTAGTTCAGTTCGAAGCTTTAAGATTCGTTTAGATAAACATCTAAGCAAGATGCTTTAATGTCTGCCATCTATTTTATATTATTTGTTTATTTGTTTGTTATTATTTGTCTGTTTGTTTATTATTTGTTTGATTTTTACTTATTATTATTATGATTTATCTGTCAATTTGTTATTATTTACTATTTACCTGTTTGTTTATTATTTAATTATACCTATGCATTCATTTATTTTGTTTATTATCATTTACATTATTATATTTCTTATTTTATTTATTTTATTTTATTTTATTTTATTTCATTTTATTTTATTTTGTTTTATTTTAGTTTTTATCATTATTATATATTTTTTTCGCATCCGCCCTAGTTATGGACCAAAAGGTCTCTTGTCGGTATGCTCCGCCTTTCTAATCCTTTGTAAATTATACGAAGGCGGGAAAGTATTTGTACAGCACTGAATGAGTCCCAATGAACAGATATACATTTTTATCAACAACAATACACTTTAATTCTAAGCCATCAACGTCGAGAGACTCGAGGAGACCAACATGCAAAAATTGAACCGTGGTACAGCCAAGGATTCAAACCTGAGCTAGCACGTGACAAGTGTTAGTGGCTTAACCGATTGAGTCATCAAGAGAGATATGAGTTGAGCGCAACTTTTCTTATATATTTGTATGTTCGTATACTTACCAATTGTACTATCATAGTGGAGATGGGTTGAATGTAAAATTTCGTGTGCGTGTATGTAACTGGAGCATAGAAATATATATATATATATATATATATATATATATATATATATAAAAGCACAAACACACAGACGCGCGCGCGCACACACACGCTCTCATGCAAACACAAAGGCGAGCAAAGAAGTACAATGTGCTCTCCTTGATATGATTCCATAATTGTTAAAGAACGAGATAAACTCATTTGAATGCGTGTTTGTGTAACCATCTATAGAAAATTTCCGTTTTCCATTTATACATTTGTGATTACTTATTCGCAGTATATATTTATGATTGTTCTTATATACTTATTCGTATGTATGTACAAGTAAAACCCTACTCGTACATATTCTTTATTACTTTTTAATAATGATCCATTATTAATTTGCAAATAATGATTCCCGATCACTAATTTGGAACTATTTCGTTTTTCGTTTCTAATTGGTAATGAATACCTATTCAGTTTTACTTTGTTTTTTAATGGTATAACATCCCACTCAAGTTGATTGCATGCAATGCAAATGAAATAAGAAAAAAGTTTCCTTGACAAAAGCTAATTAATTTAATTGATTTATTTATCTATTTATATATCTATATATTAATTTATTGTGACCTTGTTAGTGACTGAAAGAAAATTATTATCATAGCTACAAATTCCCAATTACTAATTCGTAACGGCCTACTCATAATTGCTTATACATAATTACCTATTTCAGACATACAGGATGGTGCATCCCTCTCTCCCTACCCATCACAGCACAGCCTCC
>NC_134779.1:82306377-82311377 GCF_046742065.1 Oratosquilla oratoria
TATGTGTGTGTGTGTGTGTGTGTGTGTGTGTGTGTGTGTGTGTGTGTGTGTGTGTGTGTGTGTGTGTGTGTGTGTGTAATATAACCACTTGGAAAATAAAATGAAAGGTGACCGAACGTTTTCGTCTTTTCAAGACATTTTCAGGTAACATTCGGTCACCTTTCATTATACTTTCCAAGTGGTTTTATTACACATTTTGTGAACCACGTGTTTTTGTGTTTTATTCGCATATATATATATATATATATATATATATATATATATATATATATATATATATATATATAATAAAAAGATAAATAAATAAATGGATAAATAATGAAAGGAATACGTAAGAACGAATGGGAATAAATAAGAATAAATGAGAATAAACAAGTAAAAATGAAACAAAATCTAACGAAGCAAAACAAAATAAAACAAAATAAATTGCTTACATGTTTATCTAAACTTCATATTATATTACAATGAATTTCTTCAGCTGGAAGCGTCACTGACGATGTGGAGGGCGGAAATGTTCCTATGCTAGATCTACATCCTCACAAATTGAGGTAATTATTTCTTGTCTTGTTAGTATTTCATGCAAAAACATTTCTGATTTTGATGCTATAATTTCTCCTTTCAAATATTAAAGGTTTTTATTGTCATCCCTCTGAGTCTCAACATTTTATCTATTTATTAAAATTTCATATAATTATCCATATCATTATCATGATCATGATCATAATCATGATCATCATCATTATTGTTATTACTATCATTATCATTATCATTATCATTATCATTATTATTATCATTATTATCATAATTATTATTATTATTATTATTATTATTATTATTATTATTATTATTATTATTATTATTATTATTATTATTATTATTATTATTATTATTATTATTATTATTATTATTATTATTATTATTATTATTATTATTATTATTATTATTATTATTATTATTATTATTATTATTGTTATCATTATCATTATCATTGTTATTAATGTCATTAATATTATTATTATTATTATTGTTATTATCATCATTATTACTATTATTATTATTGTTATTATTATCATTATTATTATTAGTTATTATTATCATTACTATTAACATTATTATTGTTATCGTTATCATTATCATTATTATTATCATTATTAATTATTATTATTATTATTATTATTATTATTATTATTATTATTATTATTATTATTATTATTATTATTATTATTATTATTATTATTATTATTATTATTATTGTTAGCACTATTTTCAAGAGAAAATGGGTTTAAATGTTTTCAGCGGTTTTTGTATTCATTGTTTCTCATCCTCGGTATGAATTTTGTGGCTCACCGCTGCACCCCATTTCAATCCATCATCGTCTTTAATGAGATTTGGGGACCGCACGGAAGCAGCAATATCCAATGAGCTATGCAATTGGATGACGACAGCTAGGCTTTTGAAGTCAAAAGATCGTGTTACCAATTCCTGTATTCTATCTGCTTTCTCTGAAGTAGTAAACTGCTTAGATGTTTTAAGGTCGTTATTGATATTGCACCAAGATCCTTTTCCTTCTCCAGTTTAGTTAAATATTTTCCAAATAATTTGCTGTCGTATTCATGATCATTTTTACCTATGTGCATAACTTTGCACTTGGTTGGGTTAAAATTCATCATAAAAATATTTAAATCATTGCCCTAGTACAGAGATGTTTTTTTTTTTTTTTTTTTGTGTGTGTGTGCCAAAATCACTCAAGTCTTTGATATCTAATTTTCTCGCGTTCCAATTATAGGTCTACCTATAATTGGCATTGGTATATGTTTGCCAATTATAGGTCTACATACGGGTATGTGCTCCCCTCCCTTCACCTCCTACAGCCCCAATCCATCGTACAGAACAGCATAAGGTTAACAATAGTCATACAAAAGAAGTTGGATATCTATTTGTCTATTTGTTTTTTAAAGGTGATTTCTGGGTTTCGCGTGCCCGAAAAAATTCGTTAGTGTGCCAGGTTTTGCACGCGAGCTAAGGGTTGCCCACCCTTTCTCTAGTATGTCTCAATATCATTAAATATCCTCTTGATTTGAGTGAGATTTTGCTATTCCCCACAATTTATCAACATGGTGACAGTAGATTCAAGTTCACAATCTATGTTGCCAATATATACTATAAACAGAAGTTGCCCTAGAAGTGAACCCTAAGGAACTCCACTCATAGCTTCTTTCCATGGTCTATACATAATTTTCTGTCGCCATAAAAAAAACAGCGCTTCTATCCTTGGGGGAATTTTACTCTGACGAAATGGAGCCCTAGAGGTAGTAAAGGAACATTCTAAGGAGTATAGTAGAAATGCAATATAGTAAAGTTAAAAATGATCACCAATCTTCCTTGATTGAAAAGTCTCTAATCATATATAAATGCTGTGTGACTCTGGTATGTAGGAAGGGTCCTTACACTCTGCCAGGCAATTCTACCTGCATCTTAGCAAGCTGATTAATAGATCCACTTCCACACAGAGAAAAAAAAAAAAGACTATTCAGAGGAGGAAGGCCACTGAACCGTAGTGACCTGAAAGGGTACTGAATAGTCCGCCTGTTAAACGGGTCTCAGTTCGTCCGTTAAATCGGGTTAATTCCGTCCGTTAAATTGAGGTTCTAATTATTCCCGAATTAGGGTATTATCTCATCCAAGTATCGGTCTGAGTAGGCAGCCTATTAAATTTTTATAGTTATAATCCATCCTTTTATTATTAACATGGCTATTTCTTTTTAACTTTGTGAACATAAACTTGCTCAGCTTGTATCTTCTATACATGGTGGGCTGACCTAAGTATATAGAAATATATAATTATTAGCATTTCAGTCACTGGTTGCTCTACGAGGTGGGTATGAATAAGAGCCTTTGTTGGAATTGAGGATACAGAATCGTGTGCTCTTAATGTTTTCACGGTCTGAACCCTGAAGATTCGAACTCCCTATTTCAGACACTGCAAATATAAACATATCTTTTTGAAACTATAGTAATAACCATTTCTGCCTTCCCCCGCTACCCTCCCTCCCTCCCCTCCCCTCCTCTCCTCTCTCTCTCTCTCTCTCTCTCTCTCTCTCTCTCTCTCTCTCTCTCTCTCTCTCTCTCTCTCTCTCTCTCTCTCTCTCTCTCTCTCTCTCTCTCTCTCTCCATCTCTGTGTCCGCACATAAATCGGGTTTGTGGACAAACTCAAGATGTACTAATGTACATATATGTACACAGATTCATAAATACATTCCGCGACGGATGTAGACTAATTGTAGACTTCAGCGACGAAAAAAACATTCATAAACAAAAACATATTTTCAAAATATAATTCATGGTGCTATTGATAACACTCTGAATTAAGAAAAAAATCGACAGACAATGATAGAAGCGTTTGATAAAATACTTTGTGCATTCGAGCGTCGGTACATGAGACAGACAGACAGACAGACAGACAAACAGACAAACAGACAGGCAGACAGGCAGACAAACAGACAGACAGACAGATAGACAGACAGACAGACAGACAGACAGACAGACAGACAGACAGAGATAGGGGGACAGAGAGAGTGATGAGAGAGAGAGAGAGAGAGAGAGAGAGAGAGAGAGAGAGAGAGAGAGAGAGAGAGAGAGAGAGAGAGCGAGAGAGAGAGAGAGAGAGAGAGAGAGAGAGCGAGAGAGAGAGAGAGAGAGAGAGAGAGAGAGAGAGAGAGAGAGAGAGAGAGAGAGAGAGAGAGAGAGAGAGAGAGAGAGAGAGAGAGAGAGAGAGAGAGAGAGAGAGAGAGAGAGAGAGAGAGAGAGAGAGAGTCGACACCACCACCTGGAAGTAGGACGTCGTACCACAGCGAGTAAAAAGTTCGGAAAAAATATCATGAGAAGAATATTATAGCAAAAGGAAAATTATATCAATAGAGATACATAGGTAGCCGGTCATTGGTTTTGTTTCTAAGTTTAAAAACTGTTTTATGATATAAAGAATAATAATGAATAAAAGTGGGAATGCACTCATACCCGCACACACGCACATACGCACAGACATGTAGATACACGCACACTCTCACTCACACACTCATACAAACAGACACACACGCGCACATACACACACACACTTACACACACACACATACAAAAACTCATTATATATACACATATATTAGACTTTGTGTCTGTGTGTTTGTGTGTTTGTGCATGTGTGTGTGTGTATATGTGCATGTGTGTGTGTGTTGTGTTTGTGTGTGTGTATGTCCCTGCCTCATAATACTTTTGTACTATTCTGGATGGCGTCAGGTGATTTTATTCATTACTGTGGCACACATCTTGGCGAGCAAGAGACAGCCCCTCTAACATTCAAAGTCTTTTTATATGTTTTATTCTAGCTATCGCCAGTCGATTTTACTCAGCTAAAGGGAACCTCCAGTAATCATAAGATCATCCTTCAGGGTCCATGCAGGTTACCACTATAATACCGTCAGCCTGGTTGACGCAATTGGTGGGATGCCTAATGCTTCAATGGTTAGCAGATCCTAACGATCTTGGACTGAAAATAAGGTGAATCCTAGACCTACGTACAATATATATATATATATATATATATATATATATATATATATATATATATATATATATATAATCAAGAAGAACCCATAATTGGAATAAAAGGGCGGAGGCAGGAGGGAGGGGATATGTGGGTAGAGGTGTGAGGTCAGAAGGGATGCGGGGTAAGGAGAGGTGGGGGAGCGGGGCTAGGAGAGTGAAAATTTTTAACCAATTGGCTCACAACTAGCCGTGAGATTATGTCCGGGGACCATTGACCTTTGGAGACGTTCAAGTTCGGTCATTCTTCTATTAAGGCGGATTCAACAATTTTTGTCCTGAATCTGCAGTTGGCCTTAAACAAAATTTTGGCCTTGTCACAAATATTGTTTTTGGTGCTGACGTGTTGGAACACAACGAAATTTTCCTGGGTATATCAAATGGATCTTTTGTGCTCCGT
>NC_134779.1:82316377-82318877 GCF_046742065.1 Oratosquilla oratoria
TCCGAAGATTCTAGTAAAGATCTAAGTTCTATACTAGAGTTCCTATACTTGCTAATCACTGGGGGAGGTCACCTGGTATTACGGGCAGGGACGAAATGTCACGTGCGCTAGGGAGCCTCCGGGTTTGCGTTGTGGCGGAATGTGGCGTTTTGTCTCGTAGTTGGACGAGTGGCGTTTTGTCTCGTATTGGCGTTTGTGGTGTTATGTCTCATGTTTGTATTTGTAACGGTTTGTCTCATGCTTGGAAGGGCTCTAAGGTCTTCTGCTTGTACATTTAGGTTTGGGCTCAACTCTTTAATATACAACGCTTCTAAAATTGGGAGGCGTCTATCGTCAGTACATAAATCCAAAATCTCGGTGTTTTTCTCTAGTGTCTCTCTTGCTAGTGTTATGCCGTGGGCTTCTCTTAAGTGATTTTTAGGGGCTCCAGATGTCAGGTGGTATGAGAGGCGACGGGATAACCTCATTGTCGTCATGCCAATATAGGTGGATGGGAGGGCTTCACAGTTCCCTCGTGTACATATGAACCTATAGATGACATGTGATTTCTGAAGTTCCTTTCTCTCTTGTAGGGGGGCTGTTTCTAATAAGGAGGTGGCTAGTTTTCTTAGTTTTATAATAAATCACTAGATTTAGTATTTTTTTCGGATTGACTGGTTTAATGTTTATTTTTATAATTTGTTTCATAATGCGTTCATCTTCAAAAGGATCAAAAGGTCTCCTGTCGGCATGCTTTGCCTTTGTAATCCTTTGCCTTTGTAAGCATGAGACAAACCGTTACAAATACAAACATGTTTGAAAATTTATCTCCAAACACTGAAGCCGTTATTTGATCAGAACTTGAGTGGAACGTTCGATTTCAAAACATGCACATTCCGTCCATGGCTGCAGTGAGTTAGTGCTCTTCGAATTAGCGCACTGTGAGAGTCCTTATATCTGCCCGTAATCACTGGATCCATTATGGTGACCCTCCCCAGTGATTTTGTGTACACTGTTGTATTAAAAGGAATTTTCATAGTTTGTGCCGAAGGCTAAGAGTCGAGGAAGGGTCAGATCCTTGCCCCCACTCTGTTCAATCTATATAGTGAATGACCTGCCAGAGCCGGCTCTTGTAATAGGTGCGAGTTTTTCACTTCAACTGTTATTGGTTTTAATGAAGACACTAACATCTATAAGCAGACATAAATATCTGCAGGGAGCTTTTTCTGTTTTACACGTAATGCAAAACATCTTCTAGACGGGGCAGCCCATGAAGAAGTGGCGCATTAAGACTCCAAGGGGGATCCCATTGCAATGCTGTACACTTCCGCTGCAAACGTTTTTCCAACAGAACAAGTGAACGGGACTCCTCTTGTACAGCAACACAAAATCCCGTAGCGTAAGTTCTGGAATGTCCAGTGTACCCGTGTAGTGTTATCGTAGCACACTTTGTTGATAATGTAATCACACTTCCGCAAGCAGGGAAATATTAGGGCTGTGCTGGGTAAGCTCCATCAAGACGCTTCAAGAACTGCAACCTGAGAACCTTAATAATGTACCTAGGAAATCAATGTACCGATTGTAGACTATAGTGCCAGTCCGGGACTAGGGAGTTGACATGTGCACCAGTTTCTACGAGCATCACATAGGTGCAGGGATTTGTGAGATTATGGGACGGAGTTTCATCACGGGCTCGCGATGTTTTGAGCGACTTAGCAGCAAACCACTGATACCATACTCTCCGAAATTTATTAAATTTATTTGCTGGCAGCATTATTCAACCAACACAAGTCGATTTACCTTTTCTTGAGTGACACCTAGAAAAACTTTGTTGATCTTTTTAAACACAGATGTATCATTGAGGATACAACTATCTTTTCTAAACCTAGACCACACCGTACAGACTATACGTATGTTGCCGCTTTGTCTGCTTTCCTGATGTGATACGTATGGTCTGATTTTAACTCGGAACGTGTTTCTTGTCAATCAAGTGTCACACCCTTTTCAACCAGCTTGACTATGGTGATTCAACCGCAATAACTTCTTGTTTGAAAGTAATGGGCTCAATAATAATGACCTTTTTTAATAATAATATAATACATCATCGGTACTCAAGTATTTCCGCATTCTGGGGTCTTTTTTTAAAACAGGAATTTAGACATAATGGGGCTAATCAAATTAACGCCACTTCCTCTTGGTCGGGAAGTGAAGAATCTACTCACTAACCGTAAATTACACACATACACCTTTGGTGGGCACGTATTTAATATGGCCGCATCGTTCAGATTTATTAATTTCTTTTGTTAGCTTTAGTGATAGAACTTTTGTGTTGATTAATAATATCAGAGAATAGGGTGTCAAATATTCTCTTCTAAGTTGTATCTATGTGTATGTTGTACCATTTTTCCCAAGTTCTAAAGATTTTTAAGTTTGTATTTTGTCTTTTAATTCTCTCCTACTGTCTCCTACCATTTTCCAAACTTTCGTTGGGTTGATATATATGCTCTTGTTTTAAGGTCAT
>NC_134779.1:82336377-82338877 GCF_046742065.1 Oratosquilla oratoria
ACTGGATGATCGATCTCAACTGGAAATTTTTGTTATAGATCCAAGTTTACCTATAGCAAGTGTGGTAGCTAAAGTTCATCTAGAAGAGGGAACTATACCAAAATTTTAGAAAACACGAATTGTAGCGCGTAAATATATCAAATTGGTTGAAGAAGCGTTAGAAAAACTAGTATTTGACGGGATCATAGAACCAGTGAAATTTAGTGATTGGGCAGCACCAATAGTTCCGATTTTAAAAGCTGATAAATAATCAATGAGGATATGTTGTGACTATAAATATCTGAATGGAAATATTGCATGTGACAAATACCTTTTCCCTAAAACAGAGGACATTTTTGCTGTAGTAGGGAAAAGTAAGATCTTTTCTATGATTACATTGAAAGATGCTTATTTACTATTGCCAGTGGATGATGAAATACAGGAGCAATTGGCGGAGAGTATCAGGTGTGCTATGTGACAGAAAGATAAGTGCCAGAGTAAAAGGAAAGGTGTACAAGACAATAGTGAGACCAGCGTTGTTGTACGGAGCGGGGACATGGGCACTGAAAAAGGTACAAGAAAGGAAGCTGGACGTCGTAGAAATGAGGATGTTGAGGTGGATGTGTGGGGTGACGAGGTTGGATAGGATAAAGAATGATAGGATCCACGGTACTGTGAAAGCAGTGGAGGCGTCGGCTAAAATGCAGGAAAGGAGATTACATTGGTTCGGCCATGTGAAGAGAAGAGATGAAGACAACGTGGGAAGGAGAGTGATGGAGATAGAGGTACAGGGGAGATGCAGGCGAGGGAGACCCAAGCTGCGCTGGAAGGACAGACTGAGAGAGGACCTTAAGGAGAAACCTCTGGAGGAGGAGCAGGTGATGGACCGAAACAAATGGAAACGACTAGCGAGGAACGGTGACCCCATATGAAAATGGGAAACGTCAACAGAAAAAGATGAAATTCAGGAGTTGTTGGTAATTAATACACAATTTTTTTTTTAATATAAGACTTCCTTCTGGACTATCATCATCATCCACTATTTTCCAACGGTTTGTATCACAATAAAAAAAAAAAAAAAAAAAAAAAGTAATTACATCTTTGGATGACATTTTTATAGGAGATGGAGCTCAGGAAGACCACGATGCAAAAATAGAAAGGGTTTAAAGAGAACTCCAGAAACACAATATAGCTATAGATATCAAGAAGCAGTTGTCTTGAATGCTGATAAAGTAGAGTATTTAGGCTATGTAATTTCTGGAGATGGAATTAAACATCACCCAAAAAGTTGACAGCTATTCCTGAAGCGCCTTTTCCTAAGTATATAAATGAGGTCAAATAAATTTTAGAGATGATTACTTATTACAGTAGTTTTGTATCAAAATTTTTAGTGTCCTTTCACTTTTGTACAAATTGTTGAAAAAAATGCAAAATTTATTTAGTCTAAATTGAAAGCAAATGCTCACCAGTTGGTGTGGGTTAAGTTTTAATAAAAAAAAAATGGGTATGAGAAATCAGTGTACTTCGCTAGCAAGAAGAAGACAGCAGCGTAGTTAAATTACTCGTAGGTGAACAAGTAGGCTTTATCAATGGGTTGTAAGTTTGTGATCAAAACTGACCATAAACCTTTGCTTGATTTATTTGGTAGAGTTAGGCAGATACTAGAAAATGCAAACGCAATAATGCAAAGTTGGGTTTTACTGTTATCAGAATATGATTATGTGTTGGAAATTAAATCAGGTAAAGACAATGTTGTAGCAGATGCATTAAGCCGCTTGCCGGTTGGTGATTCAAGTTTGGATTCAAGTACTCCAAATGAATATGTTTATGTTGAAAATCTTTAGGTAAACAAGATATTTCTTTTAATGCTATTAAGCGGATGTTCAAGTCAGATCCAGTTCTAAACAATGTGACTAAGTATGTAAAATCTGGGTGGATTAATGATCCTCTGGTTTCTGAGTTTGCTAATGTGAAAGTAGAGTTAATCATATATAACAATGTTTTGTTATACCGTAATTGTGTGGTTATTCCAGCAGAGTTACGTGGAGTAGTACTGGAACAACTACATAAAGGACGCAATGGTATTAGTGCTATGAAGGCTGAAGCATATAATTGGATATGGTGGCGTAAATTAGTCCAGTTTTAAAAACTTCCAGAGTCCTAAGTCTGTTGTGTTATCCTTGTCAGAAACTGAAAAAAGTAACAGACTACATTTAGATCTTGCTGACCTAATAGATAGATATTATTTCTTCATCTTAATTGATGCATATACTAAGTTTTTAGACATCCACGTTACTAAATCAGCTACATCTGCTGTAGCTCTTGCTAGATTGAGAAGTAGTTTTGTAATTTTGGGTTACCAGATGTGCTTGTTTGAGACAATTCATAATGTTTTGTATCTGAAGAGATGGATTTTTTCTTGAGGAAGAATACGCTCAAACACATTACTTCGGCTCTTTATAATCCTTATTCAAATGGTTTCGCGGAAATAGCAGTAAAATCTTCAAGGAAAGCCTTAGCA
>NC_134779.1:82351377-82353877 GCF_046742065.1 Oratosquilla oratoria
GAGGGATTGCTGGGGAAATGGAAGGTAATGAGGAGGTGGAGGAATTGGCCCTGACGGGCCGCCGAAAGGTAGACAAACGACCGCAAGACGAGCTGGATGATGACGACATGTCTAATAGGAATGTGAAGATTAGAGGTATAGATAGGAGCAATATAGTAGAAAGTGATGAGAATATTTTCAAGGGATTTAAAAGGGTGGGGGGGACACAACCCCCCCCCCCCGACTGACAAGACTAGAAGAGAAGGTCGATAAGATGAACGAGGACTTGGAGCGTAGGTTCGGTAATGTTGACAGTATGATACGAAGAATTGAAAAATTTGAAGAACTAGAGAGGGCGAACAAAAACTTAACTAAGGAAATTGAAGAATTAAAACAACAGTTAAAAGAAGTAAAAGATGAGAATAAAGTCTTAAAGGAGAATAATATGGAGAACAAGGAGGGTTGGAAAAAAATTCAAGAAAATAGCAAGGTTGCATTCACTGACATAATCAGACAGCAAATGAATGAACAAACTGAAAACTCAGTTATTAAAGTGATGAGACAGAAGGAGAATATAGTAAGAGACTTAGCAGACAAAAAGAAATGTATAATTATATTAGGAATGGAAGAGAAACATAACCCAGATAGAACCACAAGAATCAAAGAGGAAAATGAAAAAGTAAGCCAATTACTAGAATCAGTTCAGGAAGATGAACCAGAAATTATGAAACAAATCGAAGAGAAATTTAGACTCGGAAAGTATAGCACAGACAAGACCAGACCAATTAAGATTAAATTCAAGTCACAAACAACGGCAGAGAATATCTTATCCAAAACAGGGAAACTAGCAACAAGTGAACAATACAAAAAGATATGGATAAAAAGAGAAATGAATAAAGAGGAAAGAGAGGAAGAAAAGCAGAAAAGACTGGAAGCTAAGGCAAAAAACGAGAACAGAACGGAGTCAGAGAAAGAGAGATTCTATTGGAGAGTAGTGAACATGAAACTAAGGAAGTTCGACATACAAAAGAAAAACATAAGGGAAACAGAGAACACAATGGAAGTGGCAGAAAACTAAGAGTGTCTTACACAAATATAGATGGATTAATAACAGGATTGAATGAGCTGAATGATTATTTGAAAGAAAAAGAACCAGACATAATGGGAATTGTAGAAACAAAATTAAAAGGCCCACTACCACTCAACAGTGTAGGACATGATGCATACAATTATTGGATTAGAAACAGAGAGAAAAAGCAAGGGGGTGGAGTTATGTTCCTGACAAAGAAGGATATAAACGTGAAAGGTGTCATATATGGAAAGAATACAGTAGAGATGATTATGATAGAAGTGGAAGACAGAGATAAGAAGAGCAGAAAATTTGTGATAAATTATGTGCCTCCAAAAACAGCCTCATGGGAGGAGAGTGAACATAAAAGTATGTTAGAGGACACAAAGATAACATTAAATAAAATAATGGAAGATGGAGGAAGAATAGTTATGATGGGCGACTTTAATTGCAAAGAAATCTGCTGGGAAGAAATGACAGTAAAGGGTGGAGATGACTCATGGGGAAACGCTCTACTTGAGATGATTATTGACCACACAATGACACAATGGATACAGGAGAACACTAGGTATAGAAATGAAGAAGAACCATCGAGACTAGACTTATTAATTACATCTGAACCTAGAATAGTGGACAAGATTGAATATAAAACACCAATAGGTAAAAGTGACCACATATTGATTGAACTGGAACTTAATGAAGAAAAATATATCAAAAGAAATGAACAATATAGAAAAGGAAGAATGATGTATGAAAAAACAAACTTTGATAAAATAAGAGAATTCTTTCAACAAGAAAACTGGGAAGAAATATACAAAGAAGAAACATCAGTGGAAAAGAAATGGAATATTTTGACAAAAATTTACAAAAAAGGAGTGGAAAAGTATGTCCCAAGACAAAAACAAGAAAAAGAATATGTAAAATGCTGGTACAACAAAAGTTGTAGGGAGTTAAAAGACAAAAGAGACAAAGCCTGGACCAGATGGAAAAAAGACAGAAAACCTGAAAAATGGAAAATATATACCAGTTATAGAAATGAATATGTACAAAACATGCAGCGAGGAAAAGAGAAAATATGAAAAAGACGTCATAGAAAAATGTAAAGATCAACCAAAACTATTCTACAGATTTGTAAACAATAAACTGAAAAACAAACAGGACTTGGAGAAATTAAGACAAGGGGGAGTTGAATACACTGAGGAAATGGAAATGGCGGAAATTATGAACAAACATTTTAAATCAGTGTTTACAAGGGAGAACATACAACCTGAAGAGATTGAATGGAAAGAGAAAGTCCCCCCTATAGAAAAAATAGAAGTATCAAAGAATGAAATATTGATACAATTGAGTAATCTTGATGTCAGAAAATCACATGGACCAGATGAAATAGCAAACTGGATTCTGAAAGAATGCAGGAATGAACTGGCAGACAAAATACATAGCATAATAAGC
>NC_134779.1:82368877-82376377 GCF_046742065.1 Oratosquilla oratoria
AGACACACCACGATTATAACACCCCCTTCCAACTACACGAGCTTGAACAAGCCTTAAGCTCGTGTAGAGGAACCTCTGCTGGCCCAGATGAGATTAGGTATGAGATGTTGCAACATTTGAATTCAATTTCACTGAAAAAACTATTAGAAATATACAACGCAATTTGGATTAGTCAAGAATTCCCAAAAACATGGAGACATGCCCACGTCATACCTATTTTCAAAAAGGGGAAGGACCCAAAGAGTCCTTCCTCTTATCGCCCTATAGCGCTTACCAACTGCTTATGCTTCGGCATATACAAAGCCATAGAAAACGCTCAATCTGACACACATAGTAAGTTCGTCATATTCACAGACTCTCTGAGCGCACTTCAAACAATTAAGATAGGTAACCATATGGAAAATTTCCTCCTGGGCAAAATCATTAGCACATTGTCGACGACTAACAAGTCCATTATTCTCTCTTGGGTTCCCAGCCACATTGGGATCTTCGGGAATGAGAAAGCGGACACCTTAGCCAAATCTGCCTTAGAAAAAGACACTATTACAGACATACCCCTGGACAAAGGTACCTTCAATTCCATACTAAGAAAACAATTACACACCCACTGGCAACTCCAGTGGAACAACCTTCACATCTTGCACAAACAAAAGGAAAACATAACAGATTGGTCGACATCATACAGAAACAACAGACTCGAGGAAATCGCCATAGCAAGACTGAGGATGAACTCGACCCGCCTCACCCACCTAAACCCATACATAAACGGCGTATTTCCTCCCCAATGCAACACCTGCAACACCATACTATCCATAAGACACATACTCCTACACTGCTCAAAGTACAACACACAGCGCAAAGCGCTTATACAATATTGTAAAATTAAAAAAATTCAACTAAGCACTACAAATCTTTTGACCGATGACCGTTTACTTATTGACAAAGTAGTATTTTATTTGCGCACAACAGGACTATTGTGGAAATTATAATGGTAGATTAAAAAGGATCGCAGGTTCACACCAGGCTTAATGACCTCATTATAGGTCGATAGCCTTAAAGATAAAAAAAAAAAAAAAAAAAAGCACTCAACAGACTCGCTTCTAGCTAGCTGCCAGCTTCGCCCCCTCTGGATTGAAGAAAAATCATTGCTTGGACAACCGACGACTCGACGTGCCAGGTTTCAGTCTTACCCATTCTCAAATCTACTACATATCTCATTCCCCCGTGTATTCCTATTGTGTGTTAGGATTAATGTTATTATTGTTTTGTTAATTCATGTTGTATGTTTGATTATATTTCATACTGAAATATTAAATGGTTAATACTGTCCTGTCTTTTGGCGTACCAAATATCTGATGCGTTCTATATCCCCCTTCTAACTTTGTTGTGGCTTGGGCACTCGGTATGCCATTGTGGTTAACAGATATCTTTCCAGCCTGAGCCATAACAATTGGCGACCAATGCCTAGGATCTCCGTAACTGTTCCACGTAACTACCGAGTAAGTTGTTACCTCCCCTCCCCCCCTCTCCTTTTCATTAATCATCTTATTTCAGGACAGTGCCTTAACATTTATTTTCAGTATTAAATATAATCATAATTCTAGATATCAAATGCAATTATAATTCTAAGAGTCGAAAATTGACCAACAATGTTTAATTTTGTGAGTGTCGTTTAAAGTCCTTATGGTAATAAACTACCCATTTGGTACACACCGCAAAATTACTTATAATTAACAAGCGGGACTAGCAGCTCTATAGAATTCATTCCCATTTAAGTGTTTAGCCCACACTGGATTCTATCAGTGGTTAGGATTTGATAGTGTTTCTTTCCACTCCTCCAGACTCATTTTGTTTGTGTATCGTAAGTATCAACTATCGCTCAAGTATCGGAGTATTCATCCTTACCCAAGTCTCGTTTCATTTCGTTCAAGTATCTCTAGTTAGATGCCTGTCTCAACCGAATACTCCATCCAAATATCCTAGTATCCATTCAAGTCTCTATATCAAGTATCGCTCGCTATCAAATCAATTTCTATATAGACGAGCATCTTTTCACACGAACAAAATCATAGGCTAGATTGATGGGTATAACGGTAACCGGAATCAGAGGGCCTGTTTACGTTATCGAAGGGCTATTCTTGTTTAAACCCACACGTCTTAGTCTATCAACAACTAGTTACGACTAGTCCTCAAGTCTCAGTAAAATGTTCAAATTGGAAGATTTTGTGGCCAATCCCTCGTATGTAACCTTACAGGGACAAGTTACAAAAGATGATTGGAAGGACATAGCAAGATACTATAACATAGACATTCGGTCCTCAAAGCCCAAAAGAGTAATAAAGAAAATAGTGGTAGAACAGCTGGTTCAATTAGGAATAATAGAGACAGGAGCCATAGAAACACAGACTACTCCCAATTTGACATTCCCAAAAGACCAAAATGGAGCAACGGCCAAGTCTCTTAGCCCTGGACAACCTCCTCCCAGACAATGCCCGACAACCCAACCAGCAGACAATATGCAACTGGAACAATTAAGACTAAAATATCAGTTTCAATTAGAACATTCAAAATTAGAATTGGAAAGAGAGAGATTAGAAAAGGAAAGAGAATCAAAATTAGAATTGGAAAGAGAAAGATTAGAAAAGGAAAGAGAATTGGAAAGAGAGAGATTAGAAATAAAAAAAACACCTCAAAACTAAGGAAATCACAATACAAGAGAAAAGCAAAGAAAGAGAATTAGACATTCAGGAGAAAGGAGTACGACTGAATGTAGGTAATTTGTCTTCTTTAATCCCTGCATTTTCACCAGAGGATGTAGACGGCTGCTTCAAAACCTTTGAAGCTATAGCACTCAAACAGGTGTGGCCCAAAGATGACTGGCTTACAATACTAACTCCAAAATTAACAGGAAAAGCTCTTCAGGTGTACAATAGTTTAGACAGGCCCGACGATTACGATTTCGTTAAGAAACAGGTTCTACATGCGTATGCTCTAACCCCTGATGGCTATAGACAAAAATTCAGATCTTTAACAAAATCTCATGCCCAAACTTATGTTGAATTTGCCTCAGAAAAACTTAGACAGTGTAAAAAATGGTTAGAAGCTATAAATGTAACTACCTTTTCAGAACTGGAGGAATGGAAAAGTAAAATCCCCTTTCACATTTTGAGATATGTAGAAGATAGAAGGGAAAAAGACCTGATCCAGGCCGCCGAGTTAGCTGATGCCCAAGCCTTGATGATAGAGACATGGGGAAGCGAAACTCGCAGGCAAAGCCCCATTGTGAGATCCTCTTCTGGTTATCGCCCTGAAGGAGCAGGTGGTAAAGTAGGAAGTAACATAAATTATAATCGTATTTCCCAGCCAGTACAGTGTAGTTATTGTAAAAAGACAGGTCACTCCATTCAAGAATGTAATCATCCAGGTTGTAAAGCCTCAAGTAAATTTAAAGATCACAGTGCCAAATCTAAACCTATTGCAGCCTCTAATGTTCATAATCCTTTTGACCCATACATTTTCCAAGGAAAAGTATCTTTACATAAAGGTGGTCCTAATTACCCCGTTACCATACTTAGGGATACAGGGTCAGCCCAGTCAATTCTCCTCTCAGATGTCATTCCCAATATATCCAATGCATTTACAGGTGAAAAAGTTTTATTGTCTGATCTTAAAAGTCAGACTTCTTACCCCCTAGCAGAAGTTTATCTAGAATGTGCATTCCTTACTTCTCAAGTGCAAGTTGCAGTACGTCACGGATCCTTACCTATTCACGGGATAAAGTTCCTCCTGGGTAACGATCTCGCTGATACCCTAATCGTTCCCCCACCAAGGACAGTAGATGAACCTTTACCTGCAAGTCCCACCCTTGAATTGGATGAGAGTTGTCCACATCTGTTTCCAGCCTGTGCTGTAACTCGATCCCAAACTAAGGTAACGTCTTCTTCTCCACCCTCACATTCCTCATCCTTACTCAAGTCCTTACCCACCTCTCCTCCGTCCTTTGGTAAGGAGGATTTAATCAACAAAACCCTAACCAAGGACGAACTCGTCCAAGCTCAACAAAAGGATGATACACTCTCCTACTTACTACACATAGCCACAACCAAAGCAGACATAGACACCACCCCTTGCTTCTATTTTCAAGATGGAATCTTGATGAGAGTATACAGACCCCCTGCCTATAATAAGCTACAAACATGGGCAGAAAAACACAAAATTGTACTCCCTCGCTCAGTCAGAAATAGTGTATTGAAATTAGCTCATGATGGTTTCGCAGGACACTTAGGAGTGAGGAAAACATACTTCAAAATACTTGATCATTTTTTCTGGCCAGGAATGCGAAAAGACATCTCTAACTTCATCAGGACCTGTCACGTCTGCCAGGCTGCGGGTAAGCCAAATCAAAAAATTCCTAAAGCCCATTCCTATCAGTGAGGAACCCTTTGATAAAGTAATTATAGATTGTGTGGGGCCATTACCCAAACCAAAAAAAGGGAATGAATACATGTTAACTGTTGTCGATGTGGCTTCCCGTTACCCGGAGGCATTTCCTCTTAAATCAATCTCAGCTCAATCAATCATTAAACCCTTATTGTCAATGTTTACCTCTAAAGGAATCCCTAGACAAATTCAATCTGATCAAGGAACCAATTTTACTAGCTCTCTTTTCAACCAGGTCCTTACGGAGTTAGGGATAGAGCATGTTACATCCTCCGCTTACCACCCGCAATCTCAGGGTTGTGTGGAAAGGTACCATCAATCGCTGAAAGCCATGCTGCGCAAATATTGTCTAGATACAGGATCCAGTTGGGACTCTAATCTCGATTGGATTCTCTTCTCCATCAGAGAAGCTAACCATGAGGCCATGGGGTTCTCACCCTTTGAATTGTTATACGGGCGATCCTTAAGAGGACCCTTAACCTTGTTCAAAGAACAATGGTTTAAGTCAAATCAAGAGAAAACTAATGTTAATTCATATATCCAGAATTTGAGAAATAAATTGCAGGAGGTGAGAGCTGTGTCCAAAAGCCCATTTTTCTCAGTTCCAGAAAAAGAGCAAGTTGGAGTATGATAGAACCTCCAAAGTAAGAACTTTCAAGGTAGGAGATATGGTGTTAGCCTTTCTCCCTCCATCAACTAACCCTTTTCATAAAAAGTTCTTTGGTCCATATAAGATCCTAGAACAACAAGGACCTTTAAATTATATCATTGAAACTCCTGATAGAAGAAAAAAACAGCAGCTGGTACACATAAATCTTATCAAACATTACCTTTCCAGACCACCAGAGGAGGATACCAAGACCATGCCCATATCTATTGTGAATCCTGTAACACTACCGAAGGACGAAGGCACCCCAACTACAGACTTCCCCCTGCCCAACAGTGCCTTCTCCAATAGGGAAACATTGCACCACCTGGATAAGTATCTCTCTGGGCTTCACCCAAGTCAAAAAACTCAATTAATCAGTGTCATTAAAAGGTTTCCAGAAATTACCCTAGACCACCCAGGCTTATGCAATGTTTTCTAACATAATATCCAGTTAAAAGACACAAATCAAGTTCCCATTAGACAGCGTCCATATCCCCTAAACCCCGAAAAGACTGAAATCCTTAAAAAAGAAGTCCAGTATCTCCTAGATCATGGTTTGGCAGAACCTAGCCATTCCCCTTGGGCTTCACCCTGCCTTTTGGTACCAAAGGCAGATATCACATTTCGTATGTGTACAGACTATCGTGACATAAACAATGTCACCGTCCGGGATGCATACCCGTTGCCCCTTATTGAACAGTTACTAGATATGATAGGTGATGCCCCTTTCATATCTACCATAGACTTGCTCAAAGGCTATTATCAAGTAGCCTTAACCCAAGAAGCGAAAGCCATCTCTGCCTTCGTAACCCCTTTTGGTCTGTACCAATACAGAGTGATGGCGTTTGGACTTACTAATGCCCCTGCTACCTTCCAGAGGTTAATCAATGCTGTCATCCAAGGTCTACCTGGAGTAGGAGCATATCTCGACGATGTGGTAGTGGTAGCTGACAACTGGGAAGACCACTTGACCCGACTAGAGGGTCTATTCCATCGTCTGAAGGAGGCGGGCTTGGTGATCAACTTGCAGAAGTCCGTGTTTGCTCGAGGGACCGTGACTTACCTAGGCCACACCGTAGGTGGTGGTTCGGTGCGGCCCAAGAAAGCCAACGTAGAAGCGATCCTAGCCTTCCCTACACCAAAGACAAGGAAGGAGGTGATGAGGTTCCTTGGGATGGCCGGGTATTATCGCCGCTTCTACAAGAACTTCAACACCGTCGCGCCTCCCCTTACCGACCTGACCAGCTCGGCCAAATCCTTCTAGTGGTCCCCATCCTGCCAGACGTCTTTCGAGAACATCAAATCGTTCCTGACTTCCGAACCGGTGCTACAGACGCCTAACTACCACCTACCATTCCACCTGCAAATAGATACCAGTGGAGTTGGAGTGGGCGCAGTGTTGCTACAACCTGATCCTACCTCCACCATTCTCCATCCTGTGGCCTTCTTCTCAGCAAAGCTCAACAAACATCAAGAGAACTACTCCACCATAGAGAAGGAAGCCCTATCCCTCGTCCTGGCAATCAAGAAGTTTCGGTGTTATCTCCAATCATCAACAACATCCATCAAGATATTCACCGACCATAACCCTCTCGCTTTCATTCAGAAAGCAAAGCTGCAGAATCAGAAAATTCTTCGTTGGGCCTTAACCTTACAAGAGTACCATCTAGATATCCACCACATAAAAGGGCCTGACAACATCATAGCAGATACTCTCTCCCGGGCTCCAGTCAGCTAACCTCCTTCGTGTTCCCCTTCGGAGGTCTTCGGTGGGGGGGTGTCACGATATTACCCCTAGCCAGGTGACACGGTACCCCATCCGGGTGTCAAAGTACCCATTTACCTAAATGACACCCTTCCTACTACACTGCCATCCTACTCCGAAGAAACAAGCAGTCGGCCTCCTCCTCCACCCCCCACTTCGGTTGTCTGGATAACTATCCTCAGCCAATCACAGGCCCAGACGTCAGCCTGGTTCCCCTATATAAAGCTAGGCATTCCCCACACTCGACAGACTCGCTTCTAGCTAGCTGCCAGCTTCGCCCCCTCTGGATTGAAGAAAAATCATTGCTTGGACAACCGACGACTCGACGTGCCAGGTTTCAGTCTTACCCATTCTCAAATCTACTACATATCTCATTCCCCCGTGTATTCCTATTGTGTGTTAGGATTAATGTTATTATTGTTTTGTTAATTCATGTTGTATGTTTGATTATATTTCATACTGAAATATTAAATGGTTAATACTGTCCTGTCTTTTGGCGTACCAAATGTCTGATGCGTTCTATATCCCCCTTCTAACTTTGTTGTGGCTTGGGCACTCGGTATGCCATTGTGGTTAACAGATATCTTTCCAGCCTGAGCCATAACAGTATATATACACACATATATAAATGTATATATATACATAG
>NC_134779.1:82408877-82413877 GCF_046742065.1 Oratosquilla oratoria
AACAATGGTCTGAAAAGTGGCTAATGAAGTTTATCACAAGTAAATCCAAGGTTATGCACATAGGTCAAAATAACAGTGAGTACGATTACAAGTTATTTGGAAATTCGTTAACAAAAGTGGATAGTAAAAAGGATCTTAGCGTAATTATCAATAACGATCTCAAATCATCTAAGCAGTGTGTTTCAGCCTCTGAGAAAGCAAATAAGATTCTAGGATTGATTGCGCGATCTTTTGACTTCAAAAGTCCATCTCTCATTAAGAAGCTATATAAATCGTTAGTTCGTCCACATTTGTAATATGCTGTTTCCGTATGGTCACCAAATATCATTAAAGACATTTCCAGATCGGAAAAAGTACAACGGTGAGCCACAAAACTGATTCCATATATAAAAAATAAATCATACGAAAATCAGCTAAAACATATGAATCTGTTTTCCCTAAAAAAGCCTAGGCTCAGATATGACTTGATACAGGTCTTTAAGATTCTAAAGGGAATTACATACATACATACATACATATACCAAGGCTTTTTCCCCTTACAAGGGAGGTAGCCAAAAAGGAAAAGGCATAAAATCATTCCCACCCATTCCATCCCTGAATACACTCCACATCTCTCCACCCTCCCTCTTTTCTTAGCACCTCCTGGATGACGGGTCATCCCTGCACCTTGTCCACTGCCCTGGGTCAGAAGCAGTGTCGCAAGACACAACACATCCACAGCAAGGCCGCTTCATTAAATCGGCGACCCCCCTCTCCGTCCCCCCATTGCATAAAAGGAGAAGACGGGGAGAAATCCCTTCGGGCTGTGTCAAATTTTGCTCACACATACTACCTCCCCCCCATCCCCCCGCCCATTCCACATAATGCATCACAACATCATCCATAAACAACCATTCTCCATTCACCCCTGTCTTCTGTCCTCTCCCGTCCTTCCTCAACAGACATACCCCTCTTCCCCAAAGCCCCCTTCACCCTATCCATCCACCTCATCCTAGGACGTCCCCTCATGTTCACTCCCTCCACATCTGCCTTCCATACATCTTTTACTAGTCTTTTTTCATTCATTCTTTCCATGTGTCCAAACCATCCTAATACTCTTTCATCAACCCTATCTCCCAACTCCCTTTCCACCCCTGTTCTCCTCCTCACCTCCTCATTTCTCTCTTTATCTAGCCTAGTAACCCCCATCATACTTCTCAGACACCTCATCTCAAACACATTCAAACTCCTTCTCTCTTCCTTTCTTATGTTCCATGTTTCTGCCCCATACAGTGCTGTTGGCACAATCACTCCTTCTTATAGTCTTCTCTTAGCATCCGTTCCCAAATGTCTATTCCTCATTACACTCTTTAATCTACCAAGGCATTTACTCGGTTCTCTCAATCTACATTCTACCTCCACCTTCACTCCACCTTTTCCTGCTACATTTGCACCCAAGTATCTAAAAATATCCACTTCCTCCAGTGGCTCTCCCTTAATGCTCACTTCCAGTCTACTGCCACTTTCACCCCTTGTACATCTCATCACCTTACATTTACCCACATTTATCTTTAGCTTTCTTCTATCACATACTCTCCCAAACTCTGTCACCAACTTCCTCAATCCCTCCTCCGATCCTACCACAAGCGCAGTGTCGTCCGCAAACAACACCTGGCTCACCTCCCACTTTTCTCCATTTTCTTTAATCATCTCCAATCCCTGACCCACTACCCTTGCATTTACCTCTCGCACTACCCCATCCATGTATAAGTTGAACAGTCAGGTCGACATAACGCAACCTTGACGAAGTCCCACCTCTACCTCGAACCAATCACTCTCTCCATTTCTAATCATGACACAAGCTCTACTACTCTCATAAAAACTCTTGACAGCTCTCAGAAGCTTTCCTCCTATCCCGTATATCTGCATAGCCTCCCACAGTGCCTTTCTGTCTACCCTGTCATAAGCCTTTTCCAGATCCATCCATCCTTCCCCTTTCCTATAGCTTTCTCACATATCTGTCTTACCACAATGATCTGATCTACACAACCTCTACCCGTCCTAAATCCACACTGTTTCTTACCAAATACTCCCTCTGTTCCTCTCCTAATCCTCTCAATCAAGATCCTCCCATAAGCCTTCTCAACTACACTTAACAAGCTAATCCCTCTGAAATTACTACATTCACACTTGTCCCCTTTCCCCTTGTAAAGAGGAACTATACAGGCACTCCTCCAGTCCTCCGGCACTCTACCCTCTCTCCAGCAAACATTAAATAACCTCACCAGCCAGTCAACCATCACTATACCTCCTTTTTTTAGACATTCTGCATGGCATCCATCCAGACCAGGTGCCTTACCTGCTTTCATCATCTTAACAACTGCCTTCACTTCATCCTTCCTTATTTCTCCTCCATTTTCCTCACTCATCACTCTCATTTTCTTAGCATTTCCCACTGCAGCTATCTTTCCCTCCCTATCCTCCTTCACATTTAGCAACTCCCTAAAATATTCTGCCCATCTTCCCCTTACTGCCTTCTCTTCCATTATCATCCCTCCATCTGCACCTTTTACCTTTTCTTCTCTAATTGATTCGCCTCCTCTTCCTCTCTTAATTTCTTTCCAAAACATCTTTTTATTACTTTCAAAAATTTCTGTCATACTCTTACCCCATTTCACATCTGCTCTCCTCTTTGCCTCCTTTACTTTTTGCTTTACTTCTCTTTTCTTTTCTTTGTACCTCTCATATGACTCCCTCGTCCTATTTTGTAACCAATCTGTGAAAGCTCGCATCTTCTCTTCTACAACCTTCTTTTTTTCCTCATTCCACCATTCACTACCCTTCCTTCTATTTCCTCCTGTCCTTCTTGTTCCACACACCATCTTTGCACACTTTGTGACTCCCTCCTTGAAGCATCCCCATTCCTCCTCCACACCTAGCTCTACTCTATCCTTCACTCCCTCCCACTCCTCCTTCAGCTTTTTTTTTGTACTCCTTCTCCTTTTCCTTTTCATTCAAAGAGTTCACTCTAAGAACCTCCCTACCTTTTGTCCCTTTCCTCTTTGTCCATCTATGCTCTACCCTCAACTTACCTTCCATCAAAAAATGATCTGATATTCCCCCACCCTCTCCCCCACATGTATATCCTTAACTCTTCCTATTATAATCCTATTTACCACTACATAATCCATTAACGCTTCCATCCACCACCCTCTCCCATGTGTACTTATGCTTGACTTTCTTCCGAAACACTGTATTTGCTATCATCAACTCTCTTTCTAGACACATTTCCACCATCAACTTTCCACTACGATTCTTTCCTGGAACTCCACATTTCCCAACCACTCCATCAATTGGACCATTTCCTACCCTAGCATTAAGGTCTCCCAGTACTATTACATTGACATTTCTCCCTAAATCCTCTATGCACTCATTTAGATCTATCCAAAAGGCCTCCCTTTCTTCTACACTTTTCTCACTGCCAGGCCCACATGCACTTACAAAGACCCACATCTCCTTTCCCAGTTTCACTTTCATCCACATTATCCTTGAGGAAACCTCCTTCTACTCCACTACACGTTTACCTATCTCTTCACTTACTAGAATAGGCACCCCTTCCCTCCCTCGCTCTCTATTCACTCCTGATAACCTCCCAATTACACTCCCAAACTTACACTCACCTTTCCCTTTCAACTTAGTTTCACTCAAAGCCAACACATCCACCTTTCTTCTCAAAAACATACTACCTATCTCTTCCCTTTTACTCTCATCTGTACCACATCCACGCACATTAAAAGACCCAAACCTTAGGGTGCTGGTCGGAAAACTCCCAGACCCTCTTATGCCTTTACTTTTTCTTTTAGGAATGTCCCCTGTGGGGCTACAAGGAGAAGGATGCCTAGTCCCAATCCCGGTCCCTTTCTTCTCGCCTCTTACGATCCAAATGGGAATACTTGGTTGCAGTGTTCTTTTCCCCCACCACAGGGAATTTCCCCACCACAGAAAAAAGAATACTCAGAGAAATGGTACAGGACAGCAACAAGGGTTTGGGGGACAGCATAACGGAGGGACAGTCGTAGTATAAAAGTGTCATCCTTTCTCTATGAACAGAGTTTTCCTCTATCATAGACAAAATGATGTGTGCCTCTGGTCCATAGGGGCGCCCCATATAGACCCTAAAGTATCAACTGCATGCTACTTTGCCACAATAACAAGCAGCCAATACCCCAGACGAGGTGACAAAGTTTTTACACTGAATGACAATCCGACAAGAAATAATGGTCTCAAACTGTCAGGAAATAGATTTAATTTGGAAGTGGGTAGAAACAACTTCGCCAACCGTATAGTTAATGAATGGAATAAATTTCTTGCAGAGGCAATGGAATGTAGTTCAGTTCGAAGCTTTAAGATTCGTTTAGATAAACACTTAAGCAAGATGTTGTAATGCCTGCCACTTATCTTATATTATTTGTTTATTTCTTTGTTATTACTTTTCTGTTTATTTATTATTATTTACTTGATTTTCATTTATTATTAGTTATATGTCAATTTATCATTATTTACTATTTACTTGTTTATCATCTAACTATACCTATGCATTTATTTGTTTTATTTATCATTGCTGATTTTATTGTAATTTTTATTTATTTAATCACTTATCATTATTATAATTTTTTTTTTTTTTGCATCCGACCTAGTTATGGATCAAAAGGTCTCCTGTCGGCATGCTCCTCCTTTGTAATCCTTTGTAAAGAGACAAACAAAGCGAGGGAAGAAAAGGTCATTGAAGCATGTTCTCTCATTTTTTCTCTCTGTTTTGATTCTCGGACTGCGGCCGGAGCCGCCATAATCGGCCGTGACAGGATGAGGACTGAGCGCCGACAGATTGTGGCGCCGGGGTTTATGATGCGGCCCGCCGATCCACCACACCGATGACGTCTCTGACAAGCACCCAAAGGGGGGAGGGCATACGAAAGGAAGGAGGAGGAGCAGGAGGGGGAGGAGGAGGGGGAAAGGAGGAG
>NC_134779.1:82418877-82421377 GCF_046742065.1 Oratosquilla oratoria
GATGAGTGAGGAAAATGGGGGAGATATAAGGAAGGATGAAGTGAAGGCAGTTGTTAAGCTGATGAGAGCAGATAAGGCACCTAGTCTAGATGAACATTATACAGAATGTCTGAAAAAGGAG
The DNA here is from genome assembly GCF_046742065.1 of Oratosquilla oratoria. Lineage (NCBI taxonomy): Eukaryota > Metazoa > Arthropoda > Malacostraca > Stomatopoda > Squillidae > Oratosquilla > Oratosquilla oratoria. Next base: position 82,418,999 of record NC_134779.1, read on the forward strand.
GTACAGTGATGGTTGACTGGCTGGTGAGGTTATTTAATATTTGTTTAAGAGAGGGTAGAGTGCCGGAGGACTGGAGGAGTATCTGTATAGTTCCACTTTACAAGGGAAAAGGGGACAAGTGTGAGTGTAGTACTTTCAGAGGGATTAGCTTGTTATATGCTTTTGGGATGGCTTAAGATTGTCTTGATTGAGAGGATTAGGAGAGGAACAGAGGGAGTAATTGGTGAGGAACAGTGTGGGTGTAGAACAGGTAGAGGTTGCGTAGATCAAATTTTTGTGGTAAGACAGATATGAGAGAAATATATAGGAAAAGGTAAGGATGTTTTTTGGGCTTTTATGGATTTGGAAAAGATTTATGACAGGGTAGACAGGAAGGCACTGTGAGAGGTATTGCAGATCTACGGGATAGGAGGAAAGCTTCTGGGAGCTGTCAAGAGTAGTAGAGTTTGTATTAGGATTAGAAATGGAGAGAGTGAGTGGTTTGCGGTAAAGGTGGGACTTCGTCAGGGATGTGTTCTGTCACCCTGGCTGTTCAATTTATACATGGATGGGGTGGTGCGAGAGGTAAATGCAAGGGTGGTTTGGTCAGGGATTGAAGATGGTTAAAGAAAATGGAGAAAAGTGGGAGATAAGCCAGCTGTTGTTTGCGGACGACAGTGCGCTTTTAGCAGGATCAGAGGAGGGATTGAGGACGTTAGTGACAGAGTTTGGGAAAGTGTGAAAGAAGGAAGTTGAATATAAATATAGGTAAAAGTAAGGTGATGAGATGTACAAGAGATGAAAGTGGCAGCAGATTGGAAGTGAGTATTAAGGGAGAGAGACGGGAGGAAGTGGATAGTTTTAGATACTTGGGTGTGAATGTGGCAGGGAAGAGAGGAGTGGAGGTGGAGGTAGAATGTAGATTGTGAGAGGCGAGTAGATGCCTTGGTGGATTAAAAAGTGTAATGGGGAATAGACATTTGGGAATGAATGCTAAGAGGGGATTGTTTGAAGGAGTGATTATGCCAACAGCACTGTATGGGACAGAAGAATAAAAAATAAGAGCGGAAGAGAGAAGGAGTTTGAATGTTTTTGAGGTGAGGTGTCTGAGAAGTATGATGGGGGTTACTAGGTTAGATAGAGTGAGAAATGAGGAAGTAAGGAGGAGAACGGGGGTGGAAAGGGAGTTGGGAAATAGGGTGGATGAGTGTTGGGATGGTTTGGACACATGGAGGGAATGAGTGAAGAAAAACTAGTAAAAGAGGTGTGAAAGGCAAATGTGGAAGGAGTGAACATGAGGGGGCGTCCTAGAATAAGATGAATAGATGGGGTAAATGGGGCTTTGGGGAAGAGGGATGTCAGTTGAGGAAGGACGGGAGAGGACAGAAGACAGGGGTGAATAGAGAATGGTTGTATATGGTTGATGTTGTGATCCATGAGGTGGAATGGGTGGTGGATGGGGGTGAGGGAGTATGTGTGAGAAAATTTTGACGCAGCCCGAAGGGATTTCTCCCCGTCTTCTCCTTTCCTGCATGAAGGGACGGAGAGGGGGGTCGCCGATTTAATGAAGTGGTCTAGCTGTGGATGTATTATGTCTTGCGCCACTGCTTCTGACCCAGGGGAGTGGACAGGATGCAGGGATGACCCGTCATTCAGGAGGAGCCAATATAAGAGGGAGCGAAGAAGGTGGAGGGGAGTGGAGTTTGATAGAGATGGAATGGGTGGGAGTGGTTTTTATGCCTTTGTTTTTTGACTACCTCCTTTATAAGAAATAAAAGCCTTTGGTATATGTATGTTTTTCTATTTGTTTTGTTTTCTACTATGGAAGACTTGTAGTTACACATTTATATTTCGTGAATTTTAACTCTACCATTACGTCGACCCGTGTTTAACTTTCACGGCTGCCTATGGTTGTCGGCCACTTGCTCTGACAGTCCCAACACGTTTGGCATATTATTGCTTGGCCCTTTATTTTGTTATTTCTTGTATTTGTCTTTTTTCTCATTTTATCTTATATTATTTACTTCTACGTTCCTTTATTTTCATTCTAGTTATACATTCTAGAATTTCATTTAGTTTTATTATATTTAGTTTTCGTGTACTGTATATATATATATGTATATATATATATATATGTATATATATATATAATGTATATATATATATACATATATATATACATATATATATATACATTTATATATATATATATATACACATATATATATACATATCTTCTTTGATTTATTTTTTTATTTCTTTGGAGAAAGGACGGATTTGAATGGACGACGCGATTTAGTAGCCGGGTTATGAAAGCGGTGGTCCATTATCGAAAAGTTGCCTCGACTTACAACCTTCCGTTTAATTTTGAGCTCGCAACACCCCGAGCACATTTCCGCA
>NC_134779.1:82433877-82436377 GCF_046742065.1 Oratosquilla oratoria
TCGGCAAGTCCCCATTTTACCAGGTTGGTGTTGGTTTTTCCGACCCCGGCTCTTGCCCGATTCAGCGCACACCACTCCCTTCTCTGCAGTGAAGTTCCTTTAGGCAATTTCTCCCGGGGCTTGGGGATGGGCATGTGCCTCGTGAGACCAGAGGCGGATGTGTCTTATGAGAACTGACATAGCCGAATCTCGTGAGAACTAAAAGTTGGGGGAGTCCCGTGAGAGCCTGTGGACGAATCATGTAAGCTGAATCTTGCTGAATCTCTTGAGAAGAAGAGTATTTAGAATCCTTACGAAATCTGGCAAAGTCGTACACACTCTAATAACTAATTCGTGGCGTGGGTCTCGTGAGAAGTAAATCGGGTGGTAGTCCCACGAAAGTTAAAACTAAAAGTTACGTGAGTGCTCTCAAGGTCTCGCGCGAGGCATTTTTGTAAAAACTTAAAGGTCAACTGAGAAGATTTTCAAAGAGGCGGTGAATAATTGCTAGATAAAATAAGGCAAAAATAAATCTTAACCATTACGCAATGTGATAGAAAGGCCTAGCAAAATATCGGTAGCAGACAAAGTCCTCCTTCGCCGATCTTCGTCTGTTCTCATAAGGCTCTATCGGCTGTGACGTCAATACTGCTATTTACATTCTGATGTATGCCATATGCGTGCACTATAAAATGCCGTACCACTCTGTCAACTTGATTAGTGATCTGTCATATTTCGTGTGTTAGCAAGATTTTTATCAAATATTTAGCTCGAAAATGGTTTATTGCAACAGTGATGGGCTTTATTTGTATTCTTTTCCATAAGATCCTGTTTGAAAGAAGGACTGGATAATTTGGTGGAACGGCACGAGTCATGGAAACCTGGATTGAAAGTAAAACTCTGTTCGAAACATTTCGAGAAAAAAAAAAGTAAACTAGGAGTTAGCATGAAACCCATTTTAAAAGAAGCTGCAACACCGACAATTTTTACCATCGACAAGACCCCAGGTTCGACAAGCAAACGCCGTCGAAGGACCAATACTATTGAAAAAAGACAACGTCTGGAGGTAAATGTATCAGTCTGTATCATGTGCAGAGCCCTTACACGCCTAAGTGTCCCACCGGGGCAAAATTCTCAGAGACGCCCCCCCCCCCACCGTCCTCAATCACCATTTCTTATCTCCACCATCCCTTACAGCCTATTTTAGCTGTTGGCTTGCAATATAATTAAACAGATTTTAAAAATTGTATTTAATGTCCCTATTGCAGATAGAATAAGGGGAAAATATTTCATATTCTGTTCATTCTAAAGCAAAATTCGTATATTACGGTAAAATATTTAGGGCTCCTTTAACCTATTTTTATTATAATTATTTTGTCATCCTTGTGGACAGTATGTCCAGAGTAGAATCGCCGGCTACTAAATGTGTCGCCCCATTGCATATGCACCTCCCCTCCCAATTGGGGACCCTGATCATGTGTATAGGTAGGCCTGTATTATCTACTCTGTCACTGACAATCGTTAACAAGTATGGTTAGGCTTGACTTGGCCCACATTGGAACACAAAAGGGCATCTAAATCCGATAAATCTTCTTCACTCGATGTAAAGTCACTTTCGTATTGCGTGCTGGCCATGTTCAGGAATGTAAACAGCACTCGTTACATCATGTTTCCCTAACGATGGAAAATGTAACTACGACATTGAAAATTTCGTCTGCTATCAGGCACGTTTAAGGTCATGCTATTTGGATAAAATCAAGACTATGAAATGCTAGAAATGTGCATTTTAGTCTTCTAACTTCTTCTAAGTTATATTTTCATACATGAAATAACAAGAAAATAAAGAAATCTAAAAACCTTCTCAATTGACCTTTAAGCCAAAGGTTCTGTAGAGATTTAGCAGAAAATTCTCGTGAGATGAAGCTGATCCTTTTACAAACTAAATTTTATGGTTTCGTGAGAATTTATACGAAAAAACTTCAGAAAGAGCTGCACCGGGAGATACTTTCGTGAGGGCTGTAACACCGCTCGTTTGAGGGATGCGGTGGGCAATGCTGTAGTGAGAATGGAAAGGGGGATGTTTTCTCGTAAGAACAAAACCGTGAAGAACTAGTAATGATGAGTTTGGATGAAGAGAGGTAAAATTCCGGGGGCAGACTGTCATTGGAGTATGTACAACAAGGACACGGAAGTGAAATGAGAGAAGAATAGGAGAAGAAAAAAAGAAAAAAGAGAGACCATACTTCATACACACACCCATATACCAGAGAAACTATTCGAAGAGGGCATCAGAATTTTATTTCTTGAGATCATAATCGAAGATTCGGGTATCTGGTGCTCTGATTTCCAAAGTAGAACGAGGAAGAAGCCTTCGCCCACACACCCACAGACCTCCACTCCAATACCCACACCTACCTATACATACGCGCGCGCACACACACACTCACACTCACCTCCAGCCCTCCTCCTTAGAGAAGAACTCCTTCCAGACACTCCGGGCTCCATGACGGGGAGAAACTAT
>NC_134779.1:82443877-82446377 GCF_046742065.1 Oratosquilla oratoria
ATAATGATAATAATAATAATAATAATAATAATAATAATAATAATAATAATAATAATAATAATAATAATAATAATAATAATAATAATAATAATAATAATAATAATAATAATAATAATAATAATAATAATAATAATAATAATAATAATAATAATAGTAATAATAATAATAGTAATAATAATAATAATAATAATAATAATAATAATAATAATAATAATAATAATAATAATAATAATAATAATAATAATAATAATAATAATGACAATAATAATGATATGATAATAATCATAATAATAACTATAATAATAATAACTATAATAATAATAATAATGATAATAATAATAATAATAATAATAATAATAATAATAATAATAATAATAATAATAATAATAATAATAATAATAATAATAATAATAATAATAATAACTATAATAATAACTATAATAATAACTATAATAATAACTATAATAATAATAATAATAATAATAATAATAATAATAATAATAATAATAATAATAATAATAATAATAATAATAATAATAATAATAATAATAATAATAATAATAATAATAATAATAATATAATAATAATAATCATAATCATAATTATCTTCGCACAGTTGCCTCCACTTGTAAGTACCATAGTAGCGAATGTCTTATCTTCCATCTGGATTACAGACCTTTGATGTGAACTAGGTCTCCTACGACTAAATATCAAGATCTCACTTTTTCGACGTAAAGAAACGAGCTTGACATAGTTTTTAACATAATATCAGCCTCCGTCGTACTTAAAAATAGCATAAGCTGTGCATACCGTTAACACCAGTTATAGATGGTACAACTCTCGGTTGTTATTGTATATGGCGGATGCCCATTGACGAGTGTGTACACGACAACACAAGAATCTGAGTATATCATATACCATTCTTTGGTGCTCGTGAGCGTTAATGCCACTGTTACCCCTTCACTCAATATTCTTTATTGACTAGAAATTCATGACCACAAGAAAAAAATGCTGATTACTTTTAACTTTAATCCCTCCTTTCTGCTGTCCTCCTTAGATATCTCTTTCACAACCTATACAATTCCATTTCTACGACGCAATTTTGTCCCCAAAGACAGAAGAGCTGGTGAATTCTTGATAATGACACGCAATACCCCTTTCACTACGGAGATGGTGTATTACAAAGGCGAAGGAAATAGTGTGACGGCAACCGGAATAAAAAGGAAAGTGCCACCAGTGTCACAGGCTGGTGTCAGCAAAGATAACAAAAAATGTGGCACCCGATGCGGAAAGGGTTAAGGTAACGGGATACCACTCGTTTTTTTTATTTTTTTTTTATTGATCTGTATTTATATAAGCTGATTTCTGTATTGATCGGAGATCCCAAAAGTCATGTTCTTGGACGACGGCTTCGGCCACAGTTAGGCGCCTCCCAGTCTCCTCACCTTTCATCTTTTGTTACCGTAGTGATCTCTGTATCGAGCGACGGGGGTTGAGGTGAGGGGCGTTCTTCAGCAGCAGCAATATCCAAAACAGAAGACGCGTCGTAACAAACACTTCGACAGAGCGACCGAAGTAAAGGTGAAGAACCCCTACACAGTGTTCGTATTTCCAGTGATAACCAACGATTCTATCCTTGGGAATAATATCGCGCCGAAGAGGCGGGGGCATACAGGTGGTGGAGGTGTCAGAGACTTAAGGAGGGTAGCAGAACGGAGTATGTGTGTGTATATATATATATATATATAATATATATATATATCTATAAATATATATATATATATATATATATATATATATATTTATATTCATATTTATATTTTTTTATATTTATATTCATATTTATATTTATATTTATATCTATATCTATATATTTACATTTGTATTTACATTTATATCTACATACACATTTATATTTATGTTTATATATATACTTATATTTATATCTTATTTATATTTATATATTTTTATTTATATTTATATCTATATTTATATTTACATTTATATTTGTATTTATATAAATATTTGTATTTATATTTATATATATGTTTATATATATATTTATATTTATATTTGTATTTACATTTATATTTGTATTTATATATATATTTATATTCATATTTATATGAATATTCATATCTATGTTTATATTTATATTTATATTTATATTTATATTTGTATATAAATTTATATTTATATTTATATTTATATTTATATTTATTTTTATATTTATTTTTATATTTACATTTATTTCTATATTTATATTCATATGTATATCTATATTCATATTCATATTATATCTATATTCATATTCATATTTATATTCATATTTATATTTATATTTATATTTATATTTATATTTATATTTATATTATTTATATTTATATTTATATTTGTATTTATATTTATATTTATATTTACATTTATATTTATATTTATATCTATAATTATATTTATCTATTTATTTTTATTATTCTATTTTTAGCGAAGACCCTGGTTC
>NC_134779.1:82453877-82463877 GCF_046742065.1 Oratosquilla oratoria
AGCTGTGACGTCTCTCGATTCATAGGAAGGGGGTTTGAACCAGCTGGGACCTCGACGGGGGTGGGGTGGGGGGGGGCACTGGACCTCTAAGGACGGGGGATGATGGACTTCTAGGGAGGGGGTGGTGGACCACAAAAGGGGGTCTTGGACCATCCTAAGGAAATGAGACCAGGGAGGACTTTTTTGGAGTTTTTTGGGGTGGGGGGTCCTTCGATTCATAGCATGGGCATTTGAAATCCCTTGAACATCGATATGGTCACTAGCCCCTTAATTAAAGGGGACCTAGGAAGTTCAGGGTGAACTCCCGTCTCCTCCCCCTCCACCTGTGTTAAGAATACAACTCAGCCTGGTGGGATGGAAAATCATCCAACTTGATGGACCCTAAGTCCTCTTTCTATTTCCGTCAATTTGTGACTATATATAGTAACACCCAAGAAAAGAGCTTCATTCAGGTAATGTCCTTCCCCCCATCCCCCCCCCCCCTTTCAGCACCGGGCACTACCGGGATGGACCTCTTTCTCCGGATTGAATCCCGGCAGAAGACTTGGAGAGATTAAAATCGTGGAAAATATTCCACTCTTCCTGATGTCCACAAGGGAGCGACGCTCCGGACCTAATTGTGACGCCTGTTCAGAGTTCACATTTTTTTTCTTCCTCTTTTAGTCCAGTGACATTTGTTCAAAGGTCGTGTGCATTTTTTTCTTGTTTTTTAGTTCTATGGCGATTGTTCAACCTTCACATTTTTCAGTCTGATAGTCATATACCTCCATTGTAGGGGTTCTCAAGGTGTTGTACCCACGTACGTCATACTTTTGTATTGCTGTTTCTTAGCCTAGTAGACATCAGTTCAACACTCAATAAAATCGTTAAGCATCCACCGACTCCCAATAGCTGTTTTTCTTTTTAGTTTGGGGCCCACTAGAGGAACTCTGGCCCACTTGGTGATCCACGCACAAGCACCTCAAATACTTAATTTCTTCATTGTGGTTAACACCAGAGAACTCTAATTAGTGTAAGTTTTATACAATCCACATTTCCAGTACTAGTTACACACCTACGGGCCAGAGTCGGAAAATAACATTATGTGCTAGTTTCTATTAAAAAAATATATATATATTGATAATATTTTAGTTCTACTCTTCTCCCTGTTATAAACTCATTTTTCATTTCTTCTATATCAAAACATTTATGACTTCACATACAAATATATATATATATATATATATATATATATATATATATAATATATATACATATGTATATATATATGTGTGTGTGTGTTTCAGCGCCTATGATTAATCTTTCATCTTTTTGTATGTGCTGGGAAATTTTTGACACGACTGACCAATAGGTATTACAGACTACTTATTAATATATGAAGAATGCTACTGGGAGTATAGAATAAATATAAGAGAAAAATATATACGAAATCGGAAAAGACGTTGTTGGAATGCTAGCAAGAAGGAGCACAGAAAGTAGAACAAAAAGAAAAGAAAGAAAAGGGAGAAAAGAAGGTCGAGAGAGAAATGAAAAGAAGCAGAAGGTAAAAAAATTAAAGAGAACAGGAAGATGAAGATTAAAAAAAAAGGAAAAGGAAAAGGAAAAGAAGGTAAAGGAGGCAAAGAACAAAGAACAAGGAAAAGAAGAAAAAGAGAAAGAAAAGGAAGAGGAAAATAAAGAGGATGGGGAAGAAGAGAGTATAAAAAAGAAACAAGATGGTGAAGAAGAAGAAAAAAAAAAAAGCTTAGGGTCAGTCAAGGTGGAGACGTGAAGGCGAGAGCCCAGATGCTCACCACCACCCTTCCCCCCCTTCCCCATCCCCTTCCCGTTCTCCCAGCCTTCCTTCGGGGTTGGGGGAGGGGAGTAGGGGGGATACCACCGTGGGGGTTGCCAAAGGGCCCCTGTGGCGATGTAGGTCAAGAACGGAAACGAAACAGAGGGAGAAGCGGCGAGAAGACGAATGGGATGGATGCTGGAAGGTCGAGACACAAAAAGTTCAGAGGAAGGGGTGGGGAGGGAGGAGGGGGAGAGGCAAGGGGAAGGGGAGGGGGAGGTAAGCGACGGGAGAAGAGGGGTAGGGGTGGGTGAGAGAGGAGGGAGGAGGGAGGGTAGGGGAGAGAGAGAGAGTAGGTGGAGAGAGGAGAGAGAGGACTGGGAGAGGGGAGAAGAGGTTGAGGGATGATGATGATGAGCGGGAGAAGGGGTGAGGGGTAAGGATGAAGATGAGCAGGGCAAAAAGGGGGAAGGGAAGGGGAAGGGTGAAGGGGAAGGGGAAGGGGTAAAGGGAAAGGGTGTAGGGGGGTGAGGTTGAGAGTGAGGGGGGAGAGCAAGTAGGGAAGGGAGGAGCATTACGGAAATCTTGAGCCTTGAAGCTTCTCTGCCACTTTCAAAAACTTTATTCTGTCTACCGTTAGGCGGTTTTATTCATCTGAGTGGTGGGGCGGGGGGACTACTGGAAGGCCAAGGGTTGATTAAAATGGGTTGCTTTATGCAAAGGGGGAGAGGAGGCAGGAGGGAGGAGGAGGGAGGAGGGGGATGGAGATAAAGAGGGAAAGTAAACAAGAGATACGGAGAAGGCTGAAGAGTACCAAGAACTGCATAACGAAAAAGGTGATGACAGCTATGGTGGTGGTGGTGGTGGTTATGGCGTTGGCCAAGTTAGTGATGGTGGTGATGGTACTTGTGGTGGTTTTGGTAGATGTGGTAGATTATAGGCTGTGGCAGTGGTGGTGGTAGTAGTGGATGTGGTAGTCATAATAGTGGTGGTAGTGGTGGTGATGGTGATAAGGGAGGTGGTGACAATAATAATGAAGGTAACAACAGATAGAGATGCTGACTAATTACTTGCGAAACATGAAGAAGATAAAGGAATATGGTAGAAAAAGAAAGGAAAGTAATACCACACCTGAGAACAACGACAAAGCCGAAGTCAACAGCAAAGATAAAAGCCCGAGACAAGGATAACGCGAAGAATAAGCGAAGCAAAGTGAAAGAAGAGAGGAAATGAAAGAGAAGCGAGAAGATAAGCGAAGCAAAGAAAAGGGAAGACAAAAGAGAAGAAGGGAAGAGGAGATAGGACAAAAGAGAAGACGGGATGAGAGGAGAGGGGAAGAGAAGAGAGGAGAAGAGTAGAGTTGATAAGAGAAAAAAAGTGAAGAGAAGAGAAGCGAAGAGAAGATATGCAAAGAGATGAGAAAATGAGAGAAAATAAGAGAGAATAGATAACAAGAGAAGAGAAAAGAAAAGAAAAAAGGAGAGGAGAGAAGAGAGAAGAAGAAGAGAAAAGAGAAAATATGAGAGAAGAGGAAAGAGAAGAGAAGAGAGAGGAGAAGATGAGAAGAAAAGAGAGAAGAGGAGAAAAGATAAGAGAAAAGAGAAGAGAAAAGAAGAAAAGAAAAACGAAAGGAACCTGGAGAAAGAGAAGGAAAATTCAACAAATGAAGAAGATATGAATTAGCAGGGGTCAAAGAGGAAGAGGAAAGTGAGGAAGAGAAAGAATAAGAAGAATCAGGTGAAAAGTAGGAGCATAAGGAACCTGGAGGAAGATGACGAGGAAGAGGATTCCTAAAACAAAGGACGAGGAAGAGGATTCCTAAAACAAAGGACGACGAAGAGGAAGAGGATGACTGAGGGGAACTAAACAAACATGAAATAGATAAGTAGATAAATAAATAAATAAATAAATAAATAAATAAATAAATAAATAAATATATATATAAATATATAAATAAATAGATAAATAAATGAATAAATAAATAAATAAATAAATAAATAAACAAATAAACAAATAAACAAATAAACAAATAAACAAATAAACAAATAAACAAATAAACAAATAAACAAATAAACAAATAAACAAATAAACAAATAAACAAATAAACAAATAAACAAATAAACAAATAAACATGTAACTAACTTAATACATAAGTAAATAGATAAATGAATGAATAAAAAGAGAAAACCTGAAACACGAGAAAATGAATAGAGAGACGCTAACCAAGACAAGTGAAGAGGAGAAACTGGGCACCAGGAGCTGCTTCGTTGGAGAAAATGGGAAAAAGAAGAGACAAATCGCACGAGAAAAGAAAAGAGAAAATTGGAGTGAGTACGAAAGCCACAGAGGAGACAGGAAGGAGAAAAGGAAAACGAAGAGAAGCTGGAAGAAAAACTACTTGGCTGAAAAAGAGGGAAATGAGATAAAAATGGAGGCAATTATGATTGCAGGGGAGAAAAAGAGAAAATTGGCAAGGGAAGATTGAGGCAAGGAGGAGACAGGAAGCGAGAGAAAGAGAAAAAAAATCTCTCAACGAGCCATGACGTTCGTCTTCGATGAAAATTTAGGAGAGAAAACAAAAAGAAATTTTGGATGGAACGCCAAATATATATTTTTTTCTAGTTGGGGTGGGGAGCGTTGGGGATTATGAGAAAAAAAAAGTCATTGAATAATAGGAAGAGAAATAAGAGATAAGAAGAATGGGACAGAAAACCAGCAACAGAACAAGTACTCTAGCAACATCAGGGGTCAGTGGATTTACAAGAGGAAGAGGAGAAAGTAGAGAGAAAGATAACAAAGACGAGACAGTAGAGAAAATGGAGGAGAAGAAATCTCTAACGAAGAGTGTAGGAAAGGCTATAAACAAGACACCGGGGAGAAAACTGAGAAGCAAAGGTATCTAACGAAGAGGAGGAAAGATGAAAGAAGAGAAAATGAAAACTCCAAAAGGGAGGAAAAGGAAAAACAAAAGATATCTAACAGAGAAAATAAGAAATAGAGGAAACAAAATATAGGAAATTGAGACAATAGATTAATAGAGGGTATCAACGAAGGAAAAATAACACAATAGAAAACAATAAATAAAACATTGGAGAAAATGAAGAAGCAGATGTATTAAAGAAGGCGGAGGAAGTGAAAAAGATGAAAAAAGGAAGAAAGGAGAAAGACAGGTCTCTAACAAAGAGAAAGAAAAAGGGTAAAGAAGAAGAAAGGAAGAAGAAAGCGGAAATAGACCGGAAGGCAAATAATGAAGAAAGTGAAGAAGTAAAAAAAAAAAAAAAAAAAAAAAAAAAAAAACTTGAAGATGAGAAATGACACATATATATATATATATATATATATATATATATATATATATATATACATATATATATATATATATATATATATATATAGGGCAGGGAAAAGGAAGAATTGTGTATTTCATCCATGATAACCAGGGCTTCTATCCGTGGGGACATCGTCACAGAGCTGGGATTCGAATGCAGGTCAAAGTCTTAGGCAACACAATGGAAACCAGCATGCCACACGACACACAACAAAGATAAAATGACGAAAAGGGAAAACCCTTTCGGAGCTAAGAGAAAACGTGCAACAACGAAAAGAGGAAGAATTAGAAACGAGAGAAGAGGGAAACGAGAAAAGATAAGAGAGAAGGAAAATCATAATAAAATAGACAAAAATATAAGGATGATTTTTTCCGTAGGAAAGACAATTATGATAAACGAAAGAAATAACACGAAAAGGCAAAATAGGAAGGGAAGAAGAAAATAGACATGGAGAAGGTAATGGAGAAAATGAAGAAAGAAAATATGAAACTCTTTCATTCTCAGAGCTTTATTAATGGATGAAAGGAAGAGATATGAAAGGTAAGAAAAGAAAGAAGGCAAAACAGAGCAAAGGAAAGACAAGAAGACAGAAAAGAGAACAGAGCAAAAGAATATAAAAAAGGTGAAAAAAGAGGGACAATATTTATGATAAGATAATGGATAAACGAGAACTGGAGAGAAATAGTGGCGCATAATAAAAACGTGAGCTAAGAGATAACAGAATGGCGTTGAACGCACAGTGATGAAGAAGGAGAGAAATGATAGAAATGAATAAGAGAAACGACTAACAATGTAACACTTCCAGACTCCTTTGTCTGCGCCGCCTCAAGCACACTTTCAACATTAGAAAAAAATCATAGTTAATTCGACAAACAAATAAACAAATAAAAATAAGTATAATGAATACATAAATAAAAAAAGTGATAAAGAAATATCACCGGAAGTAGGTCATCAAAACCTACAATTTGTATTACATTGTTTACTTTACTCTTAACGTTTTCATGTGATTTTGTTCAGCTTAGGTGCACTTCCTCCAGCGAAAGAAGAGGGCAGGAGCATGCAACTTGCAGCGAGGAGAGCTACTCCCGACGCCTCAAAGGAATACTTGCCGAATACATACAACTGGCAAGCAAGCAAGCACGCAATACACTGAGAACGTGGGCTGCAAGAATACGCTGGAGTACACGGAGCAGAATTCAGTGGAATACAATGGAAAGTAAATAAGCAAGAGATCTTTTGATCCATGATATATATGGAAATGGTATGACAGACAGACACACACATACACACACACACACACACACACACACACACACACACACACACACACACACACACACACACACACACACACACACACACACACACACACACACACACACACACACACACACACACACACACACACACAGACAAAAAAAAAAAAACGAAATTACTATTTCTACCAAACCATAATCAGATCTACGGCCTTTAATATTCATTTCCAAAAGGTCTTGTTTCTTCTTCTACTATTATTCTTAATAATCCGATCAGCTGTTACCCGCAAAGCGATGTGGATTGGCAAGAACAACGATTTTCATTCCATAGCCATTACCCTGAGCCTCATTTTTACAACTTCCCGCTTAGTAATCTATTAAACAAAGACTGCATCTCATCACTTTTGCAACTCTCTCCGTCACTCATGAACATTTTCGCTTGTTCGACACCCCGACCACGTGCTCGTGTGGCTTCATTCTCAGAGGTCAATGATAGCAACTCCAGCCGTAGCTTATAGACTCTTGGGTTTTCTGTGTGAATCCTGGGATTTTGATCAGAACTCTAAAGTAAGAGGAAATGTGTAAGTTTGAAGACGCCGGAATTAAATTACACAGAAAAGCACACAGGGTGTATTACGGAAGAAAGAAGCAGTGGTAGAAGTAGATATCATGGTAATGGTTGATGTTTTGGTGGTAGTCGATTGTGGTTATGGTGGTGGCTGCCATGGTGGTGGTGTAAGTAGCGCTGGAAGTACTGGTAGTCATGGTGGTATTCGTAGTGTTGGTGGTATTCGTGGTGGTTGTGGTGTTGGTGTGTCAATGGTGTTCGTGGTGGTAATGTGAGTGTCGGTGTTGGTTGTGTTGTTGGTGGTAGTTTAGGTGTTGGTGGTAATGTGGGAGTTAGTGTTGGTGGTGATGGTAGTGTGGTCGTTGGTGGTGGTAATGTGGGTGTCGGTGTTGGTAGTGTTGTTGGTGGTAGTTTAGGTGTTGGTGTTGGTAATGGTGGTAATATGGGAGTTAGCGTTGGTGGTGATGGTGGTGTTGTTGGTGGTAGCGGGAGTAACAGTGGTAGCAGTAAAAGAATTAACAGTTTAATTTCTGCATTAGTTTTTCAAGTAAAAGTAATGCCATTTGCAATAAAAGTTTAAACCCTAATTACATACACTATTACCACAGGCAGAAACTAAGATAATCGAAGTAGCATCTCATCAGTAACAGAAAATATGAGGAAGAAAAAAAAAGGGGGGGGAAGAAAAGGAAGATGAAAAGAGGAAGAAGAAGGAATAAGAGAATGAAACGTGGCCCAAAGGGGGGGGAGAGATAAAACACTCGGAAGGATACTGTATAAAGAGAAATAGAAAAGTAAAAAATAGATAAAAAAGAAAGACAGAAAGAAAGAGGGGGAAACCAGAGATGGATGAATATTACGATGAAGAAAATCCTGGAGTAGAAACGAAGACGAAATAGTAAGAAGAGGAAGAGAAGGAGGATGAGGAGGAGAAAAAGAAGGGGGAAAAGAGAGGAGGAGGAAAAGGGGAAAAGGGAGAAGGAGGGGAGGAGGATGAGAAGGGGCAGAGGGAGGAGGAGGAAGAGGAGGAGGATGAAGAAAAGGAGAAGGGGTAGAGGGAGGAGGAGGAGGAAGAGAAGGAGGACGAGATGGAAGAAGAGATGGGGGAAAAGGAAGGAGGAGGAGGAGCAAGAGTAAGAGAAGGAGGAGGAGGAGGAGGAGGAAGAGATGGAAGAAAAGGGAGGAGGAAGAGAAAGGGAAAAAGGGAAGAGTAGGAGGGGAGGAGGCTGAGAAGGGGCAGAGGGAGGAGGAAGAGGAGGAGGAAGAGAAGGAGGAGGAGGAGGAGAAGGGGAGGTGAGAAAGAGGAGGAGAAGGAGGAGGAGGAGAATTAAGAGAAAGAAAAGGAAGAGAAAGAGGAGGAGGAGGAGGAAGAAAAGAAAGCATTATGAGAGGCAAGAAAACGGATATATTTGGAATAAGAGAAAAAGAAGAAAACCAAAATGGTGAAAGATACAAAGAAAGAAGAAGAGAGAATCCTGTGGAGGAGGAAGAGGAGGAGAAAGAGGCATAATGAGAAGTGAAGTAAAGACAGGATGAGGAGGAATAGGCAGAGGAATAATGAAGAAATACAAACCGGAAGGAAACGGAGAAGAAAGCGGCGGCACAGCGAGATTAGAAGGAAAAGGAGAAGGGAGATGTGGAGGAGGAGGAGGAAGAGGGGAAAGGACGATGTCAAGGAGGAACAAATGGAGGGCGAGGAGGAAGAGGAGGAGGGAGAGGAGGAGAAAGGGAAGAAGGAGAAAGGGGCGGGAGGAGGAGGAGGAGGAGGGAGAAGAGGAGGGAGAGAAGGAGAAAGAGAAATCGAAGGAGGAGGAGGCGAAGGAGAAAGAAAAAGAGGAGGAGGAGGTGGAAAATGAGGAGGAGGAGAAGAAGGAGAAGAGGATGATGTGGAGGAGGAAGAGGAGGAAGAGGTAGAGGAAGAAGAAGAAGGGGATGATGATGTGGGAGAGTAGCAGGTGGAGGACGAGGAGGGAGAAGGAGGAGTGACAAGAGGAGAAAGATGAATCGGAGGAGGAGCAGAAGGAATGAGAAGAGGAGAAAGAGGAATCGCAGGAGAAGAAGAAGGAGTAAGAAGAGGAGGAAAAGGAGAAAGAGGAATCGGAGGAGGAGAACGGGAAAGAAAAAGAGGAGGAGGAGGAGGAGGAGAGGAGGAGGAGAGAAGGAGGAGCAGAGTATAAGGAGAAGAGGAAGGGGAGGAGAGGAGGAGGAGGAAGAGGAGGAGGAGGAGGAGGAGGAGAAGGAAGAGGGGGAGGAGGAGGAGGAGGAGGAGGAGGAGGAGGAGGAGGAGGAGGAAAGGCGGGGGTGTAATGTAATAAGAAAAAATAAAATACAATATGATGAGAAAGGGAAAAAGAAAGGAAGAAGAATAAACAGAGGATAAGGAGAAAGAAGTCGAGGCGGAGGTGGAAGGGGAGGAGGAGAAGGACGAGGAGGAAGAGAAGGAGGAGGTGAGCTCGCCGAAGATAGAGGCGGAGCTCGGGCTCGATGCCAGGAATAGTAACAGGGACTTCTTATTGATGCTGTGCGCGCTAAGGCTAGTACGGGGTTGGAGGTTGAGGGGTGGAGGGTTGTCGAAACAGCAGACGCCACCAACAACGACAGACACAAATGCAGTCAAAACTCCCCCCTCCTCCACTTCCTCCTCCTCCTCCTCCTCGCCAGCATTTCCTCCTCCACCATTATCTCCTCTCCTTTCCCCTCTTCCTCCTTCACCTTCTTTTCCCTTCTCCTCCTCCTCCCTCCCTCCCCTCCTCTTCCTTCTCTTTCTCCCTCCTCCTCCTCCTCCTCCGGAAGAGGACAATAATCAAGCACCAATAAGGTATATAGTTCTTTCCACCTCCGAGTAGAAAACTGACTGTGCACATACGAAACTGGCAGTCTAACGCCAGGCGTCAATGGGATGGCGCTCTCTCCCTCCCTCTCTCTTTCTTTCTCTCTCTCTCTCTCTCTCTCTCTCGCGCGCGTGTGGCGCCAAGGCGACCCTCCCCCTCTTCTCCCCTCCTCTTCCCCCACTCCTCCCTCATGTCTTTCTTCAACTTCTCCTCCTCCTCCTCCTCCTCCTCCTCCTCACTAC
>NC_134779.1:82498877-82506377 GCF_046742065.1 Oratosquilla oratoria
ATCTCACAGCATTCCGGTCTTCTTCCGTGCCGTGTGGTCCTCTGCCTGCTGCCAGGCTATTCTTTTTATCATCCTTGACAGCCCCTCGGTAGCCCATCTCGATTAAAGCCTAACTCATATAATCCCTTACATACCGGGTGATACTTTTTCTTCTAACCTTGTTACCGCCATGCTATTTCATTCATCTCTATGGCAATCCTTATAACCTATTGCAGTTAACCTCCTCCATACTGGGTGGAACTTTTTTTTTTTATTCCTATTCCCTCCTAGCAGTTTTATTCGTTTCTATGGTAACCTTTCAAAAACGAAGGATTTAATGCTGTCTCCTTGCTTTGATTTTCGAAGTCTTTTGAGTCTCGCCGGTCCCTATTTGCTGTCAGTCCGCAGGATATTAGACGGTTCTTTGCATTAGCAGAGTTTTGTCTCAGCGAAGAGGGTTCCAATTATTTCGAGGAATTTTCAATCCCCCGCCAAGAATTTCAGTCCATTACGTGCCTTTCTGTTTCCGGATCTTCGTCTTCTGCGTCCTCGTCGTCGTCGTCGTCTTCGTCGATTTCCTCCTCTTTGGCGATGACTTCGGCGTCGTCTCCGTTGTCGTCATTTTATATTTGTTCTATAGTCTTTTCTCCTCCATTATTTGAGTATCTTTCACTTTTCGTCTTTCCCTTCTTTTCCATTTATTTTCTTCTGATTTACATTTCATTTTGCTTTATTCGTTGTTACAATTCTTTGCCCTCGTCCTCCCCTCCTCATTTCTCTTTCTCTCATATTTCTCTTTTCTTCGCCATACTTGCTCCTCTTTCCAGCTTCCTTCTCCAAGTTAACTCTTCCTCCGTTTCAACTCACTACTACATCTACACACACATTGCAGATCTAGTTCTGTCTAACGCCAGCCAATTCCATTCACTTTAGGTCAAGACCTCAAGTTTAAGGGAGTATTATCTTTCCTCCCATTCTTCCTTTCTTCCGTCCTTCTGTCCTTCACTTCCTTCCTTCTCGTTCGTCCTCATCTCCTTTCGTCCGATCTTTCTTCTTCCTTTGTCCTCATCTCCTTCTTTCCTTTGACATTTCCTTTACCTGTTTTATTTCTTCCTTCTATCCTCCTCCTTGTCTCCTTTCTTCATTGGTCCTCACATCCTTAACATCATTCTTTATTTACTTTTTCCCCATCTTCTAATTCTCTCTTTAATATTTCCCCATGTTTCTATCGTCTTCATCTCTTTTACATCATCCCTTCCTTTCTTTCTTCATTATTTCCTAAACATATTTTAAAATATCCTTCTCTCCCTTCCATCGTTCTTATCTTCAAATCATCCCTTCCTCCTTCCCTCCTTTCTTGATTTCCTTATGACTTCTCCTTTCCCTTCTTTCTCCCCACCCCTCCTACACTCCTCCTTTCGCTTTTTCTCCCGACCCCGTCAGTGTCACCGGCAGTGCCGCAGGGCCAATTTTCTGATCCCCTCTCGGGCTTCTTTGAATCCGCGCGTTTCCGTCCTCATCTGTTGGACCCTATTTCCCTGTCCTTCTCCGATTTTTGAATCGGTTTTTGACCCTTTTTTTTATCCTGGAGGCGGGGATGGGATCGGAGGAGGGGGGATGGCTCCCCTCTCTTCGAAGTCTATCTCCTCCTCCTTCTGTTCTTCCTCTTCTTCCTCCGCTTCTGAGGTCTCCAGGTCAACTTCGTTTCTGAGTAATTTGGACACTAGAAGTTTCTGCCTCATTTGCTGTCCCCTTGTGCACCGGGTGGCACTCTACCCCTTGATTTCTGCTGTCGCCAGGTGATTTTATTCAGTTTCATAGCATCCCACCCCTCTCGATAGTGACGGGGTTATAGATGACCTCAATCAACCCCCTTCTCATTGTTTGCCTCCATGCGGTTTTATTCATCTTTATGGCAGCCCGCCTTAGGCAGCACAGGGGGAAAGGTTTTCAATACGGGGACGCACTTCAATGACTTCGTTCTGGCTAAAGCTAAGCGATTCTATTCATCTAAGCGTAGAACTTTCGATCAGATAGACCGTGCACATATATAACCTGTTTGAGTTCACTGTCAAAATCTATGCATTAAAAGATATTGTTTTGTCTAACGCTAAACGATCCTATTCATTTTACAGGAAACCCTTGGTGCAATTGGTGTGTGCCTATTTGCTTGTGTGTGTGTGTGTGTGTGTGTGTGTGTGTGTGTGTGTGTGTGTGTGTGTGTGTGTGTGTGTGTGTGTGTGTGTGTGTGTGTTTGTGTGTGTGTGTGTGTGTGTGTGTGTGTGTGTGTGTGTGTGTGTGTGTGTGTGTGTGTGTGTGTGTGTGTGTGTGTGTGTGTGTGTGTGTGTGTGTTTGTGTGTGTGTGTGTGTGTGTGTGTGTGTGTGTGTGTGTGTGTGTGTGTGTGTGTGTGTGTGTGTGTGTGTGTGTGTGTGTATGTGGGCGTGTGTGTGTGTGTGTGAGATAACAATGACTACATCCTAATTATTGAATTAATCAAATAAAGAATCCATATGAAGTTATGTTTGTCCTAAACATTCTCTCTGCAAGTGATTAGCTTCGTGTATATATGCATGTATATGTATATATAAATATGTATATGTATATACATAATTCCTGGATATTTCCTGCACTTTTGCAAGGAAAACATTTCATGACTCCAACCAAAACTAACTGTTAGTATATATATAATCGACTAATTTTACCGTTTCAAGAAATTTGATTAAATATCCTAGATTTATTATTTTTCTTAATGTAAATGTATTTTTAATAACACCAGTACAGCCAAACAATTCCTTATTAATAGTAGTATTAAATGTCAAAAAGGATCCTTTTATAAAATTCATTGCAAAATGTGAAATAAAATCTATAAAGGTCAAACTGCCAAACCCTTAAATAAAAGAAATGAACAGCATAAGAAAAATGTAAGTGATGGAAATAATTTCAGTGACACATGTAAACATATTGAAGTGTATAATCATCATGTCGATTGCCCAACGCCCAATAAGTTATTTTTTGTAATAGTATGGTAGTAAGAAACTTAATAGGATGTAATTTGATCTACACCATCAGGATTATAATATAAATCGACATAATATTTTATATAAATTGGATAACTTTGTGGCAACAAATATGTAAATGATTAAGAATGTAATACCAGAACATTAAGTGGCTTCTTGTGACCTCAAGACGCTCCCTTCTATCTCCATAAGGTCAACCCAAACGTTTGTGTCGTCCCCTCCGTCACTCTAAAGGGTCCACAAGTGGCATCGGCGTCTTACCAAAAACCTTCCCGCAGTCCTCTGTGGATGCATATGTATACTGTTGTAATCCTCCTTTCCTATGTATTTTCTACTGAAGAGCTAATATACGAAAGTGCTTTGCTTCGATTAGTTTTCCTTTCCCAGTGGTCACTCTTGTAAACTGAAGAAAAGTTACCAGTATTTTCTATTAGCATATATATATATATATATATATATATATATATATATATATATATATATATGTACACACACACACACACACACACACACACACACACACACACACACACACATATATATATATACATATATATATTAAAAAAAAAATATATATATATAATATATATATATATATATATATATCCCAAAGGCTTTTTACCCTTTACACGAGAGGCAGCGCCCCCCCCCCAAACGCAAAGGCATGGTAACCACTCCCATCCATTCCATCCCCTACAAACTCCACGCCCCAATACCCTCTAAAAATATGTATATATATATATATATTTATATATATATACTATATATATATATATACATGTGTACATTTATGTATATATATATGTATATATAAATATGTATATTTTATATAAATATATGCATATATATATGCATATATATATATATGTATATATATACATATATGTATATATGTGTGTATATATATATATATATTATATATGAATATGTATATGTATAAACATATATGGAGATATGTGCGTGTATATTTATATACATTGTGTATGCGTATGTGCACATAGATATGTACATGTACATACATGTATGTAGAAGTATGCGTACTGTATGTGTATACGTACATATATGCAGAATATCCTAGGTCTCATTACATAGCTGATAATTTTTTCAATGTAATGTTGACATGAAGCTATGAACTTCTAGCGAAAATTTATTCATCAAAAACATTTAATTCTGACAACATCAGAAAATGTTCTCCCAGAGAAATCTGAGGGAAAGAATCACCTTATTTAAAAACATTATTTTTTTCCAGCAGTTTTATTCAGCCTAAGGTGTACACTGGTACCAGAATTAGTGACGTAGCCACCCTTCGTAGTCGTGTGACGGATGTGGTTTAGACAATAACACCACAAATGCTAGAGAGTGTGTTCCAGGAAACAACTTATTGCTTTGAACTCCTCAGAGACATTAATGGTCGCAATGTGGAAACAAATGAATAAATAGCACCAATTCTTTGTTGCAATTACTTTGAGACAGATATATCTTTTATACCAAAAATTATTCGTTTGTAATTCCATTTTTCCATACATACAGGGCGTATGTATACGTGCACTTACACACACATACATACACACACAGGCGTGAGCACACACACAAACACAAACACAAACATATATGTATATATATATATATATATATATATGAAAACACACACACACACACACAGAGCAAAACTCTTTAATCTCTCTCTCTCTTTCTCTATCTCTCTCTCTCACTTTCTCTCTCTCCCTCCCTATCTCTCTCTCTCCATTAATCTTTCCACCATGCTTCCATCTCTACCCCCCTCTTCTCTTCTTTCCCCCTCCCTTCTTAACTTTTTCTCGCTGCCCCC
The DNA here is from genome assembly GCF_046742065.1 of Oratosquilla oratoria. Lineage (NCBI taxonomy): Eukaryota > Metazoa > Arthropoda > Malacostraca > Stomatopoda > Squillidae > Oratosquilla > Oratosquilla oratoria. The sequence continues at coordinate 82,503,703 of NC_134779.1, forward strand.
TTTTCTCCCTCCAGACCGAAGTCCAAATATAACATAGAGTCGCGCCGTACGAGTTTAGGGCCGCGGACGAGTCAAAGACTCCCCCGCCCCCCACCCATACACGCTCCGCCAGACGGAAAAGAAATATATATATATTTTTTCTCTGCGAGCTCACAGACGTCAGGGTAACCAACCGACGAAAAGTGACATTTATATTTAGCTCGACGTGTACATGACCCTTTTTTTTTTTTTTTTTTTTTACTTATTTTCACGGTTTTACTACAAGCAAAGTGAGTATAGAGTGAGCCAGCAAAGATCAGTTGGGCTATGGCGATTTGGACAGCAAAAATGAAATACACGTGTAGACAGTTTAAGACTATTAGAAATACGATCCAAGCGATTTAATTCAACTTTTTTTTGTGACAGGAGATTAATCCTTATACCCTTCATATCTTCTGCACACCTTAAATCTCTTCTTTACCACCTCTGTGACTCTACATCTTCCCCGCTATATTGTCATTAAGTACAAAAATGCTGTTTAATCATGGGTAAAAAAATAAGAAAAATAAGTAGAAGAAGAAGAAAAAGAAAAAGAAGAAGAAGAAGAAGAAGAAGAAGAAGAAGAAGAAGAAGAAGAAGAAGAAGAAAAAAAAGAAGTAGAAGAAGAAAAATAATTTAAATGCTTATGTACCGAGTAGTATTTTTATTTTATTCCTTTTGCTACCAGACAACTTAATTTAGCTTGGCGTGACCCTCGTGGTCGAGAAAGACACAAACACACACAACAAACTGAACAATCCCATGTCGTAATAGCGCAACCCCCCCCCACACACACACAAACCCTCCTGGGGATGAGGATAATTTTTAGGTCTACGTTCTTTATCTACTCAAACATTATGTCGTAGCAACACGGATGGAAATCTTATTTCGGCTCAAAACATCCTTTCTACTAAAATAAAACGATGTCATAGTTAAAAAAAAAAAAAAAAGACAAAGGTTACTATCACCTATGCTTTTTTCTATGCATCATTTCTGTGTAGCCTGTGTGAGTGTCTTCGTGTGGAAAACATCTACCATTCTGTACCTATCAGCATATACGAGGTCTGTCCGGAAAGTATCCAGCCATTTACAATTTCAAGAAATGCTTCTAACCTAGAACAATGGAGCCCTACTCTCCTACAAAGTAGCCTCCTTCGGGCCTCACCCACTTCTCCCAGCATCTATTCCACGTTTAAAAAAAATTGCAAAGTCCTCTTTTGAGATGTTCATCAGCTGGCTCGTCGCATTTTTCTTTATTTCGTCTATGAACTGAAATCTCCTTATTTTTAACGGTGATTTTAGCTTTAGGAAAACCAAGAAATCGCAGAGAGCTAGATGTGGGCTGTAGAGGGGCTGAATGAGCTGGGTGATGTAATGTTTTACCAAAAATTCCCGCACGACACGTGAAGAATAGACAGGTGCATTATTATAATGAGGGGACCAGTCTCCACTACCCCACAGCAGATGCCATTTTCTTCTCACTGCATTCCTCAGACGGCGAAGAACTTCGATGTAATACCCCTTTGTTATTGTTTGGGCTTGAGGAGCGTACTCGTAGTGGACAACACCCTGATAAAGAAAATGTCTGTATGACTTTCACTTTCCTTCGACTTTGCCTTGCTTTTTTCAGACGTGGAGACGCAGGAGACTTCCATTGGCTAGACTGGGCTTTTGTTTCTGGGTCATAGCCGTAGACCCACGATTCATCTCCGGTTATTACTTGTTTAAGGGAATTTGAGTTATTTGTAGAAGCTTGAGGCATGTCCTGTGAAGTTTTAGCTCAAAGTCCCTTCTGTTCATGGGCCAGGAGATGCGAGACGAATTTTGCCGCCACACGTTTCATATCAAAATTTTCCGAAAAAAAAAAATCTCTGAAAAACTTGTCTGCGGGATACCAAAATCATCTTCTAATTTTCGGAGTGTCAATCGCCGATTTTCATTCGTCTACGTGTACCACCAATGAGATGCACACGGACATCTTCCCAATTGGAATGATGTCGAGGTTCTCTATACAGGTTTGGAAAAAAGAAAAGAAAAAAAAAAACATAGAAGCCGCACGCATCACAACGAGCAGAGTCACCAATCACCGTGAAGGACACGTTAGCCTCGCGCGACCCGCAGCTAGTTAGACCTCGGCCGCGCTAACTCGTAAAAGAACGCTAACAACTGGCCAACCAGCGGGCTCCTTTCCCAGACGGCCGGCAAGGTGAGCCAATACTGGGGTATATATTGCCCATAAAATCTGTTAGTCTGTAGTCTCCCTAAAGAAGATATCTTCGAATCGGTAGAGGAATATATTACTCCTGCCTCATCCTGTGTCCCCTTGCCACCTTCCACTCATCTGTCTCTACTTTATCCTACAACATATTATATATATATACATATATATATATATATATATACATATATATATATATATATATATATATATATATATATATATATATGCACTCATATGTATATATGTATGTCTAAACAGAAATGTAGTAGCACATTTGTAAATGACACACAGAAAACCCATAGTCGAAGTTTATTTTCTCTGACTGTGGGTTTCCTGTGTGTCATATATGTATGTGTGTATATATTATATGTATAACAAGTGTACATAAATATATGTCTTATATATATGTATGCACACATATATACATACATATACA
>NC_134779.1:82508877-82511377 GCF_046742065.1 Oratosquilla oratoria
AATCACTTTTAATTCCATGCCATCGCAGTCGAGACTGAAGAATCGCTCGATGGAGGCATCCGTTGGAAATTGAAACGTGGACGAGCCGAGGATTCGAACCCAGCTAACCCGTAACAAAGTTACAGTGACTTCAACCAATACGCTATCTCTCTTGACAGCTCGCTCGACCATCATATTTGAGTGAGACACATCAAACACTGATCGTTCCTTTATCCAGTGGGTGGAATTTTTTTAAAGCCTTAGGGCACTTCAATTTAAAGATAACAGCACGGAGCTCATTGTGTCTTCTAAATAGTGTTGATTTGAGACCCATGCCTGTGGCCATTTAGCTGCGTTGAAGTCAAAAGTAGCTTTCAGCTGATCTCTCCATTTTGTAAGGAGAAATAAAGCAATTAATCCAAAGATTAATTGCTTTATAACGCTCTTGTTTTGTGTATCAGAGCGAAATTTATTGTTTACGTTCTTTCAGGTGATCCAATCTTCCGATTCGAGTGAATTCTATGAGATCGCCATTATTGTTGTTAATATTTTATCTTATTTTTCTAGTATGTCTAAACTCAAGACATCAATCCCCAAAATCCATCTAGGACAATGGCTCATACTTTAACATTACTACATCATGATCCTTTTGTTAATTTTTAGGTGAGGATCGCCAATATAAAACTCGTGATTTTATTTGCCAGTGCAAAAATTTTAAATACTAATATTTCAACAGGGCCTGAGAAAATTTCTTTCGTGAGGTCACAGCTTCTACCAAATTAATTAACTTCTGAAATGTTATCGGCATCGCGTCTTGACCCCAAGTCTTTGGATTATAATTATGATTCTTTTAGAACTAGTTTTCTTAAAAAAATAATAGAAAATAAATAAATAAATATATAAAATAAAAAAGAGTAAAAATCTGGTACCCCCATAGGTAATTAATTTCAGAGGTATTTTAAGGTTCCGATTTATTTTGAAGTTTCTTTTATACATAACTTTCTTAATGCCTTTTGAGAGGAAAACAGCATCTTCTCTCAGTTATGATACGGATGAGTCCTTATTATGTTCTGCAACAAGACTATCATGTAAACTTAAGGAAGTACCTCCTGGTTTTTTGTGTATTAGTAATGCACTTCAAAATCCCAAGTTTCTTAGTTCTCCTCCTCCACCCCCTCAGTATTCAATTCCTACTCAAAACTCCCCTTCGTCTACATTTACCTCTCCTGTCCTTACGTGTATCTATTGTAACAGGTCAGATCATTCGAGCAGTTTTTGGTTTCGGCGTAAGCGTTAGGTACACAAGTCAAGGCAATCCCTTGTCCATAGGAATTTTATCGGATATTTTTTCTAATATGATGCATAACCTCTCGAGAGTAGAGCCGCAGGATAAGCGTAGCTACTGTCATATCCATGATCATTGTTAACACTCGACTGATCAGTGTTTCAATGTTTTGAAACTTATAGCTGAAATTTCTCATCAGCCTAGACAGCCTCGGTCCCACTTTCACAAGCTACCGTTTCACAACCCATAGGTTTGATCAGTAATGTTCGGTGGTTGCTGAGTCTTCTAAATTACTCACTTTCAAATTTCTTACAGAGAATACACCTATTTCAGTCACTGTAGATACTGATGCAGAATGTAGTCTCATAAGTAGAAAAGCTTATTATGCTCTCCGGGATTTGTGCAACCTCCTTTTATCTATATTTGTAATAGTTTGCATTCTGTACATGGTTCTCCCTTTCCTATTCTTGGATCTGTTCGCATTCCCTTAAGGTTTTCCTTGCATGCTAATTTTTTCCATGTCACTTTTGTTGTTGTATCTGGTATTGCTTTTTTGTGTGATTGCCTATTGGGCATTGATGCTTTTACAGCGCATGGCATTGATATATCTCATAGTCGCCGTGAAGTGACTTTCTGTAATTTTGTTATTCCTGCAATAGATATGCCAGTTTTCATTCGTGACCCCCTCCTATTCTTTCTTAGGGTGCTGTTGTAGGAGAGCGTCGTACTGGACCTTCAAGTAAAGTTCGAGTTACGGTGCGCATTTCAGGTGCTCCAATTGGGTCTGACGTTTTATCTCGGCCTGCTTTTGTTCGTGTTCGTCGCCTTGCTTTGGAAGGGACTCTCTCCACTATTCGCGAGGATCATATTACCACAGCTATGGTAACCAACGTCATGGGTGCTCCTATCACTCTCTCTCCTGGCACTCACTTAGGTTCCTTTGAAGTAGTTGACGTTGATGCTTTCCGGGATTCGCCTCCTATCATTGCAGCTTCTGTGCTACAGTCTCCACAAATAAGTAACACAGCTCACTTGGCCTCCAAATTTGCAACGCTTGCAGGTGAGATTGATTTTCCTAATGAGACGCCTCGTCTTATTGAACTGTTAGTGACCTACCGTCAGGCTTTGGCTTTGCCTGGTGATCCGTTAGGAGTTACAGATCGTGTGGTTTATAGAATTGATCTTCAGGCAGATGCTCGTCCTATTTACGTTTTCTCTTACAGGCTGGTTCACTCT
>NC_134779.1:82526377-82528877 GCF_046742065.1 Oratosquilla oratoria
CCCATATAGTCGCGCCCTCAGCACCTTTACCTATTAAACTTTTCACGACTGAACTTCTTTGGGCTTTACTCCAGTCAACAATCAAATAAAGTACCGACATCTAAAATGAAATCTAGAAACCTTGTAACAAAGGTAAAGGTGTGAAGGTTGACATCTCACCTGTTGCTTTTCCTTCGATCTTCTCCCTCAAATGGTCTCTTAGGTTTGAAGCTTTAAGTCACTAATATATACTTATTCAAACCTAATTCAAGCGGGTGATGCACTTAACAAGTATATTCCTTCCTTAACTCCAGTCGATTTTATTCAGAAGTGGAGCCATTTTCAGGCAAAAAGAAGTCGCCGGCAATTGAGACCTCACCTCCTCTATTGTTCAAAAATCGGGATCAAAATACAATTACATGGTGTTATCCGAAAATATGTTTGTTAAGGACGACACCGAAATGAAGGTACTGAGTTAACCAGGAAGACTTGTGTCAAGAGTCACTCAACGTAATGGGAAACTTTTACTGCTCCTTAGACCCGAGGAAAGTTAACCTCTATATTACAGGTCCTGCTGTCCCGAGGACAAATAAAATTCATTTAAGCCAGAAAAGATGAAGAAAGAAGAAAAAAGAGGAAAAGAAGGAGAAACAGAGGACTATCCCTCGAGTTTACCCCCTTCACTTCAATAAAACCACCAAAATTAGGGGAGAATCAAATGTGAAATATAAATACAAACTCTTCTACCTGAAGTGACGTAAGCACAGGTGCACGTGGTTACACGCATTCACTCATAAAGATACAAACACATTCGCGCACACACCTCATGGCGCAGTGGTTAGAGTTCCCGGCTGCCACTACGGCGGTCTAGGTTCGAATCGCGCACCAGGGCTGAGATAATTTCGGCATCGCTACGCTGCGAGTTGTTACTCCAATTCTCGTGGGGGGAGACTTGGGCGTGTGTGTGCGTGTGAGGTCACAGCATTACCCATAGATCGGTCATGTATGAGCTCTGAGCTCTCTTCCTGGAGGGAAATAGCTGTCAATCACGACTCGATCACGTGATCCAAGACCATGATGGTGAACCATGATGGTGAATCACACGAACACACACACACACACACCAGTAGCTTGCTTCTGTCTCTCCAAGACATAAAGGTATCCCATGATGATGGAAGGCTGTGTGTGTTTGTGTGTGTGTGTGTGTGTGCGTGTGTGTGTGTGTGTGTGTGTGTGTGTGTGTGTGTGTGTGTGTGTGTGTGTGTGTGTGTGTGTGTGTGTGTGTGTGTGTGTGTGTGTAATCGTGTGTCTTTGTATGTATGTACGTATGTATGTATGTATGTGTGTGTGTGTGTGTGTGTGTGTGTGTGTGTAATCGTGTGTCTTTGTATGTATGTACGTATGTATGTATGTATGTGTGTGTATATGTGTGCACATATCTTAATGAGTTATCACATAAAGAACTTTGGTGACATCCAGATTGACGCATTTCTTTTTAAATCGGAGACTCATTTCTATCTAAAAAATAATAATCTGAACTTCTACTATCCTCCGTAAAGATGATTCGCACTATGCAGTTCAGATACGTCCGTCTTCGTTCAGCTTTCGTAGGTTAATTGAAATCAATAAAGCTGTTCACATCATTTGTTCCGTCCATAGTTCGCCTTTGGTACGGCCTTCATTCGTACGAATTGAATACGTTTGGAAGAAACTTAAACAGACGAAACAAATACGTAATGGAAACGATACCTATCCCAACCGTAAGTGCAAAAATCGTTACATATCAGTGACATGGAGGAAACAGAGGGGAGAGGGCGAGACTTACTATCTGTTTGTATAAGCTTTTGGCTTTGTACAGTGAAGAAGTAGTCATGAGCGACAAAAAGTTAATAGAACTAGTCAGAAGCTACTAGGAACTTGTAGAGAATTCAAAATTTACCCTCTCGCTTTCTTCTTCTTTGGCAGTTGTTTAACCATATCTTTTTCTTTTTAGATTTAACTCTGCTCTCTTGATCTTCATCTAAATGATCAATTGCAGTGAGCTCCTTTGTACAAAATGCTCTTGGCACCACCATGCCCGAGCAACAGCTGTAGCCCGACAGACCGTATCCTAGACATATGGTCTGAACAAAGCGAAGTGACATTTTGACGGAACGCAAAGGAAACGAAATCTTTCGAAGAAAATCTTACGCCTCACTTTCCCGTTTCCTCATCACAATATTAGCCCCAGGGATAGAAGCGCTAGTAATCGAAAACGAAATATCTGTATTTGATTTAGTTTGAGCCGTTTGCTCACTTTTTATTAAGTTCCGTTCCGAGTGTCACTTCTTTGTATTGTGTCTGCCCAAGGGCTTCACGTTCTCCTTTCAGCTCCTTCTTGGTCATCTCAAACTTCTCTCACCACTAATCTCTATTTGGTACATTTTACCCCACTCACCTTTGTTTCGTACATTTCTATCTTTATTCGCTCAATTCAAAATTCCCCCAGATACTTGGCCCATTTGGACATATTTTGGTTCAT
>NC_134779.1:82533877-82536377 GCF_046742065.1 Oratosquilla oratoria
GGGCGACATTAAGTCAATTCGTTGGATTACATTTTACCTGATATTATCTTACTAATTTCTTGACAAATGAAATTATCAAGTTTGTACAAGCCTTTATGTAGGTTGGTATTTTGATTACTAGTGGTATGAATCAAACTGCACTCTATTAAATTTCTTGCTATTATGTTGTTGGTATAATAGATTGCCTGGGCATTACCCCAATCAACTGGATGATTATTTAATTCAATATGCTTGAATATACCACTAGAATGATTGCCATCCCTAACATTTTTCTTGTGTTGTTCAATTCTAATGTTTAGGGGTTTGGCAGTTTGACCTATGTAAAATTGATTACACATTTTGCAAGGAATTTTATAAATGCATCCTTTTTTAATTTCAATACTATTGTTGATAAGTTTATGTTTTACTGTACTATCATGTTTAAAAACTACCTTTACGTTAAATCTTTTTAATAATTCTGTGACACTTAACAAATTTTCTTGAAATGGTAAAATTAAAACATTATGATAATGGAAAGGTGATTTAGGCTGAGGAGTTACAAATGATTTCCTTGCAAAATTGTAAGCAATATCAAGGAATTGCTTAGGGTATTTTAATTCTAGACCAATGTTAAAAACATTTCTGATTTCTTCATCAATAAATTCAGGAATACAAATACGAAAAGCTCTTAAATACATTGAGGCAAATACTGTACGTTTAATATTATTTGGATGAGAATAATAATAATGAATATATGAACTTACATTGGTTGGTTTACGATATACTTTAAATTTAAGGCTATTGTCATGACGTAGGATAGTGCAATCTAAGAAAGGTAAGGTACAATTTTTCTCAATTTCTAAAGTACTTATCAACAATAGTATTGAAATTCACATATCTATTTCAAATATACTTTAATGAAAATTAATTTATTGTAATGTAGGTGACGTTCCTGGGTAATGTAATGGTGTTACTTTACCTAAAGTGTACTTAAAACAAGTGGAGTATGACGGATTTAACGTATGACGAATTTGATGTAGGTCGACATGACGTAGGATGGAGTTATAGTGTATATCTATATAGATTTAAAAAATCTTATTGCGTTTCCTACGAGGCAATAAAATTTGTAACCTGATGAAGATTCGTAAAAAAAATAGCAACAACTTCATACTGATCGTGAAAAAATCCTACGTTCATACTAACTTGATAGAGATTAATTAAGGTCGCGAAATTAGGTTAAGTAACAGGCAAACACTGAAAGGTAGAGTTTAGCTCCTTCCGTACAGGGCGTCACTTTTGTTCCTATTGCCGTTAGATTATTTAATTAATCTCCATACCAGCCTATCTTCACTTCCTTAAAAAGATTATAATGCGAAATAGCATAGTAAAACAGAGTGAAATTATTGTTTTGTATTTACGACGTTTCGTAATGAACATACATTAATAGGTGACGATGACATGATATTTAGACTGATTATATTTCACATGAATGATGCATGTCGTGGATAGAAAGGAAACCGTTCGTTCTGTTTTATTATACCCTTCATGTTTTTATGTACCATTCTTGTGATAAATAACACTGGTCAACAACAAAAATATCCGAAGAGAGAGGGCCCCTCTTTTCCAGGTATTTTTGCATTCTAAATCCAAAAACATTCCCCCAAAAAATTTGTATCATCCATAGTTTTTTTGTGTGTGCTCCAGTACATTTCTTTATTTTTTTTCTATTGTGAACATCCTTGTGTTTCCAAGAAAATTTCTTCATTTGAAGATGGTCTGGAAATACAATAATGATCATTCTTGTGTTTCCAAGAAAATTTCCTCACTTGAATATGGTCTGGAAACACAATGATGATCAGAAAAAAAATAATAATAAAATGAAGATGTGTACTGGAACACAAAAAACTATGGGTGATGATACAATTTTTTTGTAATGTTTTTGAATTTAGAATGCAAAAATACCTGGAAAAGAGGAACCCTCTCTCTTGGAATTTTTTTTGCTGTTCACCAGTCTAGTTTTTGTGTTCCAGTACACTTTTTTATTTATTTCTTTATCATTATTGTGTTTCCAAGAAAATTTCCTCACAAGAGCATGGTCTGCTATTGTGCAATGTTGTCCAGTTTGTATGAAAGACCTTGATCGTGAATACAACACAAATGAGTGGCACTTACTAATTGATTCTTCTAAAGTAAGCTTGACGGCAGTCCTACTAATGGAAATAAGCTTCCCTTTGTTCCTCTCTGTCTCATGTAGCTAATATGAAGGAAATGTGCAAGAGTATGAAGCTTTGATTGCAATAAATAAATGAATAAATAAATAAATGAATAAATATATAAATAAATGAATAAATAAATAAATAAATGGATAGATAACTATATAAACAGATAAGTAAATAAAATAAAGAATGTGTTGACCACACACACACACACACACACACACACACACACACACACACACACACACACACACACACACACACACACACACACACACACGCGCGCGCGCGCGCACACACATACA
>NC_134779.1:82566377-82568877 GCF_046742065.1 Oratosquilla oratoria
AGGAAATCCGGGTGGTTGTATACTACTCCAACCCTAAAGCTAGTTCATTGGTTATTACTAATAACTTAAATAGTAATACTGAGACTATGTCTAAAACTAATTGTGTTTATGAATTCACCTGTAGCACCGGGAACTGTGTAGCCCGTCATACAGCATATATTGGTTTTACTAGATGTAGTCTCAGTAGGAGAATTACTATGCATTTACAAAATGGGGCTATAAAACATCACTTAAAGAAATACCATAACCTAACAGCCACCCGAGAATACCTAGTTTCAAACACTAGGATTATAGCAAGTAATAGGGATGTACATAAACTTAAGCTTCTAGAAGCTATGTTTATCAGAGAATGTAGTCCTATCATTAATATCCAATGCAACATGACTTCTGTCATCGCATTGTATAGCAGCACCAAGCTACTACCTAGCATGACCTCTCTCCGAAACCCCCCCCCTCCACCTCCTCCTACCCACTCCTTCCATCCTCCCCCCAACCGACCCCGCAACCCCCTAACCCCCCAACCCCTCCCCAACCCTCTTCTTCTCGTATTAATGAGATACCACCCCCGCCCCCTCTCCCGCCCTCCACCACCACCCAAGCCGGCTAGGTGCATATATATGTCACCAAGCGAAGGGTTTTCTTCGTCATTTCATCAGACCTTTAACTATTAATTTCCTGAAGATGTCTCTTTGTTAGACGAAACGTTGAAATAAATGAATCATTTTGGCAACTTGGTATATGCCCACCCTCTAAATGGCAGAATATTGGTTAGAAAACTGGAGAATACTCACAAGAAGATCAACAACCTCACTAACGCTGTCGATTTTAACAATGCGTGAATACAAGAGAATCTGCTCCCCAGATATTCAAATATATATATATATATATATATATAAATATATATATATATATATATATATGTATGTATATATATATATATACATACACATGTACAAAGGATTACAAAGGCGGAGCATGCCGACAGGAGACCTTTTGGTCCATATCTAAGTCGGATGCGAAAAAAACATAATAATAATAGAATAATAAATAAAAACTATAATAATGTAAATTAAATACATAAATAAATGCATAGGTATAGTTAAATAATAAACAAATAGGTAAATAGTAAATAATAATAAATTGACATATAACTAATAATAAATGAAAATCAGACAGACAAATGATAAAAAAAATATATATAGATAAATTATAATCATTACAGCATCTTGCTTAGGTGTTTATCTAAATGATTCTTAAAGCTTCGAACTGAACTACATTGCACTACCTGTGCAGGAAGTTTATTCCATTCATTAACTACACGGTTGGCAAAGTTGTTTCTACCTACTTCCAAGTTGAATCTATTTCCGGACAGTTTGAGACCATTGTTTCTTGTCTGATTCTCATTCAATGTGAACATTTTGTCACTTTTGATGTTGTCAATTCCCTTTAAAATCTTAAAGACCTGTATCAAGTCACCTCTGAGTCTACGCTTTTTGAGGGAAAACAGATTCATATGTTTTAGTCGATTTTCGTATGATGTATTTTTGATATTTGGAATCAGTTTTGTGGCTCGCCGTTGTACTTTTTCCAGTCTGTCAATGTCTTTAATGAGATTCGGTGACCATGCGGAAACAGCATATTCCAAATGTGAACGAACTAACGATTTATATAGCTTGTTAATGAGTGATGGACTTTTGAAATCAAAAGATCGCGCAATCAGTCCCAGAATCTTATTTGCTTTCTCAGAGGTTGAAATACACTGCTTGGATGATTTGAGGTCGTTACTGATAATTACGCCGAGATCTTTTTCACTATCCACTTTTGTTAACGAGTTTCCAAATAACTTGTAATCGTACTTACTGTTATTTTTACCTATGTGCATTACATTGCATTTACTTGTGTTAAATTTTATTAGCCACTTTTCAGACCATTGCTGTAATTTACCTAAATCTTCTTGAATATCTAATTGGTTTGAGTGATCATTTGCCACTCCGCACAGTTTTGTATCATCAGCAAATTTGGAAACAGTAGATTTTAGTCCATGGTCTATATCATTTATATATACTATGAATAGAAGTGGTCCAAGAACGGAACCCTGAGGAACTCCACTTGTAACATTTTTCCATCTAGAAGTTTTTCCATTCAAAACAACTCTCTGTTTTCGACCATTCAACCAATTACTAGTTCAACCTAATAGGCTACCATTTATTCCATGTAAAGCTAATTTAGTAAGTAGTCTTTCGTGTGGGACGGTATCAAAAGCTTTTGCAAAGTCTAGATATATTAAATCTATATTGTTTCTTTTGTCATAATTCGAGATAACTGTGTTGTAGAATTCGAGTAAGTTAGTCACGCAAGAACGTTTCCGTCTGAAACCATGCTGGCTATCATTTATCAAACGGTTACTTTCTAAATGATGTTCGATAGCATCTCTGATGATAGTTTCCATTATTTTTCCTACCATTGAAGTCAAACTTATAGGCCTATAGTTATTTGGCTT
>NC_134779.1:82581377-82586377 GCF_046742065.1 Oratosquilla oratoria
ATATATATATATACATGTGTGTGTGTATGTGTGTGTGTGTGTGTGTCTATGTGTGTGCGTGTGGGTGTAAGGACGAGTGGGTGGGTGTGAGTGTATGCACGTACCCATGTGAATAATTGTCAAAACCTTGTTATGCTTAATTCTAAGTCCTAATTGGCAGAAAAAAGAGCACGGCAATTTTCCTTAGCTTATTATCTCCAATCAAATGAATTCTCCGTCATTTGGCACCGATTGCCAAGTAATTCTCTCCAGATAATCAACCCCTTCAAAGCGGCGGCGGACTTCAAAGCTTCCGTTCTAGCGGCGAAGGAGAAACGATTTTATAAATCTGACAGCCGGGCTCCCGCTGAAGAGGCTACCCGCTGATCGAGATCCAGTCCAGGCTAAAATAACCCACTTCTTCTGAATGAAATCATCTTACCTTGAATAAAGATGTTTAAGTACGTCATTATGTTTAACATAAAAGAAAGTATCCAATGACAGTGCTGAGTTTCCTCCACCGTCCTTCACTAATATCGTCTGAACTAATCTTTAACTTTTCTTAAATGACCTGGAAAAGCTTGTTCAGCATCGTCTCGCCACAACCCCACCCCCACCCCCACCCCCACCCTCACCCCGAACTCCCTGCTTCACCCCGCGTCGGTCAGCACTTCTGAAATCTCCACACGAAATTATCATTGTCATTATCATTTTTTTTTGGGGGGGAGGGGGCGTTGAGGGGGGAATCTTAGGAGATCTCTTGCTTCCTTCTTAACTATTCTACCTTCGCGATTTTTTTCGCTTTCATCTTTTCTACTTATTCTGTTGATCCTGTCCCACCAAACCACCGCGTTCTTGTTCATGTGCGCGCATCACCTTTTGCAACTCACCGACTTCATGCAACACTTGGAGACTTTACTTGACTAAAACTTTGTTATTTCTTTTGTGCTGCCTTCCTTCCCACGTCAAATTCAACTTTGCCATTTTGTTTCTGTAGTCGTGTCATCTTCCCCTGTTCTGTCATACACCACTGCCAACACAGGAAACTGTTACACGCTCTACAATTGGTCAAAATCCCGTTGGTTTTCCTGATTGTTTGATTTTCATATTTGTAGTTCCAATAGAGGTATTATTGCTTTCGAGACATGATACACCACTGTCATCATATGAACCTGTTGCATATTTTTTTTAATAATGAAAGCACTCCAGTTTTTTTTATATAAAGAAAAGAAAAACTCTAATTCAGTAAATTATTTAAATAGAGTGAGTCCTTTCCTCCCCTCTGGTTTCTCAGTATCCTTCCTGGCGAAATTCTGAAGCGAGATATATTCGTTTGACACTATCAAAGGCTTTTCATAGTCTACTATAAACTTTTATATCCAAACTTCTGTGCACAAATACTTTCTCTGTCACTTTTTGTGTGTACGTGTGTGCGTATGTATGAGATGATTCACCGCTGTCTTAGATCACGTGTTGGATTCGTGATCAACAACTATTACCCTCCTAGGTGAGAGCCCAGAACTTATACATGTTCCGATCTATGAGTAATGCGTTACGACCTTGCACACACACACACACACACACACACACACACACACACACACACACACACACACACACACACACACATGTACACACACACACACACACGCATAGACATACACACATGTACACATACACACAAACCCACACAGACACACAGACACGCGGACACACACACACACACACACACACACACACACACACACACACACACACACACACACACACACACACACACACACACACACACACACGCACACACACACACACACACACACACACACAGCAACACTCAACTCCTTGACCCGCAGAGCTGGGGTGCCGGGTTGCATTGTTGTAATATTTTTCATCCCTTGGCTAGGTTTCGAACTTAGGCAGTCGAGCACGGTTCCACTATACCAGCGAACTGATGTGTGTGTGTGTGTGTGTGTGTGTGTGTGTGTGTGTGTGTGTGTGTGTGTGTGTGTGTGTGTGTGTGTGTGTGTGTGTATTTGTGTGTGTGTGTATGTGTATGTGTGTGTACGTGTGTGTGCATTTGTGTGTGTGTGTGCATGTGTGTGTGTGTGTGTGTGTGTGTGTGTGTGTGTGTGTGTGTGTGTGTGTGTGTGTGTGTGTGTGTGTGTGTGTGTGTGTGTGTGTGTGTGCGTCTGCATGTGTGTGCATTTGTGTGTGCGTGTGTGTGCGTGTGTGTGTGTGTGTGTGTGTGTGTGTGTGTGTGTGTGTGTGTGTGTGTGTGTGTGTGTGTGTGTGTGTGTATGTGTGTGTTTGTGTGTTTGTGTGTGCATGTGTGTGTGTGTGTGTGTGTGTGTGTGTGTGTGTGTGTGTGTGTGTGTGTGTGTGTGTGTGTGTGTGTGTGTGTGTGTGTGTGTGTGTGTGTGTGTGTGTGTGTGCGTGTGTGTATGTGCTTATGTGTATGTATGTGCGTGTTTGTGTGTATGTATATATGTATGTCGGGTGTGCATATATATTCACGCGGGCGCGCTGCAACCTGTGCAATATAGACACGGTTGTTCAAAAGCTGGCTTTACCTTGCAAAAGGCTCGCCGATTTTTATCTAATTTTTCCAGCGTGTCATGCAGTGGTGTTAAACACTGCAGTATTGCATATATCAACTGAATTTCATAAACGGAAAGCATATCTTAGTCTGAATACCTACTTGTACAAAACACGAGAAGAAACCAATTTACGCATGAATTAGTAACACCATATTTATTATTCACAATTGATAATTAACGCGATGTCATCAAACATGGCTGCAGGTCGACATACTCATAACCAACATTTTCATTCCGCATTCATATCCCGCTTTCTATATACGAGTCTGCGATTAAGGGTTGACTTTAAATTTCTAAATCCCGATTAATTGGGTACATAGAACATGTTCATGGCTGACTTTAAAGACAGAGATTTCCATTAAATAAAACTATATGCACATACGTAAATATATAAAAAAAAATTACACCACGCTTATGTATAGCGGGTATGTCCTCAAACTTATATTTTCTTTGTCAAATTATGCACATGTAATGTGTGCAAATGTTGTAGATGTGCCCAGTTATAACTATGAAGAGAATCAATGTACACACAATTAGACACACAACGTATACACACTTAGGTATATTTACGCCCACAAACGATGCGAAAAACAAAGTAAAACATACGTATACAAGTATATATTCCAGAAAAGTGCACAAGAAAGAGATAGACAGAGAAAGAAAGAAAAAAAGGGAGAATATAGTCCAACTTTTGCAAACTTTCGCTCGTAACTACACACATTCATGCAAGAAAAAATAATGACGCAATGATAACACAGTGAATAAAAAAGCGAGCGAAAGGACATGGACCAAACTTTTTTAATTGTTTATGACACACGTGTACACTTGCATGCGTACATACATACACACACGCACACAGACCCACACACGCACTCACACACACGAACACATCCACTCCCACACACACATACACACGCCAAAAATTGATACACATATACAATGACGTTAATTTTTACATACGGACATAGCGTATAGATAGAATCAAGTACACAAGTTATAGGTTACTCACCTTGGTGATGATTTTACTGCAACTGTATACGAAAAGGAGGCCTTAGATCACCACCACAACCACCACCACACCCAGAAAAGCTGCTTCCCCCTCCCTCCATCATTGTTAGTTTGTATATACGTACTGTCACAGATACTAGATATACACTAATCACTAAATACCTATCAAATATAACACAGCCTGATTAACCTACCACACAATAAAAGAAATGTGGTTAAATTTGTGTGAGCGAAAAAATAACATTCCCCTTCTTTACTAACAGAAAAGGTGAAATTGTCCAAAACACTTTACAGCTACAAATGAAAAATATTAAACAAATCAGGTGAAATAATGTGACCCATCTTGAAACAAAAAGATATAGATAAATAAACGAATAAACAAAAAAAAATTAAGGTAAGACGTACCAGCCTTCTATAAAATGGAAAAAAAATCCATGTAAGACTCTGTCCCCTATGATTCCACAACCCACAACGATGCTTCATGGTCTGCGATTTCCGTAAACTAACACTTATTTGCTCTTCAGTGATGTCACGTGAGCCCATTGACGTCACACTTGTGTGCCCCCCGAGTGCCAATCTGGCACTGTAACTCCGGATATAGTAACTATTGAAGAAAATTGAGGCGAAAATATCACCGCCGCTTTGTACCGTATGTTTTTGATCAGTATCACTCTAGGTATTCTATAAGTTTTTTTCCTATCCTAACCCAACTTAACGTAACCTAACTTATCCTATTCTAACCTAACCTAACCTAACCTATCACAACCTATTCTAACCTATCCTAACCTAATCTAACCTAAGCTAACCAAAGGCTTCAGGAAACTCTGGACACTACACCGATCTCGAAGATAGCGTCATCATATTCGTAGTTCACAGATGAACTGAGAGATTCACATGGAGAAAAATACCTATGTTACGCGATTCTTTTTATGATTAGGGATTATTTTTCAAAAACAAATGCTGACTACTTTCAAGTCCTTGTACTATTCCTACTACTTGTTCGAGAAGTGGCTGCATTTCAACTGAAAAAAATATCTCCGGATACTTACCTGAGCGAGATTCATGTTGTACATTAACTTGTTTGTGTGCTGGTGGTGTCTGTCTCCAGATTAATGTTGTACATTAACTTGTTTGTGTGCTGGTGGTGTCTCGCATCTTCCTAGTCGCAAGTTTGAGTTCTGCACTTAGCTTCGATTCCCAGCAAAAACTGTCGCCTGCCTGCCCCAACAATCTAAGAGCATCGAACAAAGGTGACGGCTCCTGTCACAACTTCTCTTCTTTATTCATATTTATTTATTTATTTATTTATTCTCATATGATAATTGAGGATTATAAGTCTCGGAAGCAAATTCTACAGTAGACCTCGAGATTCACCCTTCCGTGGAATGGAATCGATTGACACTAGGGAAGTAGGCA
>NC_134779.1:82606377-82611377 GCF_046742065.1 Oratosquilla oratoria
GATGGGAGTGAAATATACATATATATATATATATTATATATATATATATATATTTTTCGGTTACCTCCTTTGTAAGGAGGAAATAGCCATTGGTCTATGTCGGGATATATATATATATATATATATATATATATATATATATATTATATATATATATTTATATATATATATATTTTTATATTTATATGCATATATATATATATATATATATATGTATACACACACACACACACACACACACACACACACACACACACACACATACACACGCACACACACACACACATATATATATATATATATATATACATATATATATACATACATATATATACATATACATATATATATATATATATATATATATATACCTATATATATATGTATATATATATATATATATACCAAAGGCTAAAAAACAAAGGCATAGAAACCACTACAACACATTCCATCCTCTACGTACTCCACACCCCACTACCCTCTTCCATAGGACACATCACATTCACAGCAAGGCCGCTTCATTAAACCGACAAACCTCCCTTTCCGTCCCCTCATGTAGAAAAGGAGAAGACGGGGTGAAATCCCTTCGGGCTGCGTCAATTCATTTCTCATACATGCTCCCTTATCCCTCATCCCCCATTCCACTCCCCCTCATGCATCCCAGCATCATCCTTATACAACCATTCTCCATGCACCCCTATCTTCTGTCCTCACCCGTCCTTCCTCAACAGACATTTCCCTCTTTCCCAATTCTCCTTTTACCCCATCCATCCATCTCATTCTAGGTCACTCCCACATGTTCACTTCTTCCTCCGTTGCCTTTCACACCTCTTTTACTAGTCTTTCTTCACTCATTCTTTCCATGTGTCCAAATCATCCCAATACTCTTTCATCAGCCCTATTTCCTAACTCCCGATCCACCCCTGTTCTCCTCCTTACCTCCTCATTTTTCATTCTATCCAGTCTAGTAACCCCTAATCATATTGCTCGGACATTTCATCTCAAACGCATTCAAACTCCTTCTCTCTTCCTCTCTTATGTTCCATGTTTCCGCCCCGTACAGTGCTGTTGGCACAATCACTCCTTCATATAATTTCCTCTTAGCATCTATTTATAAATGTCTATTTCTCATTACCCTTTTCAATCCCCCAAGGCATTTACTTGCTTCTTTCAATCTACATTCTACCTCCAACCCCACTTCTCCCTTTCCTACCACATTCATACCTAAGTATCTAAAACTATCCACTTCCTCCAGTCTCTCTCCCTTAATACTCACTTCTTCCAGTCTGCTGCCAAATTCTCCCCTTGTAATCTCATCACCTTACTTTTACCCACATTTATGTTCAATTTTCTTCTTTCGCACACCTCTCCAAACTCTGTTAATAACTTTCTCAATCCCTCCTCTGATCCTGCTACAAGCGCAGTGTTGTCAGCAAACAACAACTGGTTTATCTCTCACTTTTCTCCATTTTCTCTATCTCTAATCCCTGACCCATTACCATTTCATTCACCTGTCGCACCAACCCATCCATGTATAAATTGAACAGCCAGGGCGACATAACACATCCCTGACGAAGTTCTACCTTTACCTCAAACCACTCTCTCCATTCTAATCCTAACACAAGCTGTACTACTCTTGTAAAAATTCTTGACTGTTCGTAACAGCTTTCCTCCTATCCCATATATCTGCAATACTTCCCACAATGCCTTCCTGTCTACCCTATCATAAGCCTTTTCCAAATCCATGAAAGCTCGAAATACATTCTTACTTTTTCCTATAGCTTTCTTACATATCTTTCTTACCACAAAAATCTGATCTACACAACCCCTACCTGTTCTAAACTCACACGGTTCCTCACCAATTA
Source organism: Oratosquilla oratoria (assembly GCF_046742065.1). Classification (NCBI taxonomy): domain Eukaryota; kingdom Metazoa; phylum Arthropoda; class Malacostraca; order Stomatopoda; family Squillidae; genus Oratosquilla; species Oratosquilla oratoria. The sequence continues at coordinate 82,608,243 of NC_134779.1, forward strand.
CTCCCTCTGTTTCTCTACTAACCCTCTCAATCAAGACCCTCCCATAAGCCTTACCAACTACACTTAACAAGCTGATACCTCTGAAAATACTACACTCACACTTGTCCCCTTTTCCCTTGTAAAGTGAAACTATACAGGCACTCCTCCAGTCCTCTGGCACTCTATCCTCTCTTAAACAAACATTAAATAACTTCGCCAGTCAGTCCATTACTGTACCACCTTTTTTCAGACATTCTATATGGCATTATCCAACCCAGGTGCCTTGCTTTCTCTCATCATCTTAACAGCTGCCTTCACTTTATCTTTCCTTATTTCTACTCCATTTTCTCACTCATCATTGTCATTTTCTTAACGCTTTCCACTGCAACTACCTTTCCCTCCCTATCCTCTTTTACATTTAGTAACTCCCTAAAATGCTCTGCCCACCCTCCTCTCACTGCCTTCTCTTCCATTACCATCTCCCCATATGCACCTTTTACCTTTTCTTCTCTACTTGATTTGCCTCCTCTTACTCTCTTAATTTCTTTCCAAAACATTTATTATTACTTTCAAAATTTTCTGTCAAATTTTTACCCCATTTCATATTTGCTCTTCTCTTTGCATCCTTTCTTTTATGCTTTACTCCTCATCTCTTTACTTTGTACTTCTCATATGATTCCCTTATCCAAATTTGTAACCAATCTATGAAAACCTGTTTCTTCTCTTCTACACCCTTCTTCGCTTTCTCATCCCACCACTCACTACCCTTCTTTATATTTCCTCCCATCCTCCTTGTTCCACACACCATCTTTGCACACCTTATGACTCCTTCCTTGAACCATCCCCATTCCTTCTCCACTCCTAGTTCTACTCCATCCCTCACTCCCTACCACTCCTCTCTCAGCTTCTTCTTATGCTCTTTCTCCTTTTTTTCTCATTTAAGCAGTTCAGTCTAAGTATATCCCTACCTTCTGCCCTTTTCCTCTTTCTCCACCTATCCTCTAGTCTCAACTTGCGGCAAAAAATTATCTGATATTCTCCCCTTAGAACATGTACATCCTTAGCTTTTCCTAATATACTCCTGGTTACCATTATATAGTCAATTAGAACCCTATCTTCCACCTTTCCATCCACCACCCTCTCCCGTGTGAACTTATGCTTGACTTTCTTCCTAAACACTGTATTTGCTATCATCAACTCTCTTTTGAGACACATCTCCACCATTAACTCTCCACTGCGATTTTTTCCTGGAACTCCACACTTCCCACTCACTCTATCTATTGGTTTATTTCCTACTCTAGAATTAAGGTCTCCCAATAGAACTACATTAACGTTTCTCCCTAATCCCTCTATGCACTCATTTAAATCCATCCAAAAAGCCCCCTTTTCCTCTCCACTCTTCTCACTACAAGGCCCATATGCACTTACAAAAGCCTACATCTCCCTTCCCCGTTTCACCTTCATCCACATTAACTTTGAAGAAACCCCTTCTACTCTACTACATCTTTACCTATCTCTTCACTCCTGAGAACCTCCCAACTACCCTCCCAAACTTACACTCACCCCTCCCTCTCAATCAAATTTCACTCAGTGCCAACACATCCATCTTTCTTCTCACAAACGTACTGCCTATCTATTCCCTTTTACTCTCATCTGTACCACGCACATTAATAGACCCAAACCTTAGGATAATAGTTGGAAAACTCCTAGACCCTGTTATGCCTTTACATATATATATATATACACGAGTATATATATATATATATATATATATATATATATATATATATATATATATATACATATATACATGGAAATTAGCCCCACCGCAAGGGCTCGGATTTCTACCCTAGTGACTGCTTATTATAAAGCAGAGACGATAGCCATTGAGCCGCCAATGGCTATCGTTTCTGCTTCCTAGTGAGCAGTCGCTAGGGCAGAGGTTCGAGTCCTTGCGTTGGAACCAATTTCCATTTGTCACAATGCCAAGGCTCTGTATTAGCTCTGATATATACGTATGTATATATATATATATATATATATATATATATATATATATATATATACCTATGTCTATATATATATATATATATATATATATATATATATATATATATATGATGAAGGTGGAAAAAGAAGTCACGGGTCTAGTTCCGAGTTCCTGAGTTTCTTCCTGACCGGTTTTGCTCTATGCTTCTTCAGAGGAATCTGAAGAAGCATAGAGCGAAACCGGTCAGGAATAAACTCAGGAACTCGGAACTAGACCCGTGACTTCTTTTTCCACCTTCATCAACTTGTCACAATGTACCAACATATATATATAAATATATATATATATATATATATATATATATATATATATATATGTATGTGTGTGTATTTGCCAAGTTGTATTATGCGGGAGGAGAGCTATGCTCGTAGTGAACAGCGGTTTTATCTTTCCGCATTTTTTTTTTTTTTTTTTTTTTAATCATGTATAGTTTTAGCACTCACTGTTTCCTCTTTCAGTTTGTACCATGTATCTATTACTCTGTGTGGAAAGCTGTTTTTTTTATCTCTTCTGTAACTGGTTTTTCATCACTTTCTTCTCGTGTCCTCTTGCATTTCTTCTGTTCCATTTTAGTAGGTCATCTCTATCAAGAATTTCCTTCCCTTTCATAATTCTGTAGATAGTTATCAAATCACCTCTTTCTCCTATTTGTTCTTGGGTTGATCAGTTTAGTTTTTCCAGTCTTTGTTCGTATGTCAAATTACAAAGTATTGGTGCCATCTTTGTCCTTGGTCTGTGAATTTTTTCCAGTTTCTTTATTTTCTTATTTTATATATATATATATATATATTATATAATATATATATATATATATATATATATATATATGTTTTGTACTAGGTGTCCACAAAGACGCTGCGTATTCCAATTTTGGTCTTACCAGCGGTACTAGTATCTTCATTACCATTTGGTCATCCATGTAGTTAAAGCCACCTTTCATTGATCTTATTAAGTTATATGTTTCTCTAACTATTTTGTTAATATGTTTGTCTGGTGTCATGTCGTTTGAGATAATTTCTCCTAAGTTACTTTCTGAATTCACTTTTATAAATTCCTCTGTATTAATCTTATATTGACCCGAGATTCTATTTTTGCTCTTTTCCAAA
>NC_134779.1:82616377-82621377 GCF_046742065.1 Oratosquilla oratoria
CATTTCCTATGAGATTAAACCATAATGGCTAGGGTAATCACAGTGTATACTCACCATATTAATATCAAACATATTGCATTATATAAAGTACACAGTAAACCTGAAACATACATACACAAAAACGTATATTCATATATGATATATAGTAGACCCTGAAAAATAAACATACTACATGTGGATATGGAAATACTAAAAATAATCTTAATCAAAATGTATTTTTACTGCACCTTGAGTCGACCACGTGGCTGGCAGACATCGAGCCTCAAAAAGAATCTGACGAGGAAGGCTTCAGAGATAAATATTTTAAATTAATATCAAATATATGCATTTCTACATTTATATGGAAATCATATGTATATAAATACATATACCTGTGTATATATACATTAATTTCTATATATACACATACATGTATTTAAGTACATATATAAAGACATACACTGTACATATACATAATCATACACATATACACAAGAAAAGAGAATGGAGACATTAAGTACTTTCGTTCATTACATCATCAGATAATGTAATCCACTTAAGTACTATAGTGTGCTCTCACCATTTTCTTTCCCGAGCTAAGTTTGCATACATATACAAACACACGCACACACACACACACAAACACACACACACACACACACACACACACACACACACACACACACACACACACACACACACACACATACAAACAAATACACACATATATATATATTATGCATATAAATTATACACAAACATACACAATTAAACGAATTGGTAGTGAAGAACAAAGGCATCGTTAAGCATAAACTGTTTAATGCTGCAGCGTTTCGTTCACACATGACAAACTTCCTGTGAGAACGAGACCAAGCAGCAAGCAACCAAATCCCGCTTACCGCTGCATCTCTTTGTTTCTCACCAATCCGCTCATTCGTGCAAACTTGTGTACATACATTTAATGAAAATTGTGTGTGTGTGTGTGTGTGTGTGTGTGTGTGTGTGTGTGTGTGTGTGTGTGTGTGTGTGTGTGTGTGTGTGTGTGTGTGTGTGTGTGTGTGTGTGTGTGTGTATGTGTGTGTGTGTGTGTGTTTGTGTGTGTGTGTGTGTGTGTGTGCGTGCGTGTGTGTGTGTGTGTGTGTGTGTGTGTGTGTGTGTGTGTGTGTGTGTGTGTGTGTGTGTGTGTGTGTGTTTGTGTGTATGTGTGTATATGTGGGTGAGTATGTGTACGTGTGTGTGTACATGTGTGTGGTGCGTGTGTGTATTCTGCACGCGCCTTTGTACAGGTTGTCCTTACGGTTTTATAATAAAAATTGCGTGTCCCTCTTTCTCTTTCCTTTAGCACGCACACCATATTTTTCTAAAGTTCTTTTATAATGAAAAACATTTATTAGCCCATCTGGCAACACCTGTTTTGTCTATCACTATTTGGGATGAAGATTTTCTTTAAGTTCTTCACATACTTTTCTGAATCTCGAGGTTGTGTCATCTTAGTTTTAATTTTGGTACATCCTTCCTATAACTTTGATACGCTGTTTGTCATATTGATTATACAGAGGGATCACGTTTCTTCTCTCCCTTCTTTCTCCCAGTATTTTTTTCCATATTTCTCTGTATAATGCCTAAATCATATGCAGACAGGTAAAACGTCGGAGGCACACGGCATACTTTGGGTCTGAGTTGTCAACTAATTAACAACTCGATTCTCAACAGGTGATCCATTAGTTTTCTACTATTAACATTTGTAGTGTCTAGGTTATTCTACTTGTTGAAGAATTCTTTTCAAGTTGATGGGTCTCTCTGTCTTCTTTCTGGGAAACATGTCTTCCATTTTTCAATGGGAAGGATTTTTGCTCCTTTAGGGTCTTTAGATAAGGAATTCTACTCTTTTAAGGTATTTTAATAAGGGATTTTTGAGTACCACTACAAGTTTTCAAAAGTCGTCATTTCCCTCCTTTTTGTCAAAGTAAAACTCTTTCAAATCTTGCTCCTCGAAACTGCAACAATTTGCTTTCTTGTTCTTCAAAATGTCATTCTTCTTTATCCACGGCATGAATACATTGTGAAGTATGTCAAATGGCACATCTTTTTCTTTTCTCATAAACTTTTCATACCGTTACCATAACTTTTCTATTTTTTTATAATAGAAGACAGTACATTTCGTTCACTTTTCACAACGGTCCTATATATTTCTGTTGCTATCCCTCCGTGTTCCTGTGTGAGTCTTGTTTTTGTATATTCCTCATTAACTTGATGATTATTATAATACTGCAAATATTTTTTCATATTTCTTAAGTGGTTAGACTTTTCTTGTCCAGACGTTAAAATTTTCTCTCTGTTAGCCATTTTAGAAACAATTACATTTTGTGTACAATACATTGTGTGTTGTACAACTAAGCTAATCTGTATTTTTAATCAATCTTTATCTGAATGACATGCTCGAGAGTTTGGATCCCTTTCTATTCCACTCTATCTTTTCTCTATATGTTATACATACGTTTATAAATCTCTAATTTATTTTCTAAAAATTTCAAGTCGTACCTCTTCCATTGCTACTCCATCTTTTCTGTCTATAATGTATATACGTCTACACACCTTTACTTTAATTAATTTCTCTGCTAAAAATCCAAAATTCATAACCTATTTTCACCCTACGATTTCTTTTTATTTCATACATACCCCTATACATCATCACAGCAATGAATTTCTTTGCTAAAGTTTCAAATCTCAGCCTTCTCTGTTTACGCTAACCTTTCTATGTTGCATATTCGTCTATATTCTATGTCCCGTTTTGCAACGGAGCTGCCTAGTGTACGGCTTATGGTCTCTTGCAGTCTCCTTCATTCTTATGTTCTTATCTGTTTTTCTGTCTTTCCTTTTTTTTTTTTTTTTTCATTCGGACTCTGTCACTTTTATTGTCTCCAGTATCCTTTTGCAATTCGGTGAGAGACGAGCCTTCCATATTTGAATATATTATGCTGAATATGGAGTGACTTTTTTCATTCTATAAATTCTTCATTTCCCAAGCCTCAGGCAGAGCCATTTTACTAAATTTCTCTCTTTCTGGTGAAAAATGTGGTCAATTTAAACTTGTTTTTGTCCCATGGTCGACTTGTTTTGCCTCTCTGACGAGAAATCATCCAGATTTCTTCTCCATTTTCTGCATTTACCCATACCATCTTAAACTCTTGCACACTCTCCACCTGTAGTAGAGATGAGCTCATAGCCCTTCTCCATTACCCCCTTTTCGTGGCGAGTGGTACTTTTCTTTTTACTCTGGTTGTAGTGAAGGGATGTCCCATCTCGATAAAGCCTCCTTCAATACCAAACAGCCTTTCTACTTCGGGTGCTGCCAAGCGATTTAGTTCACTTCCATGGCAGCAAAGAGATCAACTGTTCTTCCATCTTTGGGTTTGGTTTCAGGAAAACGTTTGACTGTGGGTCACACTTGTTTCGAAGAAACTTTTTTTCAGGTTTATAACTTTTCCTTTTGGCCATTCTGTTCTTACATACTCCCGGCTGGGGAAGTCTGACTTTACTCTTCTTCGTTTTATTTCATCCAACAATATTTATATCATATACATAATTTTTCGAGGACTATACTGGCTTTTGTACGAAACGAGACTACAAGGATTTCGAGGTGTTGAAGTGGGGGACGGAACAATAAGGCTAGGGAGCATTGTGAATCCAATTGTACATTTCTAATTAATATATTACTTGATGAAATTCCCTTCCACACCAAGTGGCACTTTAACATTTATTAAAGCAGCCGCCAGGCTATTTTATTCATGTGTTTATATAACCATCTCGATGGCAAAAGGGTTAACTCCTTCAAAGTTATCCATGTGACTTTAATCGGGTTATGGTACAGACCACACAGTTCCTTCTGTAATCTTTCTTAATTCCATGCGTACTGGGTGACCCGTTTTCTTCAATTCTGGCCATCGCATGGGGGATTTCACTGATCTCTGTGGCACTACACTCGGTAGCCCATTTAATTGCCAGATGGCACTCTTCCTCTAATTTTGGGTGCCAATATGTTTTCATATCTATTTCCGTGGCTTGCTAGCCAATCACCGAACACCAGGTGACCCAGGGGGCGGACGAGTTGAGCCAATCAGAAGCTTCGTCTTCGTATGACATCATCAAAAAATATGCAAGAGGAAGCCCTTTCCTTCGTTCTTATCAATGGCAGTGTAGAATGACAAGGAAATATTGGTCACCTGACTAGAATTCAGATGCATATATGCATTCAGCAGTCAGCTAAAGGGTTGATATAAAAATTAAGCTTATATAAACAGAGTTTTCGATAAATGCTCAGTCAGTTTAATCATGGAATCTAGTCTCGTAAGCCTAGGGTGTTCAGCCTTTTTTTCTCATCTGATTTCTGATTTAAGACGGGGTTTTATCTGGGGCATATGTAGTCAGACCTTGCGGTTTGAGTTCTTTTTCTTGAGAAAGAGACTCAATGAGCAAAATCTGCGACGAATGAATACTTCGGTCTTACACAGTGTTTCTTCACCAAGTCTCATGACCTCCTTTGCTTATCGTCACAAAGCACCAGCATCCGCCATGAGGTCTATTTTGGTGCATGTCTTCCTTATGCTGGATGTAAAATAGGGTAAAATGATTTCCCTTAAGTTGGTGGTGAGGTGCGAGAGAACGGGAATGAGCGATTAAACTAGGTCTGACTGTGTGTGTGTATGTGTGTGTGTGTGTGTGCGCGCGCGCGCGTGTGTGTTTGTGTGTGTGTGTGTGTATGTACGTATATTTTAGGGAGTGTAACTTTTAATAGAGAAAGGTTTGGTTCTGTGTGTATTTATTTAGTTTCCGTTTTTGTAAACATGTTTTCGTCGATGTGCACATTGTGGTGAATTTAAAGAACACATATAACATGAAAACATATATTGAAATATAATTTGAGAAATACTCTTAATCCTAAGGTATATCCATCTAACAATTTTTTTCATAACATATTATAAATAAGGTAATCATTATATGTCATGCATTTTCTAAATACG
>NC_134779.1:82638877-82643877 GCF_046742065.1 Oratosquilla oratoria
TTCCTTGGGAACCACAAAAGTGACAACTATAAGGATCTTGTTGCCAACTTAATATCAACTTTTGGTGAAATTGGTGCAAATATGAGCATCAAAATGCATTTTCTTTTCGGTCACCTTGATCGTTTTCCTGAAAATCTCGGAGATGTTAGCGATGAACAGGGCGAACGATTTCATCAGGACATCAAGGAGATGGAAACTCGGTACCAAGGACGTTGGGACTCTGTGATGATGGCAGACTACTGCTGGTGTTTAAACGAGATTCACCAGCGGCTCAACATTCACGTTGCACAAAGAAACGTAAATTTATTCCTTGAATTTTCTGCCATAAAGCTTTTATTTTATTTTTATATTTGTGCTCTTTTATGTATAATGGCCTCGCTATTTCTTCCTTTGTTTTGCTCATGTATGAATGAAATACTTTGTTAAGGAAACAGTCTTGTTTAATTCCAAAAGCCACCAAATATCAATTGTCGTATACTGTTCGAGAAGATTTTATGAGGATTTTGATCATCCAACGTAACTAAAATGGAAATAAGAAGAGTAAAAAAACTAGACATGATAGGGAAAAACTGAATTCATTTTTTAATTTAGCACATAAGAATTCGCTAAAATATCTCAAACACCAGGCAAAATTTTTGTTGTTGTTGCCCAGTGTTTTATATATACTCGTATATATATATATATATATGTATATATGTATATATATATATATATATATATATATATATGTGTGTGTGTGTGTGTGTGTGTGTGTGTGTGTGTGTGTGTGTGTGTGTGTGTGTGTGTGTGTGTGTGTTTGTGTGTATGTGTGTATGTGTGTGTGTGTGTGTGTGTGTGTGTGTGTGTGTGTGTGTGTGTGTGTGTGTGTGTGTGTGTGTGTGTGTGTGTGTGTGTGTGTGTGTGTGTGTGTGTGTGTGTGTGTGTGTGTGTGTGTGTGTGTGTGTGTGTGTGTGTGTGTGTGTGTGTGTGTGTGCGTGTGTGTGTGCGTGTGTGTGTATGTTAGAGACAGATTGAACATTTTTAGAAGCTCTGCCAAGTAAATGTGCGTAAATAATCACGAGGTCAAGACGCTAGCGACTGAGCCCCGTGCGATGGTTCAAAAGAACTGTACAAATCTACAACCACGCTTCACGTAACATCGGAATATCTAGTCTCATTTTCATCCAATCTCCGTATTTGGTGAGCCCTCCGACAAGCTGTGTATGTTAAAGATAGATTGAACATTTTTAGAAGTTCTGCCAAGGATTCGAACCCTGACCTGTGCATAAATAATTACGAGGTCAAGACGTTAGCGTCTGAGCCACGTGCGATGGTTCAAACGGACTGTACAAGTCCCGACCACGCTTCACGTAACATCAGAAGACCTATTCTAACATAACCCCCTGTATAGCCTTCACCTTTAGTACACTGATAGAAGTATATATGATTAGGTAGTTAGCAGCGTATATTTTTTCTAATGAGATTCAGGTGACAAAAAAGAGAATATTCTTATTTCTTAACGTAAAATGGAGATTAAGGCACATTGTTTACCTCTATTCACGTTTCAATTTTAATCCGCATTGCAATTAAAATGAAGCACTCGATATCATGAAATTTATACTTTTCCACCGAAAGTTAATTTTTCTTCAACGTGTAATTTCTCTTCCATGAGCCAAGAAGATTACATTGTGACCTCCCTGCCCTAGAAGTAAATGGGTAAATTGTCAATAAACACCATGAGAAGAGGTCCTGAGCTCGATTCCGCACGGTGCTTTGATCCGCCGTACACAAACCTTTTGTCGCGAAACTTGCACAATTCAATTTCAACTAAGCCCTTCAGGAATTTGCACCGCAGCCGAGTTGAGAGGACCAAGGGATTACATGAATCCCCCATAGCACTACGGAGGCTCCAGGGGGCGGCTTGGGGTGGATCGAAGGAGGGCTTGAAAAGGGGGATAAAGGTCCTGGTCGGTTTCAAAAGGGGCTTGAAATAGGTATTCAAAATGGGGGCTCCAAAAAACGGGCTGTGGGCTTCCAGGTTTGTAGGAGGGGATCGGGGTTGGGAAGCTTAAAGAAAGAGGTGGGGATGCAGATAGGTGATTAGTATGGTAAGGCTAGAAGGTGAAGAAGGTGGAGGTGCTGTCATGTTTGTGTAACAGACGGGGCGACAAGATTTGCAGGGGCGAGGGGTACGAAATTGTGGGGAGGGATGGAGGAAGGAGTGAAAGTAATGATGCAGGAAGTGTGGAAGCTAGGAAATTCAAACGTGAAGGTTAACGAGCACACGTAGTGGTTTCAGAGAAAACTCAATTTTGAAAAAAAAGGATATATATATATATATATATATATATATATATATATATATACATACATAATCACGAAGTCAAGATGCTAGCGACTGACCTATGGCAGAGTTTCTAAACATTCAATCTCTCACATGCACAACTTGTCGGTGGGCTTGCCTAAATGGGAAATCAATTCAAATGGGACTAGATCTTCTGTAGCTATGTAAAGTGTGGTCTGGGGCTTGTACAATTCTTTTGTATCATCACACGTAGCTCGGTCGCTAGCGTCTTGGCTTCGTGAATTATGCACGCACAGGTCAGAGTTCGAATCCCTTGGTAGTTTTTAAAGATTTAGTCTGTCTTGAATATACACAACATTTCGGAGGGTTTGCCTAAATGGGAAATCGATGAAAATGGGACAAAATCTTCTGTAGCTATGTGGAGTGTGGTCGGGGCTTCTACAGTCTATTTGTACCATCCTACATAGATCGGTCGCTAGTGTCTTAGCTCCGTCATTATGCACGTGCAGATCAGGGGTCGAATCCCTTGGAAGAGCTTCTAAAGATTCAATCTGTCTTAAACGTACACAAATTGACGGAGGGCTTGCCTAAATGGAAAATCGATGAAAATGAGACTAGATCTTCTGTAGCTATGTAGAGTGTAGTCGGAGACTTGTACAGTCGTTTTGGCAGAGCATCTAAGGATTATATATATATATATATATATATATATATATATATATATATACATATATATATATATATGTATATGCATATGTATATGTATAAATATATATGTATATATATACATATATATATATACATGTATATATATATATGTATAACATATGTATATGTATATGTATAAATATATATACATATAGATATATAGATATATTTATATACATATATATACATATATATATACATGTATATATATATATATATACATATATATATGTGTGTGTGTGTGTGTGTGTATGTATATATATACATATACATACATATGTATATACATATATATATATATATATATATATATATATATATATATATATACATATATATATATGAGAGTGGGTGGAGGAAGAATAAGCGAAGATGGGTTGGAACTTTTATTGCTTATACGTTTCGACCGATTCGGTCTTCTTCAGTAAGCTGAAGAAGACCGAGTCGGTCGAAACGTATATGCAATAAAAGTTCCAGCCCATCTTCGCTTATTCTTCCTCCACCCACTGTCTCATCTGTCTAAACCATTCATCAAACATGCTGATGTTGATATTTTGAGTAGAGACTTCACCAAATTTTTCTAAGTTGCAAAACCCTTTGGCCACATTAACATAGTCAACTTCGTGTTGAGTTGCTGCGATATGGTCTTAGTTTCGCAGCAACTCAACACGAAGTTGACTATGTTAATGTGGCCAAAGGGTTTTGCAACTTAGAAAAATTTGGTGAAGTCTCTACTCAAAATATCAACATCAGCAAGGGTTTTGTATATGCTTCTTTATCAGCACCCGGTATTCCAAATTGTCCTAAAAGGTTTTTTAAGTCTTACCGTGAGTTAAAAAGAGATGAACAGTTACACATCACTAGAGCTGATAAAAGTAATTGCATTGTCATTCTTAATAAATTAGATTACATCGAAAAAATGGGAACATTATTGGGAGATTGTGAAACATATACAAAACTTACTAAAAACCCGCTTGAATCTGTAAACAGTGAGTTTAATCGCAATGTTAAAAAGATTCTGAAAGGGCATGAACATCTGATAAAAAAAAAATTCTTCTTTGTCCCCTTCCTTGCCTTACATGTATGGATTGATTAAGACCCACAAACCTGGTTATCCAGTTAGACCTATCATCAGTTCCACAGGATCCGTCACTTACAATTTGTCCAAATGGCTTGTTACTATTTTGAGTCCTTTAGTGGGTACTATATCTTCTTCCCACGTCACAAATAATGTTGATTTTATTAATTATTTGAATAATCTAGAAATCAGTTATGATTTTAAACTAGTTAGTTTTGATATAACCTCGCTCTTCACCCGTGTCCCCGTAATTGACTTATTGGTATATCTTGAAGAAGAATTATTATCAAAACATGACTTGCCACTTCCAGCTAAAACCATAATTGAACTTATTAAGTTGTGTATTGTAAATTGTAAATTTGTTTTTAATGGTGAATTCTATGTACAAAAATTTGGTATGGCAATGGGAAATCCTCTGTCCCCAGTACTTAGTAACTTGTACATGGAATTCTTTGAGATGAAACTACTACCTAGGATTCTTCCCCAACAAATTGTGTGGAAAAGATATGTTGATGATATCTTGTGTCTTTGGCCAGTTAATCGTAACTTAGATTTATTTCTTGAAAAACTAAATGGTATGGTCCCTTCAATAAAATTTACTTTTGAAATAGAAATAGAGAATAAGTTGCCATTTTTGGATATTTTAATTCATCGAAATGGTAAACAATTTAAATATGACGTTTATAGAAAACCTACTAATGTCGCATCATATGTCCACTTTTACTCGGCTCATCATCAGAAGACAAAACTTTCTGTCTTTAGTTCTATGTTCCTTAGAGCTTACAGGATATGTAGCCTGGAATTTTTGGATGATGAGCTGAGGAAGATATATAGCATAGCTTCTGAATTAAAATATCCAAAGCACTTAGTAAACACTTCTCATAAAATGGCTTATAAAACTTTCCATAACACCTCACACGTAAGAAAAGT
>NC_134779.1:82648877-82653877 GCF_046742065.1 Oratosquilla oratoria
CAAGGTTATCCCAACGGTTGATATAAACTTTTTCTCCACCAGACAGATTATCTTATCTAGTTTATCACTAAACTCCTATCTTAGTTACATGACGAGGCGCTTCAAGGATCATAATAGTATAAAAACATATGAATGGAGTAGATGCAAAAGACCATAAGGCCTATAGTAGACAGTTCACTGTCCCTTACCACCTATTGTCCCCATCCGTGAAATTATCTAATCTTCTCTTAAAACAACAATTGCTTCAGCACTCACTACATTGTTACTAAGTCAATTTCATTCGTTAAACATTCAGTTGGTAAACCAGGTCTTGCAAATATCGCTCTTAAATCTAAATTTGTCCAATCTAGATACATTACTACGAGTCCTACCCAGTTGTCTTGATATAATGACCTTGCCTACATCACGTTATACATGAAATAATTGTATGTATAATGTTGAAAATTAAACGAACCAAAATTGGCATCATTCAAACATATGCCCCACAACAAGGAAGAAGAATGAAAGAGAAAGAACAACATTATGAAACTCTCCAGGCAGTGACAGAAGAAATGAGGTATCAGGAGAGGATCATTGTTATTGGTGCTATGAATGGATTTGTCGGAAAGAATAGAGATGAAGTTGAACATGTCGTTTAGCATCGGCAAAAAGAACCAGAAGGGAGAAAGAATAATCTGTGTATGGAGTAGCTGAGGAGACAGTTAGAATTAAAATCAAATATGGTACTTAAAAGAAAAACACGGCATGGTGGAATGATGATGTGAAGGTAGCAGTTAAGAAAAAAAAAACAAGATCTTTTAGAAGATGGAAGAAAACGAGAGACATTGGAGATAGGCAAGTTTATGAAGATAAACGAAGCAATGCAGAAGCAATAAAAAAAAACAGCTAAGGAAGAGATGTGGATCAGGACTAGACAGGACCTAGAAAAGGATGTAGAAGGAACAAGAAAATTATTGTACAATATGGCTAAGAACTGTAGGAAAGGAAATAATGAAACAACATAAAAACGGGAGCAGAACTAATGAGAGAACCAAAGGAGACAGAAGAAAGATGGAGGGAATATTTCGAAGAACTCCTGTATGTGGAGTATATGGAAGTGGAGGAAGAACGGAATGTGGAACACAGCAGGAGCAACATGGAGAGGACCTAAATGAGATTAGTATACAGGAAGTGAAGGAGGTACTGAAGAAGATGAGAAGTAGTAAAGCCCCAGGTGATGACGAGCTACCTATAGAACTATTTAAAGCTGCTGGAGAGGGGATGTGTAGAGTGGTTGAGAAATATCTTGAATAATGTATGGAAAGAGGAAAGAGTGGCACATAATTGGCACAAAGCAATAGAATGTCCAATCTATAACTAAGGTAGTAAATCAGATTGTGCATATTACAGTGGTATATCCTTATCATCTCATGTTAAAGTATATGAAAGAATAAATGAAAAAAAAATTAAGATCATGTGTCGAGGAAAAACTAGGAACATGGCAACATGATTTCAGACCCAATAGGAGCACAACAGACTTAGTGTTCACACTGAAGATGATACTGAAAAGGAGTTGGGAATGGGACATTGACGAATTTGTGGCATTTACTAACCTGGAAAAAGCTATCGATAGAATTAATATAAACAGCCTGTGGAGAGTCTTACAACATCAAGACTATGACGTCACGACTGAGGACCAGCTAATCAGAAGAAGAGATATGACGTCACGACTGAGGACCAGCCAAGCAGAAGAAGAGATCAGAAGAAGAGATATGACGCCACGGCTGAGGACCAGCCAATTAGAAGAAGAGACATGACGTCACGACATCATATGATGCGTAGTGTTCCAAGCAACGACGACATGACGTCACAATCTTCTGTATTTCACTTCTTATAACAATGTATCATTTAAAATTTTATTTGACCCAACACACACATATATATATATCTACTTATATATACTTACAAAAAATTATACTCAGTATTTAACAATATAGTCAACTCCTGAATTAGTATCTACGAGTCATAATGAGTTTATTAAAATATTATGAACCGTATAAATCATATGATGCGTAGTGTTTAAAGCAACGACGACATGACGTCACAATTTTCCGATAACATATTTTCTGACAATCAATATTTAAAATTTTCATATTAAGTATCTAAAAGTATAGCCAACACTTGAATTAGCTTCTAATGAGGCCTAATGAGTTTATTAAAATATTACGAACCGTATAAATCATATGATGCATAGTGTTCCAAGCAATGACGAAATGACGTTACAATCTTCTAATTCCAAGATTGAATTTTTTTTTTATCTGAAGGAGACAATATTCCGTTTGCAAGAATTCAGTTTTCAATTCAATCAGCGTTTGCCATGACCATTTATAAGTCTCAAGGACAGACTTTTCAGAATGTTTTAGTTTATCTAGACAAACCTGTATTTCAGCATGGGCAATTATATGTTGCGCTCAGTAGAGTTAAGCAAAAGGAAAATATTAAAATGTTTTAAATAATTCAGATTATCCAAAGAATGTTGTAAAAATAAAAGCACATTTTATGATGCGTAGTGATCCAAGTAACGACGACATGACATCAAAATCTTCTGCATTTCACTTCTTATAGCTAATCAAATCACTGCCTTCGTGTACTGAATAGATCATTGTCTTAGTAAAGATTTTATTGACCATTTTATCAACAACGTATCATTTAAAAATTCATTTGACCTAACGGGTCACGGGTGGTCTAGTATATATATAATATATATATATATATATATATATATATATATATAAATGCGTGTGTGTATATTTGTATATGTACATGTATATATGTATATATATATATGTATATATACATATATATATATTACATATATATATATATATATATACATATATATATACATACATATACATATTTATAAATCCATATGTGAGTTCAGGAGAAAAATGGTAGAATCTACTATCATTGAATATCAGCCCAACATGAATATGTCAAAGGGGCAATGGTCCCCGGATATAATGTCCGGACTCTTCATAACCAACCTATTGAAAACTCACTTGCCTCCTGACCTCACATACGGAGTAAGCCGAGGGTAGAGACCTCTTCCCATGTTCCCCTTTCTTTTGTTAAGGGTGCTACTTAAGCAGCACGCTCTCTCTTAATTGTATATATATATATATATATATATATATATATATATATATATATATGTGTGTGTGTGTGTGTGTGTGTGTGTGTGTGTGTGTATACACTTATTTAATTGTTTCTCATTTCGAAGCAATTAAGTCTGCACACCTGTTGTTTCTTAAAGAAACATCGGTTCACTTGGTTTCCAAAGAACTTGCCTCTCACCTGTGGCTTCTAAAATCCTTGCGTCTCCACACTTGTGATTTCTGAAAACCTTTATGTTAGGACACCTATGTAATTCAAGAGACATCCAGTGAACACCTGTGCTTTCTAAAACACATTTATATGTCGTTTCCAAAAGACATATCCGAACACTTGTGGTTTATGAAAGTCTTACGTGTACAAACCAGTCTTGTCTAAAATACATATCCGTAGCTGGGTTTTTTCAAAGGCTTATGTGTTGACACCTACGGTTTCTGTAACAATTATATGAGCACACCTGTTGATTCTAAAAGCGATACACCTATATACTTGTTTGTTCAAACAAGTTTGTATCTGTACAAATGTGATTTCTAGAAAGTTTACTTCAGCACAAAGTGGTTTCTAAATCTTTAGTTTCAACATACTTGCGTCTGTACATCTGCGGCTTCTAAAAGCCTTTCGTGGTTTCTAAAACAAGTGTAGGCGCCTAACTGTGGACTCTACAAGCATTATGCCAACACATCTGTGGTTTCTAAAAGCTTAATACTGTGCACAAATGTGTTTTACATAAACCTCAGGTTGGCACTCCTGTGGTTTCCTAAAGACTTACACCTGCACACCTTTAGTTTTTAAAGCTCAGGTATACAAATCCGTGTTTTCTAAAATCCTAACATATACACACTTGTGATTCCCAAAAGATTTACATCTGCACATCTGTGGTTTCTATAGCCTTATGTGTGGGCACTGAGTTTCTAAAATAAAAGCTGACGTCTGCACACCTGTGGTTTCTATAAGACTGAAGGAGTCTCATCCCTAAGACATTTTACTCACGTATGTTTCGACATTTCTCGTAGCAAAGGAGGAGGAGAAGGAGGAAGAAGAGGAGGAGGAAGAGGAGAACCTGAAGACGATTTGTGAGAGTCGAAGTAGCGTTGAGCCAAAGAACGCTACTGGAGAACCTGGATGACCTCAGATGACCTCGTGACCTTCTAGCTCCTCTAGAAGAACAAAAGAATAAAGTCGCCCGTCAAGAGCGGGATATCAATGCTCCACAGTTCAAGCTTGCAGTGAGGTGGCGGTGGTGGTGGCCGTGAGTGATGCTGACTCACGTGTTGCAGTTTAATGTGAGACGAAGAATACAGTGAGATTCTAGAGTGCTCATCTAACTAGTTCTGAACTCCCAGTGCTTAGACATTCTATACTGCAACTACGTATTCTAGAACTAGATTTCGTCTAATGCAAGTACTTGCGCTAGTATATATATATATATATATATATATATATATATATATATACATATATATATATATATATATATATATATATATATATACATATATATATAATATATATATATATATATATATTGAAATATGATACTGCCGAGGACTCGAACTCAGCGATCATATGAAAAGTGCCGTAGTAACTAACCAACTACGCCATCAAGAGATATAAATTGAGCGCAACCTTTCTTATATATATTTGTATGTTCGAGTTACATACACTAATATGAAATTTTGCGTTCAATCCATCTCCACTATGATAATACAATTGGAAGTATACCAACGAGGAAAGTATTTGTACAACACCTGATGGCTTAGAATTAAAGTGCGTTGAGGTTGTTAAAATGTATCTCTAATCACTGGGACCCATTCAGTGTTGTACAAATATTTTCCCGCGTTGGTTTC
>NC_134779.1:82658877-82661377 GCF_046742065.1 Oratosquilla oratoria
CAGGAGACCTTTTGGTCCATATCTAGGTCAGATGCGAAAAAAAAACATAATAATAAAATAATAAATAAAAACTATAATAATTCAAATAACAAATAAAATACATAAATAAATGCATAGGTATAGTTAAACAATAAACAAACAGGTAAATAGTAAATAATAATAAATTAACATATAACTAATAATAAATGAAAATCAGACAGACAAATGATAACAAAACAAAAACAAATAATATAAAATAAATTATAATCATTACAGCATCTTGCTTAGGTGTTTATCTAAATGATTCTTAAAGCTTCGAATTGAACTACATTGCACTACCTGTGCAGGAAGTTTATTCCATTCATTAACTACACGGATGGCAAAGTTGTTTCTACCTACTTCCAAATTGAATCTATTTCCGGACATATTGAGCTCATTGTTTCTTGTCCGGTTCTCATTCAATGTAAAAATTTGGTCCCTTTTGATGTTGTCAATTCCCTTTAGAATTTTAAAGACCTTTATCAAGTCACCTCTGAGTCTACGCTTTTTTAGAGAAAACAGATTCATATGTTTTAGTCGATTTTCGTATGATTTATTTTTGATATATGGAATCAGTTTTGTGGCTTGCCGTTGTACTTTTTCCAGTCTGTCAATGTCTTTAATGAGATTCGGTGACCATACGGAAACAGCATATTCCAAATGTGAACGAACTAACGATTTATATAGCTTGTTAATGAGTGATGGACTTTTGAAATCAAAAGATCGTGCAATCAGTCCTAAAATCTTATTTGCTTTCTCAGAGGCTGAAATACACTGCTTGGATGATTTGAGGTCGTTACTGATAATTACGCCGAGATCTTTTTCACTATCCATTTTTGTTAACGAATTTCCAAATAACTTGTAATCGTACTTACCGTTATTTTTACCTATGTGCATTACCTTGCATTTACTTGTGTTAAATTTTATTAGCCACTTCTCAGACCATTTCTGTAATTTATCTAAATCTTCTTGAATATCTTATTGGTTTGAGTGATCATTTGCCACTCCACACAGTTTTGTATCATCAGCAAATTTGGAAACAGTAGATTTTAGTCCATGGTCTATATCATTTATATATACTATGAATAGAAGTGGTCCAAGAACGGAACCCTGAGGAACTCCACTTGTAACATTTTTCCATCTAGAAGTTTGTCCATTCAAAACAACTCTCTGTTGTCGACCATTCAACCAATTACTAGTCCAACCTAATAGGCTACCACTTATTCCATGCAAAGCTAATTTAGTAAGTAATCTTTCGTGTGGGACGGTATCAAAAGCTTTTGCAAAGTCTAGATATATTAAATCTATATTGTTTCTTTTGTCATAATTGGAGATAACTGTGTTGTAGAATTCGAGTAAGTTAGTCACGCAAGAACGTTTCCGTCTGAAACCATGCTGGCTATCATTTATCAAACGGTTACTTTCTAAATGATGTTCGATAGCATCTCTGATGATAGTTTCCATTATTTTTCCTATGATTGAAGTCAAACTTATAGGCCTATAGTTATTTGGTTTCTTTTTGTCACCTTTTTTGAATATGGAAGTAACGTTAGCTAGCTTCCATTCTCTTGGGACATCTCCGGATATGATGGATTTCTTGAAAATAATTTCTAATGGAACAACAATCTCATTTTTCATTTCCTTTAAGATTCTTGGATGCCAACCGTCAGGCCCTGGTGTTTTATTAACTTTGAGTTTATCTATACACCTTTTAATTTTTTTTTTGTTATATTTACCGTACCGAGTAAGTTTACCCTAGACTTTTCCCAGGTTTCAGTTTGGAATTCACTTTGAGGTGTTTCGTTTACGAATACCGAGCTAAAATAATTGTTTAAGATATTACACATTCCTTCATTTGAATATTCAAGTTGACCGTCAGTAGATAATAGTGGACCAATGTGATTCCTAACAACCTTTTTATCTCTAATGTAACTATAGAATTCATTGGGATTCTCTGAATTTATCAAAGGATTACAAAGGCGGAGCATGCCGACAGGAGACCTTTTGATCCATATCTAGGTCGGATGCGAAAAAAAAATCATATTAATGATAAAATGATAAATAAAAACTATGATAATGTAAATAACAAATAAAATACATAAATAAATGCATAGGTATAGTTAAATAATAAACAAACAGGTAAATAGTAAATAATAATAAATTGACATATAACTAATAATAAATAAAAATCAGACAGACAAATGATAACAAAACAAAAACAAATAATATAAGATAAATTATAATCATTACAGCATCTTACTTAGGTATTTATCTAAATGATTCTTAAAGCTTCGAATTGAACTACATTGCACTACCTGTGCAGGAAGTTTATTCCATTCATTAACTACACGGTTGGCAAAGTTGTTTCTACCTACTTCCAAATTGAATCTATTTCCGGACAGTTTGAGACCATTGTTTGTCTGATTCTCATTCAATGTGAAAATTTGGTCACTTTTGATGTTGTCAATTCCCTTTAGAATTT
>NC_134779.1:82693877-82723877 GCF_046742065.1 Oratosquilla oratoria
TCGTCTTCGAGGCGTCGCGTGCACCTTCGGGCGTTTGTAGTTAACGTGGCGATTTATGGCTCACATACGACCTGGTTCAACGACCACAATTTAAGGAATATTTTCTTTTATAACCAAAGCTGTTTTTTATTATTAATGTTATTCATATATTTTTTACTTGACGTTGATTAAAATAGCGATTAAATTAAAGAAGTTAGATATAATTTTGTATATTTTATATTTGGCTTTGAAAGGCAATGAAAGGACCACATTTTTAAAAGATATATATTAATCACAAATATATATCTTTATTAAATATCTATTCAGAATTGCGCATTATACAGTAATCTCAAACCCCAATATGAATGACCTCACCACCTGCTACCTACCCACGCACTGGGAAATAAGAAACCTCTAATATGGCAAAGCCTTGTCAGTTGCGGCGAGCCGCTGTTTTCTTTTAGGCCAACGTCGGTTTGCATCCCCGCCTGGCCAGGGCTGTCGAGAATCAACATAACAAGTCCGTATCGGATCCCGGTAATCGCACTCAAGACCAGCTAATTATGAGTTGATGACGACATCCACTGGGCTACCACGCAGCCCAAGCTTGACCACACCGGAAACTCATCCTTTTAGTCTGAGTGCTGCCAAGCAATTTCAATTTCCACTTTGCACCGTACAAGTCAAACGATTATACAAGGATTTAATTTGCGATTACAGCAAGCTCCCACGGATATTCCTCCCCACCTCTCTCTCTCTTTTACTCTCTCTCTGTCTCTTTGAATAACATTATCTACCGAGAGTGATAAAAAAAAACTAATATGAATAATAAATAATCAAGGAAGTGGCAGTATTATAGATGTTAAAAACTACAGTTTGATTAATTATAAAACAGCGGAATTTGTCTCGTCTGATTAGACTTTGAGGAAACAAATTCCTCAGCCCCTTCCTCCCACGTGACACTCTTCTTTTTGCTCCTGAATGTCACCAGGTGATTTTGTTCATATCTGTGAAACCTAAATACAGTCTTGATTGACCCCATACCGTACCAGGCTACAATTCTTCTATCTACCTTAAGGCGATTTTTTTATTTTTATGATCTCCTTTCCGTGGCATGGAGGAAGAACATGATTTGGATACAAATAAGCTATTATTGTCTTATGCAGATGTTTCAGTTGCCGACAAGCAATTTTATTCAATCAAGAAACTGTTCCCAAAGTGGCGTGAAAATTGGAAAATCGTTGTGAATACGATCATAGGAAAATAATTGCAAATTTACATAAGATATTTCCAATTGGAAATCATAGAATTCTCTTATTACTATTACCGGAATATGAAGTTAAAGGAGGACATTGCCTAAAACTTGAAAATACATTTTGTAATTTTGTATCTTAATTCTCAAGACATAAATTACAATAAAAAAGTAGTGGAGAAAGGGTAAAGCTACAATTTTTTATTGTTAGGAAAAATAAATTTCTACAGGGAGGGAGAACTGCCATATGATTCTGGTTACCGTGAAGCTACCTTATTTATTTTTGGGGGGGAGAGTGCACCTTTTTGGAAAAGAGGGAAGCTCGGGGAGTTCATGCTGCCTGCATAAAAATCAACGTTACACTGGTCTCTCTCTCTCTCTCTCTCTCTCTCTCTCTCTCTCTCTCTCTCTCTCTCTCTCTCTCTCTCTGTTCTGGCGACGGATCGGAGTCCAAGAAAACCTAATTTGACCTTTCGTCCCCCCTTTCATTCCTTTCATTCCTCCGCATCATTCTCGCGACGTGTCTGAACCTTGAAGAGGGAAGGCTGATCTAATAAGGCTTTCGTGTGATTGATTTGCACTCGAGTGTGTGAATAAAGACGGGAGGGGAGGCGAGGGGCAAGAGGGGGAGGGGGAAGAGGGGAAGTGAAAGAGGGGGAGGGGAAGAGGGAAGGGTGAAGGGGAGGGGGACAAAGGAAGGAGGAAGAGGGGAGGAGGAAGAGGGAAGGGGAAGAAAGCAGGGGGAAGATGGGAGGGGAAAGATGGGAGGGAAAGAGGGGGGGTTGGTAAAAATGGTGCGTGAAAAAGGGAGAGAAGGGGGAAGAGATGGGAGAGAATGGGAAAGGCGGAGAAAAGGAGGGAGGGAGGAAAGTGAGAGTGGAGAGAGAAAAGAGAAGAGAGGGAAGGTAGAAAGAGGAACAGAGGGGTGGAAGGGGGGAGAATAGAGTTTGCATGAGTAGCATGGAATAGATCGGCGCAGTCTTGTGGCTCAAGAAGAGTCCTTTGGTCAGTAGTGGACTAGCAATGTCTGACCGACTAATTAAACCTTAGATAAAGCACAACATATTAAATGTTCATTGCGCTAGTTCAATTATAAGCCATTTACGTCTAAATCTAGCTAGAATAAACTCACTACGGGCAACGCAAAAAGAAACCAAATAACTATAGACCTATAAGTTTGACTTCAATCGTAGGAAAAATAATGGAAACTATCATCAGAGATGCTATCGAACATCATTTAGAAAGTAACCGTTTGATAAATGATAGCCAGCATGGTTTCAGACGGAAACGTTCTTGCGTGACTAACTTACTCGAATTCTACAACACAGTTATCTCCAATTATGACAAAAGAAACAATATAGATTTAGTATATCTAGACTTTGCAAAAGCTTTTGATACCGTCCCACACGAAAGACTACTTACTAAATTAGCTTTGCATGGAATAAGTGGTAGCCTATTAGGTTGGACTAGTAATTGGTTGAATGATCGAAAACAGAGAGTTGTTTTAAATGGAAAAACTTCTGGATGGAAAAATGTTTCAAGTGGAGTTCCTCAAGGTTCCGTTCTTGGGCCACTTCTATTCATAGTATATATAAATGATATAGACCATGGACTAAAATCTACTGTTTCCAAATTTGCTGATGATACAAAACTGTGCGGAGTGGCAAATGATCACTCAAACCAATTAGATATTCAAGAAGATTTAGATCAATTACAGCAATGGTCTGAAAAGTGGCTAATGAAATTTAACACAAGTAAATGCAAGGTAATGCACATAGGTAAAAATAACAGTAAGTACGATTACAAGTTATTTGGAAATTCGTTAACAAAAGTGGATAGTGAAAAAGATCTCGGCGTAATTATCAGTAACGACCTCAAATCATCCAAGCAGTGTATTTCAGCCTCTGAGAAAGCAAATAAGATTCTAGGACTGATTGCGCGATCTTTTGATTTCAAAAGTCCATCACTCATTAACAAGCTATATAAATCGTTAGTTCGTCCACATTTGGAATATGCTGTTTCCGTATGGTCACCGAATCTCATTAAAGACATTGACAGATTGGAAAGAGTACAACGGCGAGCCACAAAACTGATTCCAAATATCAAAAATAAATCATACGAAAATCGACTAAAAAATATGAATCTGTTTTCCCTAAAAAAGCGTAGACTCAGAGGTGACTTGATACAGGTCTTTAAAATTCTAAAGGGAATTGACAACATCAAAAGTGACCAAATTTTTACATTGAATGAGAATCAGACAAGAAACAATGGTCTTAATCTCTCCGGAAATAGATTCAATTTAGAAGTAGGTAGAAACAACTTTGCCAACCGTGTAGTTAATGAATGGAATAAACTTCCTGCACAGGTAGTGCAATGTAGTTCAGTTCGAAGCTTTAAGAATCATTTAGATAAATACCTAAGTAAGATGCTGTAATGATTATAATTTATCTTATATTATTTGTTTTTGTTTTGTTATCATTTGTCTGTCTGATTTTCATTTATTATTAGTTATATGTCAATTTATTATTTACTATTTACCTGTTTGTTTATTATTTAACTATACCTATGCATTTATTTATTTATTTTATTTGTTATATACATTATCATAGTTTTCATTTATTATTTTATTATTAATATGATTTTTTTTTCGCATCCGACCTAGATATGGATCAAAAGGTCTCCTGTCGGCATGCTCCGCCTTTGTAATCCTTTGTAATCCTTTGTGAATTGATAGTTAATGTAATGTCCTGCATTATCCACCTTGAAGGAAACCAGCCATTTCAAACCCGACTAGATTTGTTTCAGTTGTCGCCAGCCAGTTTGGTTATATACTAAAATCTCTCTGCAGCAAAACCATTACTCCTTTGCACATTTGAAAAAAAAAAAAAAAATCTCGAACGGTGCCCATGTTGAAAATAGTCTACGGACATATATAACTATATTTCAACTGGTACACGTCTTTTTTTTTTTCTTTTCTTTTTTTCCAAACACATAAATAGAATCATAACTAATTGAATAAAAACAACTTATTGAAAACAGAGAGGAATCTTGTAAAAAATTGATCAGATAGATTAGTAAACATATTAGATAAGATAAAATGAGTTGATAAATCAATCCTTAAACTAATTCAACAGCGAAAAGTTATTATAATTTTTTTTTTCATTGCTCCAGAAATTGTTGATACATTCTTAATTTTTGAATGAGAGCAAAGCTATTGATCACGTTTGACTTCTAATATTTCTCATTTCTGCGTCCTTTATCAAATCTCTCCTTCACCACCTTCATGACTTCACCTCCTCAAGACGATGTTGTCCCAAGAATAGAAGCAATGGTGAATTATCAATTAAAAGAAAAAGAAATATGAATTCCCCGTATTTTTATGTCACAAACTTTCTGCAATATCTAAACGCTGGCATAGAAATTTAATTTACATTTGTGGCCTGTCACGTCCCTTCAGCCATTCTCGTCTGTTTTCTAAAAGATATTTCCCCCGCCTTCATGGTGATACTTTGACCTTTTCAGCTCACACATTAAAAAAAAAAAATGTTTTACTCGGCTCCAAGAAATCCTACTAGCCACGCTGGGTTAACCCTATAACTGAAACAAATCATCTGTTTCTAGCCAGCATAAAATCACTAGAGCTGAATATGGCGTAAGACAAAATCACAGTTTTATTTATTTATTTATTTATTTTTTCTGGTTGAAAGGCACCCAGTGTCCCTATGGCCCAAACAATTTTATTCAGCTGTAAGATGGTGCTTGGAGTAAAATGGCGCCGGAGAATAACGGGAACGACTCGTACGAAAACTATATTTCCCCCATATATATTTGAACGAACCTCCTTCCCAACGGTTTATGGCAGCGTTTATAGGTCTCAGATAATTTCATTACGTTAAGGAGTTCCACAGAATGAAGGTTTTAAATAATTCACACAAAAACGATACCTCCTCTGTTTCTCTGAACTGTGAAACAAAATTCATTGCCACTGGTTTATGACACCATTTGCTGATTTCAGATTTTTTTTTATTCAGCAAATCTGTACCTCCCTCGTTTGTTCGAACTGCGTAACGTAGCAGAACACAGGCGTGGCATTCGCGAGGTGTCTGAAGAACTCGTACAAAAACGATACCTGCCTTGATTGTCCGAACCGTGTAAGAGAATTCCTTCCCCGCGGTTGAGTCCTAGCGCCGATGATTTACGACGGCAAACAAGCAAGAAGGAAAGCAATTGCACCCGGCGTAAAGAGCAACATCTCTCTTGCAACATACAACGCACGCATGTAAGCACACACACAGGTGAACACATACACAGATTTATCCATTAATCCATCAAAAAGACAAGGATGTCTAGACAGATGCAGGGGAGAAAAATGCAACCGCCTAGCTCTGGACCCCTATGTAGAAGAGGTCTCCAAAAAATGTAATGCATTTGGGATGTAATCTTTTATCAGTTCAAGAAAACCTCAGTCGCAGTTGGATTCGAATATATGTGTGAATATATATATTTTTTTCATTCGGACCACAACAGATGAGCAGAGCCCTATCCTAGACCAGAATCAATGACGTCACGCGCGCCCGGAGACCTGACGTCACTTGAGCCCCCTGAGAAATGGCAGGTCGAAAGTGGGCACCCATCTTCTGTAGTAGCAGGTCGTCGAGGCGAGTGAGACAAAAGAGGGGAGAGGAGAGAAGAGAGAGAAGGGAGAGAGAGGAGAGGAGAGAAGACAGATAGAAGGGAGAAAGAAAGGAAAATGAGAGAAAGAATGAAGAGATAAGAGAGAAGGGAGAGAAAAGAGAGAAGGTAATGAGGAGAGAGTAAAGGGGTGTGATAGAGACATCTGAGACAAGAGAGAGAGTGAAGGGAGGGAACAAGGGAAAGTAGACCAAAATAGGAAAAAGGTTAAGAGAAGATTAGAGGTGGTGGAAAAGGAAACGGGAGAGAGAGAGGTAAAAGAAGGAAGAAAGAGGACAAGAGAATATTGAGTGGATATGAGTGGAAGAAGGATAAGGAGAAAAAGAGAATAGGGAAAGTAAGGTGCGTGAAAAATGAAGAGAGAAGGGAGAGTGCATATAAAGAAACGGTCCATTTCCTTTCTGGTTCCCCCTTAGCTATCACACTCATACCATCCAATCCTTGCTAGGTGGCATTTTTCCAACTATTCTGAGTGCCGTCAGGCTATTTCATTCACCTCCGTGTCCTTCAGACATGCACAGGAATACACACTACATTCAACGAAAATAAACGCCAGTGCGCAATAGATAATACTATAGCAACAATGACATCTATTCTTTTTTCATCCTGAATTTGGTTTTATTATAGACTCAAAGATCTCCTGTTGACATATTTTTCATCGCATAGAACACTTCACACTGATGTCTGTATGCCAACGATCCTTTCATATATCATTTCAACAACATATATGAGGGTAATTAAAATAAAAATAATAAAAAATGAAGAAATGTTATGGTATTACTCATCGATGAGCACTCTAATGAAATATATATCATTTATCTTTTTTTATTTCTTTATACAGCTACCTTACAAAATTAAAGCACAATGATATAAATCACTGATTGCTAGCCTTTGATAAGGTTATTCATTGTTTATTTATATATTTTCATTCACTTTATTCTATTCTGTTTTTTATTACAAAATTCAAGGAAAATTCCAGCCACATTTGATAATCCATTTACTTCTGCCAAGGTGATGGACACGAAGCAATATCCTCTACACCACCAGGGAGCGAAAGCGGGAGTGAGCGTGAGACTGAGAATGAGTGGGAGTAGAAGGAAGAGAGTAAGCGTGAGAATAAGATGAAGAATCAATAAGAACAGAAGAGACGATGAGAGTGAGAGGAAGAGTGCGAGGGAGAATGAGAGTGAGAAGAAGAGTGGAATGAAGTGTGAGGTTAATACAAAGACGAAGTGGGTTATGAAGACAAAGAGGCAGAAGGAAGAATAATATAGGAGAATGTGGGGTGTGGGAAAACAAAAGAGAGCAATTGGGAGTGATGGAAAGGGAGGACAAGGGGAAGAGAAAAAAAGCTAATAAGAAGGATTAAACTCGAGGAACTGAGGGAAAGAAAGAAAAGAAGAGTAGAAGGAAGAATAATATAGGAGAATGTGGGGTGTGGGAAAACAAAAGAGAGCAATTGGGAGTGATGGAAAGGGAGGACAAGGGGAAGAGAAAAAAAGCTAATAAGAAGGATTAAACTCGAGGAACTGAGGGAAAGAAAGAAATGGGAAAAGAAGAGTAAGGAATAGAAATAGAAGTGGCAGGAGGCAGTAGGAGATTGAAAGTGAATAAGGTAGTGGAAGAGAAAGAAGATAGGAAGTGGCATGAAGGAAGAGAGAGAGAGAGAGAGAGAGAGAGAGAGAGAGAGAGAGAGAGAGAGAGAGAGAGAGAGAGAGAGAGAGAGAGAGAGAGAGAGAGAGAGAGAGAGAGAGAGAGAGAGAGAGGTAGGCTTACAGGGTTTCAAACTGCCTTGAGCCAATAAGGAGGAAGAAGAAGAAGAGAAAGAAAAAGAAGAAAGAAACCTCTCTTCCCTCCATTCTGAAAGACTTCCAAGAGCCCAGATTTCTCCCATAGATCGTTTTACGGTCTCTGGGGTGAGGGGGCCTTCTCCTCTTTGTCTTTGTGAGTTCAAAG
This sequence comes from Oratosquilla oratoria, assembly GCF_046742065.1. NCBI lineage: Eukaryota > Metazoa > Arthropoda > Malacostraca > Stomatopoda > Squillidae > Oratosquilla > Oratosquilla oratoria. The sequence goes on from NC_134779.1 coordinate 82,701,757, forward strand.
ACGTTTCAAACCATCGGCTTTGATGTCTTCGTTTGCTAAAGAGATCTAAGGTCTGACTAGTTTTTCTAGATTTTGTACTGACTAGCGGCTGACGATCTTATTCATTGCCCAGTTCTAGTTTATTTTACATGCCACCTTGCAATTTTATTCACATAAGGGGAGAGGGGAAACCTTAAAATGCCTGCCTTTGCTACGATCACAGATCTAATGGTTTTCTTCAGGTAAATCACAGATTATCTTTTAAAGCATCAAGCAAGACACGATGGAAGGGAGAAGGTATCAGAGCGAATAATTTTGCTACCCACCATTATTTCCACCTAGATCAGCAGGTATCTGTTTTGTCCATGAGTGATTACTATTATAAAGTCCACATAAACCTGAATCCTCTTAACCATGGAACAAAGGAGGTGTCTAGATAAACACTTAAATTAACTATATGATCTGCCTTTTTGGAACGGGTTTGAAATCATGTTCCTTTAAAAGGTTTCAAGCACAAGCACCATACTAAAACCAAGGCACCTTACACGACAATCCTAAAGTATGACACCGGTGCGAGATTTTCAACAAGGATAGAAACGCTGGTAAACTACATTCCATAACAACAACACGACAACAACCGGGAACCCCTATCACACCAAGTACAGGGCATATCACACTTCCCCGGTACCTGTCTAAGCTGTTTCATCACCTCGGAATACTGGCTCAAAACATATTTGACTCGACTTGTTTCAATATCCACCAACTCTCCCCCTCCCCCCCTCCAGCCAAGAAACCCTCGAAGTCAGACACCAAGTCTTGCGTGTATTATCACCTGCCTTTTACCTCTGCGTCTATTTCTCTCGAGGAGCCCAAGACTTCTTCTGGAGCACATAAAACCCGACGAGGGAAAAATCTCGTGTCTCAGCAGATACCGATATTGAGGCTTACGGCCGGAGGCACCAGGGAAGAAGGCTCTATATGTCACGGGACTGCAAATATCGGGTCCCATGTCACAGAACTGGAAACAGCAAAATCCTCGACCGAAAGAATTCTACTGGCGAACGTACCAGGCTCCGTTGAACATACATAAAGTCTTCCAGCCACAATTCTTGAAGTAATTTTAGATTTATATTAAAGAAAAATTTGAGGTGAGCAGATCCCATCTCAAATAACTATTTTTTTTAATTCCTCCAGAAACAGTTCTACTGGTGTACTTGCACGGCTCTGAGGCACGGACTCTTTCACCTCTTCAAGAAATTTTGAATCTATTATAACAATAGATCCTAGCACCAAGAACTCGAAATAGCAAAATCTCCACATAAAGAAGTCTGCCGATAAATTTGTCCGCCTCAGAAGCAAATCCCCCAATCTTCCACTACATCCGAAAAGAAGACTGCTTTTTATTTGAATTTATTACAATAAACAATAGACATATCCCATTTCAAAGAATTGAAAATATCAAAGTTCCCACAAATAGTATTCTATTGATAAACTTAACCGGAACTGAGTCAAAGATATGTAGTCTTTCGCTATGTCCTACAATTATTTTTCTTACGAAAATTTAAGTTTACAATCCAATGTTATGGACAGTTCCATGCTAAACACCTGTACATTTTGAAGTCCCAGTAAAGAGATTGCTGGTAAACCTGTTTGGCCACGAGGCAACGTCAAGACACCTTCAATGACGACCGACGGAACTCATTAAGAATTTCTTAATTTACGAGAACTCGTTATTTTTACTTTTTTTATATAAAGAAGTATGGTCGGTGGAGCGTTTTGGAATTTAATACCTATGACAAGTGTTACATCTTCTTGAAGGAAGTCCGCTTAGGAATTTTATGCAGTCAATACTTTAGGGATCTTAGTGACACCCATGCGGGTTAGTCATGCAACCTTTTTTTTTACGATTGGGATCGTCTCCACTCAAAGAAGAATGTTGACCACTTACAACATCTACCATCCCTTATTTCCGCTACCCTCCTAGACCCTTTTCTTTACCACCTCTACCAATACACTTCGGAACGATATTGTCTCCATGGATAGAAGAGTTAGTTATCGGTAAAGAAATACAATTTTAAAACGCAAGGATTCCATTGGAATCAAGAGCCCATGAAGAGAAATGATATCTGTTTCAAGAAGAAGTTTGGGAACATTTGGAAGCCACAAAATTAAAGCGGAATTGCAGAAGTACGTTTTTTTTTCTTCTTTTTATTTTAGAGGACACTCCGAAACGAAAATAAAGGTAAAGCTCATTTATACATACATACATACATACATACGTACATACATACATATATATATATATATACATACATACATACATACACACATATATATATGTGTGTATATATATGTGTATGTATATATATATATATATGTGTATGTATATATATATATATATTTATATATATATATATATATATTTATCCATTTATGACGACTCAAGCAATGTTCATCTATCAAAACTGTGGCCAGCGTGGTGTAGAATTGTGAAAGCTTCATATAACAGCGCATTTGTGAACAATAATACATTTTGCTGCGTATTACAAGTTTATTATTTATCCTAGCTCCCAATATGTGATTTTATTCAGTTCAAAAAACATCTACAGTGATAAGATTGAAAATATCTAAATCTCGATTTGATCACCCATTTTGCTGTATTTTCAGCATTCATCTAAGATGCCGTCAGACGATTTTACTCATCAGAAAGAAAAGTCTCCCCCTTCTTTCTCGACTAAACATCAGTCGTTTTATTCTGGCATACGCCATGCGATCTCATTCATTATGTTACTCAGTAACGAAGGAGTTAATTTAATCTTTATTAACCCTTTGAACCAATGGTCCTCAACATTGGGTCCACGGTGCCCTATGGGGCCAGAGAACTTAAAAAGAAGGTTCACAACCCGAAAGCTAGTGGTAGTTAGTGGATGTCTGACGATTTTGTTCAATTCTGAAACAAGCTTTCAGGAAGATAAAGAAGAACAGCAATGCATAAGTATAGGCCGAAAGCTAGAGGTAATTAGTGGATGTCTCAAGACTTTGTTCAATTCTGAAGCAAGCCTTCAGGAAGATAAAGAAGAACAGCAATACATAAATATAGGCTGAAAATTCCTTCTTAAGTCTCAAGCTGAAGGAGGACGATTTTAATAATTTTAGGAAAACCCATTTGTACTTTCGTGGTTTTGGGAGTGCCAAAGCACATGTCAGTTAACCACCGATTAAGCTCACTCGGTTAAATGCCAACAAGTAGTTAAGCTATTTCAGTTAAATACAAAATAATAGTCAAACTGCTTCAATTAAACGATGACCGGCAATTAAACTACCTCGGTTAATTGCCAATAGACAATTATAAATGTCTTAAGGGACATAGGCAGTTAAAGTATCTCATTTAAAGTAAAAGAGTCACTAGCCTAACTCGATTATTCATTCCTGATTATTATGAAACATTCACTTCAAACCTGGCTGCCTCCAAACAATTTTACTCAGTTCTGTGGCACTGGGCAGCGAAGAGGCTAAGCAAGTATTAGGAGGACCCGGGTCCTGCCGTCTCGTATTTGCATTCCCACAAGTATTTCGCCACAGAGGCGAGGCCTCAAAGAGAGCATTTCGAAGCCTCAAAGAATGCATTTTAAGTTTCCGTGTACAAATAACCACTGGGGGTCTTCGTTGTCGCTGAGTGAGTATTTGAACATTCCTGTCTGATAAACAAAACATGGATATTCACACTCCAAGAAAGCATTTGGTAAACATGGATCTAAAAGAGCATTTGGTATTTGAAACCCAGCGAGAACATATAGTATTCACGGCATAGGAATAGCATTTGATATTAGCAGCTCCAAAGAAAACATTTGATACATGCAGCTCCAAAGACAGCATTTGATGATCTCACCTCCAAAGAGAGTCTGTGATACCTACACTCCAAAAGAGAGCATTTGATATTCAAATTTCCACGAGAGAACGTTTGGTTATCCACAGCTACAAGAGAGCATTTGGTATTCGCTACAACTAGGAGGCATTTGGCACTCACGGCCTCGGGCCGCATTTGGTATTCACCGCTTCGTATCATCTATTTCCTTCTCATCCCCTCCCCCCCCCCCAAAAAAAAAAAAAAAAAAACGGGTCTTTTCCCGGGTCTTGGATCATCGATCCGGTGCCTTGGTATTCAGGTCGGATGAGTTCTGGTTTGGCGACAACAATGAATATTTTCTTTGTTAGGTCAACCTCTCAGTGCACGTGCGCAGGCCCATCTTCACCCGCTTAGTGTACGAGTATATATATATATATATATATATATATATATATATATATATATATATATACACATATATATATATAATATATAAAACACACACACACACAAACCCACACACACACACACACACACGCACACACATACAGACATACACACACACACACACACACACACACACACACACACACACACACACACACACACACACACACACACACACACACACACACACACACACACACACACATACACAGACATACACATACAGACATACACACAGACACACACACACACATACATACATACAAACACACGCACACACATTCAGATGATCTGACCTGATCCAATATGCCATTTGGAGTCGAAATTCAATCTACTAGGAGAAGTGAAAGACAGACAGACAGACATACAGACAAACAGAGTAGGAGAGTTAAAAAAGAGAGAGAGAGAGAGAGAGAGAGAGAGAGAGAGAGAGAGAGAGAGAGAGAGAGAGAGAGAGAGAGAGAGAGAGAGAGAGAGAGAGATATGCCTCCTCCCTGATGACCCGACGTCGGCGTCGACGGCGAATGACGAAGTATCCCATCAGGAGAACGGAGGTCTTGTGCGGTTGGGTGGAGAGGAGGGGTTGACCCACATGTGACCCTTTTAACCCGCTACCCCCTCCCCTGCCCACCAGCACCACCACCACCAGACAGCTAAACCCTCCTCCCGGTGATGTTCCGGCAGAGGGCAAGTAAATAAATATTCTGAAGGAGGAAGAAGAAGAGCAGGAAGAGGAGGAGGAGGTAGAAGCAGATTGAGAAATTGGAGGAGGAAGAGGACGACGAGGAGTAGGAAGAGAAGGGGAAGGGTAGAGAGACAAGGGGAGAGGAGGAGGTAGAAACAGATGAAGGCCAAGGAGGAGAAAGAAATTGACAGTGAGGTCAAGGAGAACATGGGGAAGATGAGGAGAAGGAAGAAAAAGGTGGAGGGAGGAAAAGAAAAAAAGAGCGAAGAGGCAAAGGAGAACGAGGAAGAGGAAAAGGAGGAGGAAGAAAAGGAGGAGGAGAAGGAACAAGAGGAGTAAATGCAGGATGTGGAAGTGTAGGAGAAGGTGCAGGAGGAGGAGGAGGAGGAGGAGGAGGAGGAGGAGGAGGAGGAGGAGGAGGAGGAGGAGGAGGAGGAGGAGGAGGAGGAGGAGGAGGAGGAGGAGGAGGAGGAGGAGGAGGAGGAGGAGGAGGAGGAGGGCAAAATATTGACATAAAATAATTTATTTCAGAGCCAATCCGTGGAAAGAAGTTCTTGTATACATTGAGGCATGTTTGGTGATTGGTGGGGGTGAAGAGGGGGGGAGATGGAGGAAGGGGGAGATATGGAGTCATTGATGTCAAGGAAGGGTGATGTTGGGGCGGACGCTTGGTGGGACATTTTTTCTTTCTCTCTCTCTCTCTCTCTCTCTCTCTCTCTCTCTCTCTCTCTCTATCTATCTATCTATCTATCTCTCTACTCTATCTCTCTTTCTCTCTATCTATCTATCTCTACTCTATCTCTCTCTCTCTCTCTCTCTCTCTCTCTCTCTCTCTCTCTCTCTCTCTCTCTCTCTCTCTCTCTCTATCTATCTATCTATATATCTATGTATGTATGTATCTATCTATCTATTTATCTATATTTCTTTCTCCCTCTCCCGGACCTTCCGAGGATCTCATGCGCTAAACTTTGCCCTATATACTAGGACTGCCAGGGTCAGATGAAGTCACTGGTAGCTAAGGGATTTGAATGTAGGTCAGAATTTTCTGATTTTGCTTTTGGTAAAACTGTTGCCAATCACCACAGGGACCTGTGGGTGATGTTACAAAAAAACTCAAAATATACAAAGCAGAAGGGAAAGAAGGAGAGAAAGAGGGGAGGAAGGAAGAGAGGGAAAGAAAAAATAAGAGATAAGACACATAATCAAATAAAGAGAGATGTTGACGAGAAGGGAGAAAAAAGGAGAGGAAGAAAAGAGAAAGTGAGTAATGGAGTTACATATATATGTGTATATATATATATATATATATATATATATATATATATATATACATATATATATATATATATACATATATATATATATATATATACAGAGAGAGAGAGACTAGGGAAGAGAAAGGCGGTAAGAGAAAGAGAATTAAGAGGAGAGGGAAGGGAGAAAAGATGAGAAAGATGATGAGAATGAGGACGAGGAGGAGGAAAGAGGACCACTAGGACAAGAAGATAATCAGCCTGGTAACTGCAGCACCCCCGCCCCCCCTTCCGTACAGGGCGACCCTTTACCTTTGGCCTGGCTGCTGTCGACAAGCTATTCTAGTCACTTTTCCGTCACCCCCTCTGTGACAAAGAACCTTCAGTATGACTCCTTTATTTCCGGTGTCGTCAAATTATTTCACTCATATCACTACCCTCCTATCCCTCCCTCTCCCTCCCTCCATCGATTGTGTCAAAGTTCACCGCCTGAGTACTCAACCTAAATCAATATATATATTTTTTCCATTTTTTATATACAGTTTGGGTTTTGGGTCTAAAACACATTCCTCTCGTAAATCGTCCGTAATTACATTTTTCTCCGCTTTCTCTCCCCCTCCCCCTACCCCGGCTGCTCTTCCCTTCCGCCTCCTCCTCCTCCTCCTCTTCCTCCTCCTCTTCTTCCCCGCTCGCAGTTCCTCCCACTCCAGATTTACGTTCTCCCACGCACGTTTGGTGTTTATAGGTTCTCCTTCCCACGTAAGTGACGGTCGAATAGTTAGGTGAACTTGGCTAGTGTCCTACACACATGTCGTTCGAAATCCTTCTTACTTGAACACCGATATAATCCGCGAAATAATCTTCTCTGTCTGTTTTTTTATCTCCCTTACCGTTTGGGTACACGCACACACATTTGTACACACATACTCAAGCGTATACAAACACATATTGTCTTGCGAGCCTTATATCCCGTTCATACGTGCATGTGCACAGGAATTCGTACACGCCCAATCATGCATATACGTACATATGATCTTGTAAGACTCATGCCCATTCGTACATGCATGTACACATACATGCATAGGTACACGCGCGCGCAAGCACACAAACACTAGCCCAACTGCTGCCCTATCCTTTTCTTTGTGTCTGCAATAGAGGAGGGATATTTCTTCGTTCCAGTGCTCTGCTTTGTGGGCGTGTTGGCTACACTGCCTTCTCCTTCTCCTGATGCCTCTCCTCTCCCTCCACCAGGTCCTCCTCTCCATTTCACATGGCTCTGGGTAGCGTCAGACAATTTTATTCAGATGACAAAGGACAAGAGTCTGTTCTGAGAGGCTTCTGACTCTCAATTTAAATATTTCATTCTGGCCAACGCAAGGCTCTTTTATTCAGCATCATATTCTCATATGGAAAACTGACTCAAATTTATGCTCTCAATTTTCAAATGATTTTCGTGACAACCCCTAAGGACCACAGTCGTTTATGATCGGTGATTAATCTCCACTGAAACAATCAAGAGAAAAATAGTTTCTTATCTTTTGCTATCTCCCATATCGACTGTCATACTTACATCTCTCTTTGACCACCCCTATGACTTCACCCCTTTGGCGCGATACTGTTTCTAAGGACAGAAGCGCTGGTCATCGGCAGCGGAATACCAAAAATTATTCTTCATAGCTTCTTCCCTTCCTTGTTCATTACATTTCTCCTCTTCTTTTTCTTCTTTTTTTTCTTTTTCCACTTTGACCTTTCCCAGCTCCTTCCGACTCCTCTCGCTCGCCCTCTCGTCCCTCCTCTTTAATATTTTCCTTCTCTCCTCTCCTCTTCTTTCTTTATAACAACTTTTTTCTTTTCTTACTTTCGTTCTCCTTCTTGTATTTCATTTTCATTTCAGAAGTCAGTGTTTCTTGTTGTGAACCGATGAATACCATTCGCCTTGGCAGTCCGAACACATAGGGGACAGATGGCGGGGTTTGGTGCATCTAGGTGCCTCCTAAATCTCTCTCTCTCTCTCTCTCTCTCTCTCTCTCTATATATATATATATAAATATATATACATATATATATACATATATGTATATATATACATATATATATATGTATATATATATATACATATATATATATATATATATATGTATACACATACATACATATATATATATATATGTATGTATGTATATATATATATATATATATATATATATATGTGTGTGTGTGTATATAAGTATATGTACATATATAACTGATATCCATAATCTTTGCTGCCTTGTTCCTCATTCCTTCCTTTTGCGCCATTCAAATAGTTCATTCTGGTAAACAAGGTGCTGTTTTATTTAGTTGAAGGAAAAATATTGCTCTGATGGGTTTAATCCTGCGAGTCCTTTAATATACTCATTTGTTTAATTCCTCTGGCGCCAAATTATTTAATTAATTTAGGGTGAATTTCAAAGGGTTAAAACCATTCCAGTTTACACTTAGAATATATTACTCGAAATATATTTTTTTCTATGTTTGACACCATGCGATTTTATCTGAAGGAAAAACCTTAGATTTTTTATCTACCTGACTGATTTATTTGATTTATCACTACTGTTTTTTTTTATTTTTAGTCTTGATTCGATAAAACCCAACACTACGCAAACCCAGGTTTGACACTCACTCAACAGTTCCTTGGCGCAAGGGGCGAAAGTGACCTATTCGGCTGATACTAAGCGCCTCCGACCGTAAACACTTTTTTCATTTTGTCATGATTTTGTTTTATGACCCTTCGAGTTGTTCCTTCACCATTACCTCTCACCTCCTTCTCCGCGTCCTCCTCCTCCTCCTCATTCTTCGCTTTTTCCTCCTCCCATACCTCTGCCTCCTCCATCTCCAACTTCTCCTCTAACTCTTCCCTCTCTTCCTTTTCCGGTACCTCCTTCGGCATCTCCCAACCCTTCTTTTTCCTTCGCCTCATCCAACTTTTCATCCTCTTCCGCTTCTTCCTCTTCCGGTTTCTCTTCCAATTATTTCTTCTCCTTCTCCTCCTCCAACTTTTTCTTTTCCTCTTCCTCAAACCCTTCTCTACCCTCCTCATTTTCCAACTCTTTCGTCATCTCCTCTTACTTCTCCTCCTCCTCCAATTCTCCCTTCTCCTTCTATAACTCCTCCTCCTCCTCCTCCTCCTCCTCCTCCTCCTTCTCTTTCATTCTTCCTACTCCAAATGGGATGTCTTCTCGTCTGCTTCTTTTACCCTTTCGTCGTCATATTCTATTTCCCTCTGTTATTTCGCAAATTACTTCGTTTGTCTCTTGTACCTTGGAAAGAGAAGAGGGAAGAAGAAGAAGAAGAAGAGGCTGTGGATGAGGAAGAGGATGAGAGAGAGTAATTGAACGAAGGGGACTAAGATGAGTACGTAGAAGGATGTCAAAGACAAAAAGAGGGCAAGATGAGGACGAGGATGTGGGTGAAGAGGACAAGGAAGAGGAAGAGGAGGTGGAGGAGAAAGAGGAAGAAATTGAGGTGAAGTTGGACAACGTCGGGAGGAGATAGAAGAGAAGGAAGAGGAGGAGGAGGAGGAGAGATGGAGAACAGAACAATTAAGAGGTAGGGGATGAGAAAGAAGAGAAAGAGGAAGAGTGGGGAGGGGAAAAGAAGAGGAGGAGGAGGAGGAAAGGAAAGGAGGAAGAAGAAAAGAAGGAAGGGGTAGAGGAAGAGGGAAGCAGGAAGGAAAAGAGGAATGGGAAGGAGGAGGAAAGGAAGAGGAGGGGAAGGGAAGAGATAAGGAGGATTTATGCGGAGGGAATGAGAGGAGGGATTAGATGGAGTAGGAAGGAAGGAGAAGAAGGGGAGTAGGAATGGGAAGGAAGGAGGGGAGGAAGGAGGATAAGAAGATGGGTAGGAAGAGGAGAAAGAGGGTAGGAAGAGGGGAGGAGGAGAGGGAGGAGGAGGAATAGGAGGAGGAGATGGAAGAGGAGGGGAGGAGGAGGAGAGGAGGCGGAGGAGGAAGGGGGAAGGAGGAAGGGAGGAGGAGGGACGGAGGAGGAGGAGAGGAGAAGGGGAGAGGGAAGGGAAGAGGAGAGGAAAAGGGAGGACGAGGAGAGGAGAAGGGAGGACGAGGAGGGACAGGGAGAAGAGGAGATGGGGAAGGAGGGAGGAGTGGTGGAGGAGGGGGAGAAGGACGAGGAGGAATGGAAGGATGAGGACGACGAGGAAAGGAGGAGGAGGAAGAGGAGGAGGAAGAGGAGTAGGAAGACAAGGAGGAGGAGGAAGAGGAAGATGAGGACGAGAGATTCCCCCATTTTCAAATTTTGCCCTTTGTAACACGTTTCATGTTTACATCGCCGTCTCGAGGTGTCCTTCTTCTTCTTCTCTTATGTCAAGAATTTGTCCAAACAGCTTCTCCTGCTCTTCATCCTCCTCCTCATTGTGTCTTCTTGTCCTCGTTTCCTTTTTCGTTCTTAATTTACATCTCCTTGATTTATTATATTTACTTTTATTTCTATTGGCATGTTTTGTCTGCGTGTTGCTTTCCTCCTCCACATTTTTTATATTTTCTTCATTCTTTTCGTCTCTTTCTAATGCAAAATTTCCATTTCTGTTATTGCTTACCTAATATCTTTTTTTTTATGTTTTTCGTTCTCTACGTCTGTCTTGATCTTAACTTCATTTCCTCTTTCTGTCTGTCTGTCTGTCTGTCTGTCTGTCTGTCTGTCTGTCTCTCTCTCTCTCTCTCTCTCTCTCTCTCTCTCTCTCTCTCTCTCTCTCTCCACCATGTTATGAATTCAGTTATTTCATTTCCTCGCTTTCTCCCGATTTCCTTGTTTTCCATTTACTTCTTTCCTTGTCTTATTCTTACCTTCCTTTCCATCTTCTCAAGTTAGACTGAAAATTTGCCTCTCTTTGTTTTCGTGTATTCCTTTACTCACAATTCTCTTTCTTCTTCTTCTTTTCCTCCTACTCAACATTTCCTAATTCCTTCTTTCTTTTTGAGGCTATAATTGACTTCTTTTCTTGTATTATTACTTTTCATATCATAATTTCCTTTATTTACAAGTCTTCTCCTCAGCCTTTGCTAGTTTTCTTTCTTTTCCTTCCTTCCTTGTGACTTTCTTTTCTTTCGTTTTGTGGAAAAAAGTATCGTCTTATTCATTTCAATCTCTAATCCTCTCCACTTCTCTTTATTCTTCCCCCGTCATTCCCTCTTCCAATTAGATCGACTCCTCGTCCAGCAGCATTTTCTTGCGCTGCTTCAACCTCTTAGTCGTCGTCTTTTACGGCTTCTTCGCTTCACCCTCCGTCCTCCTCCTCCTCCTCCTCCTCCTCCTCCGTTGTTCTTATCGTTGTCACTGTCGTCGTCATCATCGTCGTCTTCTTCTTCTACATCAATCATCCTCCTGTTCATTTTTGTAGTTTTTCTCATCGTCTTCATCTTTGCCATCTCACCTGTTATTCTTCTTTTCGTCCTTTCCATCTCTTTTTTTTTCTTTGTCTTTGCCTCTGTTCTCTTCGTCTTTGACCACTGTTACTTTGCGCTGTTCGTATTTGTATACTTTGCTTTTGTATTCTTCGTCTTTGCTTTCTTCGCCTCTGTCATCTCTGTCTTTGTCTTCGTCATTGAGTCCTCTGATTTTGCCCTCTATATTTCTATCCTCTTCTTGTGCTTTCCTTTCCTCTTTGTCCTGTTTAATTTAGTCCTTTCCGTTTTTTTTTTGGCTTTGTCCTCTTTATTTCTATCAAATCATCTTCGTCCTCTTTGTCGTTGTTCTCTTCTTCTTTGACTTCTTTGTTTTCTTAGTCTTTTTATTTATTTTTGGCTTGTACTGTCATTTACCTTCGTCTTCGTCCTTTCTTTCATTTCACTTCTTCCGGTGCGTCTTCATCCTTAGATTCTATCTTTTCTCTATTTTTATTCATCATTGTTTTTATATTTTCAACCTTACTCCTTCGACTACCACCCGGTCTCTATTCCAACTTTTCCTCCTCCTGGTCTTGCACATTTTTTTTTTTTTTTTTTTTTTACCGAATTGTCTTTCCATTTCCCCGTCTCCTTCGTGGGAACTTTTGTTTCGTCTTTAATTCCTTTTGGCGTTTCGTTTCGTTTCCTCTTCTCCCACCTCATCCACATTTTTCTCCTCTTCCCTCCTTTGCTTTGTGCATGTCTTTCGCTACTTATCTTTCTCTCTCTCTTTGCGAGAAGCCTCTTCCCCTTTGGACAAAGACTCGAAGTTGAGGTCTACTAAAATGAAGTCCATGAAATCAAAGTCATCTAAATCCAAGTCTACAAAGTCGAAATCTACGAAGTGAAACTCTACGAAGTCGAATTCTACGAAGTGAAACACTACGAAGTCGAAATCTACGAAGTGAAACTCTACGAAGTCGAAATCTACGAAGTCAAAGTCTATGAAGTCAATCAATGAAGTCGGTGTCCACGAAGTCGAAGTCTATGAGGTCGAAGTCGACGAGCTCGAATTCTACGAAGCTGAAGTCTTTGAACTCGAAGCTCTGAAATCATCGCCTCGTAAAGTGGAGGAAAAAAAAATAATGTAAGATTAACAGCCAGAAAATGGAAGGCAGTTTTCGTATTTCAAAATTGAGAATTCTACATCATACATAAGAGAAAATATTTTACTTTCATCATATACTTTTCATATGCAGAAACTGTATGAACAACCAAATGTAAATATAAACTAATCTAGTAAATAAACAGTAACCTCATATCACACTGCTACAGAGACGACACGAAATACAAAATGCCAACTCTAATTCAGGTTCCACTGAAGAGGGTGGGAGGCACACAATCACCAATTTGAGAAAGACAGTGGCCACAAAAATAGCTACAACAGGGAAGAGATTAAAGAAGAGACTTCTACGACCTCCAACGGAAATATACATCATACGTTGTATTTACACTTTCAATAAATATGATTCCATCGATAGCAGCTGTGCTTTTTATACGTTTTGAAAACAAGCGTGTTCACACACACACACACACACACACACACACACACACACACACACACACACACACACACACACACACACACACACACACACACACACACACACACACACACACACACACACACACACGTACAGAAGCACACACACACACACACACACACACACACACACACACACACACACACACACACACACACACACACACACACACACACACACACACACACACACACAAACATACGCACACGCACACACACACATACACAAGCACACACACACACACACACACACACACACACACACACACACACACACACACACACACACACACACACACACACACACATACACACACACCCACAGTCACAAAATCATTCTTACTAACAAACCCTCCAAAGACATTTCACAAACAAGATTCACAGACTTCGTTGTTACATCCTCTCGGATCCTGCCGAGTCTTCGAAATCCAATTTGATCAAAGAATTTACTTTCCATAGATCCAACTTTGATGACAGGTGGGGGTCTGAACGGAGGCGAGGCGGGAGGGAGAAGGGAAGGGGAGGGAGAGGGGGTACAGGGAAGGGGAGGGGATGCCTAAGCCGGGACAGGTCAAACAATTTGATTGAGAGATTTGTGAGATCTTGGTTTCCTTGAGATGTTGAAAGATGAAGAGATAGCCCCGTTCCTCCCCACTCCTCCCCCACGCACTCAAGTCAGTCTCTCTTAACCTAATCTTGATGTTGTGTCTATGAATATACAGGTAGGTGAAGCCTTCTGGACCCAAAAATCCTTTTGAAGACTGAGTTTGGCTGACATCTAAATTCATTTATCTATTTATTTATCTTTTTATTTATTCACGTTCTTTATCTATTCATCTATTTATCTATTCATCTATTTATCTTAACTTTCGGAACTTACCGGAATACTAGTCCTACGATATACCTTGTTTATTACTTAAGTAGAAAAAATAATCGCATCCAGAATAAATTATATTTCCATTATTCTTTAAATTAGGGAGCGATTTGTGCCCAGATACCTTCTCTGGATGTTTGTACACGTAGAAGCCACACCGGGCGTCAAATAATTTGACCGGGGCTCAGTGAAAGCTCCTTCGGCGCCTCAAAAAGTAGAGCTGTATCGCTGTTCTAATCCCATACGAAACGGTGAACGAATCTTGATAGGACATGATATGGAGCTCAGATGCGAATAGAAAGCCACAAGCCCCCCCCCCCACACACACACCTACACACACATACGCACACACACACACACACACATACACACACACACACACACACACACACACGCATACACACACACCTACACACAAGTAAACGCACACTCATACACTTATTTAAAGAAACCGACTCTCCATCACCTCTCACCGCGCCTCACTCCCCCGCTCCCCCCACCCCGTCCCCCGCAGGGCCCATCTCCACTCGAATTAAAAAACAAAGAATGGCCCGGGCTATTGACGAGTGGCTGAAGGCACTCTACGGAACAATGTGAGTCCTTTCGACCTCGAAAGGGTAAAGGGAGGAAGGCTCCGAGGTCACTACAAGCCACTTGGAGCCTCACAAGAGTCCGGGGGAGCGCCGGGAAGGACAAAAAACGTTCCGATATTCTAAGGTCGCTCGGGTGTGAAGGTACGGAAGATTGGAAAACTAGGGGAGGAAATGGTATCCTAACTCGTAACATTGGCTAACCGCTGATAGAGGGTGCTGGTGTTGAAAAAGTTCAACTGTAATAACATAAACTTGTGGAATGTATTATAGCGTACAAATGAACAGGAAACCTACTTTTGGGATGAAGGTATTGAAAATTGGAAACTCCAGAGAAAATGATATTATGGCTCGTGGCTTCGTGGGGCGTCGATAGATGGCGTTAGAGTTGAAGTGGTTCAACTTCGATATCATATTCGTACACAATTATGTGCACTATACGGTAGTGATTGATATATACGGTTCTATGTATGGTGCAGGAGGTAGGTGTGATGGTGGTGGACTGGGGGGGGGTTGGAGATGGTTGGGTAAGGTGGAGAGGGAGAGAGAGCTGAGCCAGTTGTTGATTGCTGACGACGCTGTGCTTGTGACAAGGTCGGGGGGTGGGGGGTGACGGAGTTTGGAATAGTATGTGATGGGAGAGGGTTGAGGGTCAGCGGGGTGATAACTTTGGGTACTTGGGGTCACATGTGGCGAGAAGGGGGGGAGTGGGGGTGAAGGTAAACTGTAGATTGAGAGAAGCAGGTAGGTGCCTTTGGGGGTTTAAAGCGTGGCTAGAGATGGGCATTTGGAAGTGGATGCAAAAAGGAAATTATATGGGGGGGGGGGTTGTACCGGCGGCATTGTATGGGTCGGAGACATGGAATTTGATAGGGGCAGAGAGGAAAAGTGCAAATGTGTCTGAGAAGTATAGTAGGGGTTACAAAGTTAGGTAGAGTGAGAAACGAGGAGGTGAGGAGGAGAGCGGGGGTGGAAAAGGAGATGGGAGATAGGGTTCATGAAAGAGCACTGGGATAGTCTAGAAAAATGGAAAGAATGAGTGAAGAAAATTTTGTAAAAGAGGTGTGGAAGGCAGAGGTGGATGTAGTGAAGATGAGGGGGGCGACAGAGGATGAGATGGATGGATGAGATGAAAAGGACGTTGAGCAAGGAGGGGATGTCTGTTGAGCAAGGAAGGGGGAAAGCAGGTGATCGGTGTGAGTGGAAAATGACTGTATAGATGATACTGTGATGCGAAGAAGGGAGTGGGTGGGGGATGGTGGTGTTAGGAAGTGGTTGGGTGTGAAGAATATTTTGAAGCAGCCCGAAGGGATTTCTCTACGTTTGCTATTTTTCTGCATGAGAAGGACGGAGAGGGAGGAGGAGGGCCGCCGATTAAGTGAAGCGGCCTTCCTGTGGATGTGCTATGTTATGCTGCATTGCATCTGACCAAGAGGAGTAAGTGGGATACAGGGATGACCCGTCATCCATGAGGAGCTAAGATGAGAGGGAGGAAAGTGTGGCGGATGGGAGTGGAATGGATGAGGATGAAATAGATGAGAGTAGTATATGCCTTTTGACTTTGGCTACCTCCCTGGTAAGAAAAAAAATGGTATATGGATGTATTTATTCAATACTGGAAAGAGGGGAAGGATATGGCAACATGGTTCTTGTCCACGCCAAAAGATGGCATTAGCGTTGAAGAGTATAAAATGTGATAACATAGGCCTATACGTTTATTCCAAGGATTGATTCAAAAGGCACATCAGAGGAGAAGGTACGGAAATTAGGGAGTAAATGCTTGTGCCACTCGTGATTTTGTGCACCACTCCGGTACATGGTGTTGGTGCCGAAGAGCTCCAACTGTAAAAACACATGTTTATTTATTACCATAATTGTATCAAAAAGGACTTCTGTTGTGAAGTAAAGGAAGGTATGAAATAATCATTAAATAGCTGTGCGAGAAGTACGATCACGTCGATCGTCAATAGATGACGACAGTGTCTAGGTAGTTCAATCAAACAATACGTTTGGTTACTCGCCATGATTGTAGTTTAAACCAGAGACTTGGACCTACGACCGAAGCCGTCGCATTTGCTCTCTGTACTCGGACAGAGGGATCAACTGTCAGTCACTAAAAGGCTTTGGAAATGAAACCTGAGCCTTCGTGATGAGGAGGGACCAAAGCCTAACATGCGAACACAAACACATGAATATTTTGTGGCAATTTCATTTACACTTATTGATGTGAATAATGAAATCTAGAAACATAAAAAACAAGACATAAATATGTGGATGGATTGTATCAACCAGCAACACCTGATAACCCTGCACTTCTGAAAGTGACTGTACTAGATTTTTCCACCCGAACTAAGGATGCCAGGACAAACAAATCATAGCAAGGCAATCGAAAGGTGAAAATTTGGTGGGAAATTGATATGTTAGGAAAGGTCATTACTCTACTGTGTCATTTCCTGTTTAAAATAACAATAACCAATATACGTTTTAGGAGGCAACTATGGCTAGGAGTAACGGCATACTGGTAACGCAGCAAGTAACGACATGGTCAACAATAACGCGATGGGTAATGGTTATAGTAACTTTGTACGAGAACAAAGTAAGTAACAAAGAATGGCATACAGCTAGCATTTTCAGTAAAGAAAAGAGTAATACTTGGGAGTAACGTGACTATAATAAAGTAACGTTTTAACAACATAGGAGTAGCAATAACAATATGGGTAACGCATAGAGGTAATGTTTACAGTTATCAGACAGGCAAGGTTGACAGTATCGATATACAGGTAACATTTGCAGTGCTGAGAAGGTTAACACTTAGAATAACGTTGGCAGTAACCTCGTGGTTAACGATGATAGTATGGGCAAACTGGCAGTACAGTAATGCGACTGGTAACATTTAGAGTACCGCTTACAGAAAAGTGATGCGGGTAATATTTACAGTAACGAGATACGGGAAGAATCGAATACTTTATGAACACAATGTATAAACAAATAAACCCTTCCTTGAGGGCTCGGATCCTCTCCAATAAAACAAACGGAAATCAATAGTCTCTTCCCGGTTTTTATATTCCGTTAAATCCACAGAACAACCACGAGGGAGTGGAAGGAGGTGGGCAATCTAATTACTCAGCGAGAACCATACTGTCCATAAGGATGGAAGCGCTGGAGGACTGTCGACGATAATAATTAGTCCATGAATAGACATGAATCAGATTAGAAAGTGCCGACTCTGGCTGACGGGTTTAATGCATCCGCGACCGCTCCTGTGACAGGTGCATGAGGCAATAATGAGTTTGCATGTCAATCAGCCATGCAGAACAGATACTTTTTTTTTCTCCTCATCATAAGGATGGTTACAGAATTTCTTTACTTCTTTTTCATTATTCTCCACTACTTTGGTAGCTAAAGAGTAAACAAAATACATAAAAACATAAGATTAACTGAGTTTCATTGCTAAGTCGCAAAAATTCTCTGAAAATACAAAATAAGTTTAGATTGAAAATGAGCTATGTGCACAAACACGCACACAAACACACGCACACACACACACACACACACACACACACACACACACACACACACACTCGGTGGCGCAGTTGGTAGAACGATGAACTACTAGCATGGTGGTGCGCGTAGTGCTTGGTTCGAATCCTGCCCAGGGCCGAAATTATTTCGGTACAGCTGCGCTTCGGGTCGTTACTCTGACTCTCGTGGGCGGGGAGCTGGGTGTGTGTGTGTGTGTGTAAGGTCATAGCATTACCCATAGATCGGACCTACGAGCTCTGAGCTCTCTTCCAGGAGGGAAATAGCTGTCGATCACGAGTCCAACACGTGATCCAAAGACCAAGTGAATACACACACACACACACACACACATACACACACACACACACACACACACACACACACACACACACACACACACACACACACACACATACAAATATGTATATATATATATATATATATATATATATATATATGTATGTATGTATACACACACACGCACACACACACACACACACACACACACACACACACACACACACACACACATATATATATATATATATACATACATATATATGTATATATATGTATGTATGTATAATATATATGATATACATATATATATATGTATATATATATATATATACATATATATATATGTATATGTATATGTAATATGTAAACGAGGGTTCGAATCCCAGCAGATAAGTTTATTTCCACATATATATATATATATATATATATATATATATATACATATATATATATATATATATATATATGTATATATATATATATATACATATTAAGAGAAATGCGGAGAGTATTAGAAATATGGATATACATAGAGTATGAAAGACAGAGACAGAGATATAGAGATCATGACAGACAGAGTTAAAGGTATATATATAATCAAAGAAACAAAGAGGGAAAGGGACAAGCTCACTGGACCCAGAAACGATATCAGGAGGTACCGGTGACTGCCACTCGCCCATGCAGCACCGAGCAAAGGTGACAGATTGGATTGGAGCTAATCTCTTCGTGGCGTAAGCTCTCCCTTTTCTTTTCAGGCCAAACTTTTAAACCTTTTGACAGCCCTGGAGGACGCTTTCTACCATTAGAATTTTACCTGTTTCTCTTGTCAAGTTTATCAAGCTTACGGATTTCTCTATGAAATGTACCGGTAATTATCCAAAACATAGACGGTGAAGTTAGTAAAATGTTACTTTCTTCCCTGGCATTTGCCAGATCTGGCGAAAGGTTTTAAAAGGACGATCTCGAGACTACCATTCCCACGGAGAGTCCAACAGTCGGTTTACAAGACATTTTTTATACGTTACTGATGTCTTTTTCATTGCCACATAAAAGGAGATGGGGCACCTTAGTGTGGATATAATTTTTTGAGTTGATCCGGCTACTAATTAACCACAAGTGCTTTTTAATTTGATATGCAATTAATTCTCATCTAATGCATCAGATCCGACTCCTAGGTTCCATTCCTGCGTTCGGAAATGATTATCGAAAAGTAATTGGTCTGTGCTTCCTTCTTACTGCCTGTCGTGGAGGTTGTTTTCACACGTTTTGGTTTGTTTGTTTATTTGTTAGCATGATTACGTATAAAGTATTGAACGATTTTTTCCTATATATTTCTTTGTAAAATTTATTTATCTATTATTTATGTTTTATCATGTCTATTTAATACATTTTTCTTTATCTTTATCAGTTATTTATATATCTATTTGTCCAACTTATTCATTCACTAATTTATATGTGTATCTATTTACTTTGTTTAAATTTTATTCAACTTTTTTATTCTATTTTCTATCTATGCTTACAAGTATCTTTTATCATTTTCTTAATAATGAAATATGGTCTAAGTAACACTGCATTAGATCAGGATCTCAGATTTCTTTTTTAATCAAAATTGAATGTTGACGTCCTCCGAGTTCTTCTGTTTTTTAAGGTAAGAATTGTGCAAAGAGGTATTTTAAAAATACTAGGGAGATATTTCATATCTGACCTCATTTACCGTACTCTGACCTCGCCGTGGGATGAAATATAAGCGCCTTTGTTACCTAGAGGAACGTACAGCAACTCTGATAATAAAAGTATAGAGGAAGTCATAACTACCATGAATGAAAAAGCTGTCAGTATTTCTATTGTTTTCTAAACATGGACGTGCTTCTCTGGAATAATGTTACTATTAAGAGCACATTGACAGGAGACTTTTCGCTTCATAAATGGATAAATTACTGAGGATATATATTTATGAATTAATACAGACATCAATAGATAGAGAATTAGATAAATAAATATGTAAATAAATATATAGGATTATGCATAAATAAATGAATAAATAAATAAGTAAATAAATAAATAAATAAATAAATAATAAGTAAATCAACTTATACATAAAAGGAATTAATTATATAAGTAAAAAAAAAAAAAAAAAAAAAAAACTAGCACGCTCCTTTACATGTTTAGTTCTGGTTAATGACGAACGACGATTTCATTCAGCAGAGGGGAAAACCCCTACGAGACAGTGGAGATACAGGAGTGCTTCTTATTTACGCTTCACTTACTCCTTGACCTCAACGCCTCCTTTTGAATAACTATGCGCAAAGGTTCTCGACGCTGCCCTCTATATGTGAACACTTGAATTGTTTTGAGTTCTGATATATTTCGTATCTATACTATGGCCCCCAGCCCACCCAACCTTTTGCACCGGGTGGCACCTTTCCTCTTAACTCTCCTGCCACCAGGCGATTTTATTCATGTCCATGGCATCCGACTGCAAGTGCCACCATGTTCGGATATCTTTTTAGGCTACTACCAGGCGATTTTATTCAGCTGAGGGAATATCTCCAACTCCAACAAGAGTTAATTACCCTCCCACCCCCTTAAGGGTTAAAGCTTAATTAATCCAATTGGGTTAATCTGATCGCGAGAAGCATTATATTAGGTAACTATCTAGGCGCTTTCCCACCTTCCTCATATAAAGCATTTACTATCCTATATTACCCCAAACCCCCAATCCCCCACTGTTATCGGGATTCTATTTCCCAGCCCCCACCCCTCCATCTCCCACCTCTCTCGGATTTCTTGTAGTTTTAACTCTCCCTCAACCCCAACATTCCAACCTCTATTCCTCTCAAAGATCTAATTTCCCCCTCACCCCCTACACCCACTCTTCTCGGAAGTGTTATTTCCTTTCCCCCAACCTCCCAACACCGAAGACTGGCATCTTCCATTCCTCACAGACTTCTACTTTCCCCAGACATCCGAGGTCCCAGTCCTCTTCCAGTTCTACTTTCCCTCAACCCTCAACCTCTGTGCTCCCATTCCTCTTGAAGTTCTGTCTTCCTTCTCCAAAAAAACCCTCCCCTAACCCCTCCCAACCTTTACAGCGCCCCCCCCCGCCTCCACTCACCTCTTGTTTCCATTCTTCCGCCCAACCCCAAACCCGCCTCCTCTCTCCGAGTTTTATTCATCCCCCTGAACCCACAATACCCTCCCAACCCCTCCCCCTTCGGAGTTCTTCGTGTGTAAACACAAGTAATGTCGTCACACTCCCAACTTTATTGATTTCGGCGCCGAAGTGGAGTGAGTGGGCATTGTCTAGCGGCGGGGCGACACCAAGATCGGCTGTGGAGTACGTGGAGGCAGAGGCAGCGGTAGAGGGAGTAAGTGAAGGTAGCATTAGAGGGAGTTGCTAGAGGCAACACGGGGAGGAAAACTGGAAGTAGCAATGAGTGGAGTTAGTAATGGAGTGGGTTTGTGGAGGTAGCACTGGAAAGATCCGGTAGAAGTTGCAATGGAGGGAGGAAGTGGAAGCAGCATTAGAGGGAGCTGACAGAGGCAGTAATAAAAAGAGCTCATGAAAGCAGCATGGGATGGGAATGATAGGAGGAGCAACGGAGGGAACAGATAGAGGTAACATAAATGGGAGTTAAGTG
>NC_134779.1:82731377-82736377 GCF_046742065.1 Oratosquilla oratoria
TATATATATACATATATATATATATATATACATATATGCAAACATACATACACACAAATATGTGAGGTTACGACATTTGGATTGAATAGTTTTACCACTGAGACTCGAACTCTTGAGTCTGTGTCTTGTATCACAAGGCAAGGAGGCTACCATCACGCTATGCAGGATGCTCAAAAGGAATGTTCTGAAACTTGTCTTATACCACATATCAACTCGCACTACTTGATATGTAGTTTTAATTACGGAGTGTTTTATTCAGGAGAGCCATCCAACAACACACACTGTTGAGTAGCAGGCGATCACCTTCATGCGGAAAAACACCTGTGAATTGACTTGATTCAGCTGATGAATTCACCCGGTCTCTCTCTTTGCGGGCGAACGTGATTGGTGGTAGATAGGGCGTTAATGATGGTAGGGTGGTAGACAGAGCGTTAATGGACTATATAGTGGCAACCAAGAGTATTGTAGGAAGAGTTAAGGATGTACATGTTCTAAGGGGAGAGAGTGGGGGTATATCAGATCATTTTTTGGTGGAAGGTAAGTTGAGAGTGGAAGTTTGATGGAGAAAGAAGAAAAGGATAGAAAGTGGGGAGGGGCTTAGAGTGACCTGCTTAAATGAAAAAGAAAAGAGGAAGGAGTACAGGAAGCTGAGAGAGGAATGGGAGTGAGTGAATGATAGAGAACAACTAGGAGTGGAGGAGGAATGGGAATGGTTCAAGGAGGGAGTCACAATGTGTGCAAAGATGGTGTTTGAAACAAAGAGGACGCGAGGAAATAGAAGGAAGGGTAGTGAGTGGTGGGATGAAGAAGCAAAGAAGGTTGTGGAAGAGAAGAAGCGAGCTTTCACAGATTGGTTACAAAAGAGGACGAGGGAACCATATGAGAGGTACAAAGAAAAGAGAAGAAAAGTAAAGCATAAGATAAAGGAGATAAAGAGGAAAGCAGATGTGAAATGGGGTAAAAGTATAACAGAAATTTTTGAAAGTAATAAAAAAAAATTGAACAAAATTAAGAGAGGAAGAGGCGGTGAATCAAGTAGAGAAGAAAATATAAAAGGTGCAGATGGAGAGATGATAGTGGAAGAGAAGGCAGTAAGAGGAAGATGGGCAGAGTATTTTAGGGAGTTGCTAAATTTAGAGGAGGATAGGGAGGGAAAGGTAGTTGCAGTGGGAAGCGCTAAAAAATGACCGTAATGGGTGAGGAAAATGGAGGAGAAATAAGGACAGATGAAATGAAGGCAGTTGTTAAAATAATGAGAGCAGGTAAGGCACTGGGTTGGATGGATGTCAAGCTGAATGTCTGAAAAATGAGGTACAGTGATGGTGGACTGGCTGGTGAAGTTATTTAATGTTTGTTTATGAGAGGGTAGAGTACCGGAGGACTGGAGGAGTGCCTGTATAGTTTCACTTTACAAGGAAAAGGGGGGCAAGTGTAGGTGTAATAGTTTCAGAGGGATCAACTTGTTATGTGTAGTTGGGAAGGCTTATGGGTCTTGATCGAGAGGATCAGGAGAGAGACAGATCAGATTTTTGTGGTAAGATAGATATTTAAGAAAGCTATAGGAAAAGGTAAGGATATATTTTAGGCTTTTATGGATCTGGAAAAGGCTTATGACATGGTAGACAGGAGGGCACTGTGGGAGGTATTGCAGATATATCGGATAGGAGGAAAGCTGGAGCAGTCAAGAGTTTTTACGAGAGTAGTAAAGCTTGTGTTAGGATTAGAAATGGAGAGAGTGAGTGGTTTGAAGTAAAGGTGGGATTTCGTCAGGGATGTGCTATGTCGCCCTGGCCGCTCAATTTATACATGGATGGGGTGGTGCGAGAGGTAAATGTAAGGGTAGTGGGTCAGGAATTGGAGACGGTTAAAGAAAATGGTTAGAAGTGGGAGATAAGCCAGTTGTTGTTTGCTGACGACACTGCGCTTGTAGCAGGATCAGAGGAGAGATTGAGAAAGTTAGTAACAGAGCTTAGGAAGGTGTGTGAAAGTTGAAGTTGAAAATGAATGTGGGTAAAAGCAAAGTGATGAGATGTACAAAGGAAAAGGTGGCAGCAGACTGGAAGTAAGTATTAAGGTAGAGAGACTGGAGGAAGTGGATAATTTTAGATACTTGGATGTGAATGTGGCGGGAAAGGGAGGAAAGATATGGAGGTAGAATGTATATTGAGAGAAGCGAGTAAATTCCTTGGAGGATTAAAAAGTGTGATGAGAAATAGACATTTAGGAATGGATACTAAGAGGAGTAATGAAGGAGTGATTGTATGAAAGAGTGGTTGTGCCGACAGTACTGTACGAGGCAGAAACATGGAACATAAGAGAGAAAATGAGAAGTTTGAATGTGTTTTGAGATGAGGTGCCTGAGAAGTATGATAGGGGTTACTAGGCTGGATAGAATGAGAAATGAGGAGGTTAGGAGGAGAACGGAGATGGAAAGGGAGTTGTGAGATAAGGTTGATGAGAGAGTATTGGGGTGGTTTGGACACATGGAAGGAATGAGTGAAGAAAGACTAGTTAATGAGGTGTGGAAGGCAGATGTAGAAGGAATGAACATGCAGGGGCGACCTTGGATGAGATGGATGGATGGGGTAAAAGGGGCATTGGGAAAGAAGGGAATGTCTGTTGGGGAAGGACGGGAGAGGACAGTAGATAGGGGTGAATGGAGAATGGTTGCATATGGATGATGCTGTGATGCATGAGGGGGAGTGGGTGGGGGATGGAGGGTGAAGGAGTATGTGTGAAAAATAAATTGACGCAGCCCGAAGGGATTTCTCCCCGTCTTCTCCTTTTCTGCATGAGGGGACGGAGAGGGGGGGTTGCCGATTTAATAAATTGGCCTTACTATGGACGTGCTGTGTTTTGCAGCACAGCCTCTGACCCAGGGCAGTGTGCAGGATGCAGGAATGACCCGTCATCCAGGAGGTGCCAAGATAAGAGGGACGGAAGGGGGTGAATGGGAGTTGAGTATGTTGGGGATGGAATGAGTGGGAGTGGATTTTATGCCTTTGTTACTGGCTACCTCTCTTGTAAGGGGGAAAAGCCTTTGGTATATGTATATATTTATGTATATATGTATGTATGTATGTATGTATATATGTATATGTGCATGTAAGTATGTATGTATGTATGTACGTGATTGCAGTACAGAGAGAGGGAGATACGCTCGTAGGATCCTACCTCTTATTCTCTTTCTACCTTATCTATTTCTGAATTCGTTTATGGTACTTGTTTCGACTAAAATAGTCATCTAGGCTATTACAGGATTTGACGAATTTGTACGAACAACTGTATACCTTAACGGCCTTGAACGTCATAATTACGTGCGTGTGTTTGCGCACTGCGCGTTTATTTGTTAAAGCAGATGTACAACCTCCAGTTAGCAACTATAACACATCGATGCTTGACTTATTTGGGTTAGTAGCTGAACTGGAAACGCACACAAACAGACAAACGATGCCCATATATGGTTAAGGCATTGCAACGATGGCTACAGCGTGTGTTCATAGGTGCGTCTTTGCAGCGTTGCCACACTTCCGTCTGCACTGTATACACATCTGTATCTTGAAGCTCTTAGCTTACAAGGGGATAAAAAGACGAGATCACGCTACCCTGCGGCCGCATTCGCTACCTTTTCCCTCTATGACTAGATAGCCGGGACAAATGCAAGCTGAGGTCGAACACAATATGACACTGCAAAGGGGTTATATTCTCTGTGAATGTACAGACCAATGTACTATAGTACAGTATCAATGTAGTTAAGTGAGGTTTCTTGGTGCACTGTCAGGTACTATGGTAGTTTCTCAATTTAGTTAAGTACAATAGTACAGTCTCCCAATTTACAGTCAAGTACTCTAATCGACTCTCATTGTACAGTCTAGTACTATAGAAAAGTCTCTAAATGTATAATTAAGTACTATTGTATAGTATCCAAAATTGCAATCAATTGCTATTGGGTAGTCTTTCAATGTACACCTTTGATCAACTTTCTGTTTTTCTCTTTATATATTTTGTTCTGGTTAAAGACATTAGATTTTATTCAGTTAATGGAGTAACATATTCCGACATGATGGTGGGTCGCGATCCACCTCGACTGCCTTCAGGTGCTACTTCAGCTAAATAAAGTCGTTAGAATAAAATGTGTAAAAATGTTACCGCATTGAAGTGATTGATCTGAGGCCGTGGACAGCAACGGTTTCATCTTAGTGCCAACAGATGGCGCAGGTGTTCAGATCTAGCCAATCTACTGTGTAGCCTACTGTATTAACGTGTATTGTAAAGATCATCTTAGCTACAGTGACATTCCTCTCTGTTTTTATCCTGCCTGACGCCAGACGATTTTAATCAGACCAAATTCCGCCACTTGAGATAAAGTCAAGGCAATCCCATTGGCTGCAATGGAACAAATCACATACTTTTTTCAGTCTAAACATTAGACGATCCCGTCCAGGTTCAAAAACACTACCTACGAAGTGAGCACAAAATAAAACAAACAATATTAAAGTTGTAACTCAGGTAAACTGGAGGTTTACCTCCAGACGGGGGGAGACTGGGCGCAGTGTATTGACCTCATCCTCGACCCGTCTGGAAATCTATGGGCCAATAAATGTTTTTATCCTGCCTGGCGCCAGACGATTTTAATCAGACTAAGTTCCGCCACTTAAGAAAAAGTCAAGGTAATCCCATTGGGCTGCAATGGCATAATTCACATACTTTGTTCAGTCTAAACATTAGACGATCCCATCCAGGTTAAAAAACGCTACCTACGAAGTGAGCACAAAATGAACTCAAGAATATTAAAGTTGTACCTCAGGTAACTATATACAACGAGAGGTCTACCTCCAGACGGGGGGAGTCTGGGCGCAGTGCATTGAACTTATCCTCGACTCGTCTGGAAATCTGTGGGCCAATAACTGGACGCAGGGCTCCCCACAGAGCGCCACCAAGTCCACTAGAGCTCCCTGGGGGGGCTTCGCTCCCTGAAAGGGGGTGAATTCAACTCCTCT
>NC_134779.1:82743877-82748877 GCF_046742065.1 Oratosquilla oratoria
TGTATATATATGCATATATGTACAGCTACACAGAAAACTATCGTTAGTAGGGGTGTCGAAACATTCGCGAATGAACATAACCTTATGATACCGAAGGGTTGGTATTTCTGGGGTTCGAATTGTTCGAATTCCTTCTGAATGAATATGAATCGAATAATAGTTCCGGAGTTCATATGGATTCACTATGACATAATAATCTTATTTCCGATGGAGACTTCAACTTGTCTCAAATTGTTTCGTTGTTTTGTGTCAAAATGATTAGCGTGATTTACTAACGATAGTTTTCTGTGCAGCTGTACATATATATATATATTTTTGTGTAGCCAGGTAGGATATTTTCTTGCAGGCAGACGAGGTTAAATGCTATTGAAGATTCATTTTTGATTATCTTCTTGCGTATAGTCTCTATACGACGAATAGTTGACTTATCATTTTCTGTAAGTCTGTTTAGGAGATCTCTTATATTGGCCGACGTTTCGGAACTCTCTTGTTCCATCTTCCAGGGCGATATGATGTGTCAAGTTTTCTGTGTAGGTTATATATGGGATGTACGGATCATGGACACTGTGTCGAGGAAAAGTTGGATGCTCATTGGTGGATGGTAGCCAATGAGCGTGCGTTGTTTTCACTCGCGGGGGGGTGGTCTCTCCCAGTGGGACGAAGCGATGGGGTTCGTTGGTCGCTTAGCACTTAGTCTTTTGCTAGATGGCAAGACCCGTAGGTCTTCCACCTGGATGTTGATTGATGGCTGCTTTGCTTGAATGTAGAGTGCTTCAAGGAGTAGCAACCTTCGTGGATCTCTTTCTCTGTCAATGATTGTTGTGTTGTGGTCCAGATCTTTTCTTGTTAGTGGTCTGTTGAGTTTGGTAGTATGGTGGGACTTTATGGATCCGTTACTCAAATGGCATGTCAGGCGTCTTGTAAGCTTAGTGGTTGTCATACCAATGTAAGAATGAGGTCCACACTCCTCACTATTGCAGCTATATTGGTATACAACATGGTCTTCTTGTAACTCTGTTTTCGTTGTGTTGGGGCGATTACGTATCATTAGTTGGGATGTCTTCTTTGTCTTGTAATATATGATGATCTGGATGTGTTTTGCTGGGTCGGTGGGTAGTACATTCTTGTGAATAATGTCCTTTATGATCTTCTCGTCTGCTTTGTATTCTGTGGACATATGGCTTTTGTAGTAGATTTTTATAGGTTTCTTTTCGCTTGTGGTGTTTCTGTCTTCGTCGGTGTACCATTTGTTTAAATGTGTTTGTATTGCTTGTGATACATCTGAGTTTGCGTATCCATTGTTGATAAGTACTTGTGTGATTCTCTCCAGTTCTTGGTGGGTTTGTGTCCAAGTGGAGCAATGCGAGAGGGCCCTTCTAACGTAAGCGCCGATGGTGGATTGTAGGTAGCGCTTCGGGCACTCGCTATTTCCGTTTAAGCAGAGTCCAGTGCTTGTCGGTTTGGTGTATACTGTAGTTACGAAGCCTGTATTTCGAGCGGTGACGAGGACATCAAGGAAGGGGAGGCATCCATTATTTTCTTCCTCGTAAGTAAAATTGAGGTCTGAGGCTGCGATGAATCGATTCCTCAGGTCTTGTAGTTCATCGATATCTTTTAATTGTACGAAGATATCATCCACGTATCTACAGTATAATGAGGGTCGAGCTGTTGCGAGGACCTCGGTTTCAATGGTACCCATATAAAAGTTGGCAAATAAGACACCGAGAGGGCTTCCCATTGCTACACCGTCGATCTGCTTGTAAAGCTGTCCACTGGGAGAGGTGAAGGGGGCCTCTTTTGTACAAATTTCGAGTAGTTTTTTCAAGGTGTTTTCTGGGATTATAACCTACACAGAAAACTTGACACATCATATCGCCCTGGAAGATGGAACAAGAGAGTTCCGAAACGTCGGCCAATATAAGAGATCTCCTAAACAGACTTACAGAAAATGATAAGTCAACTATTCGTCGTATAGAGACTATACGCAAGAAGATAATCAAAAATGAATCTTCAATAGCATTTAACCTCGTCTGCCTGCAAGAAAATATCCTACCTGGCTACACAAAAATAAAACTTCACGACGAGAAAGCCAGAAATGAAAAGTTCACTCACAAGTTCCGGAGAGAACTAGTTGAGCGTCAAATAGAAGAGAAAAGGGAGATAATACACTCTCAGCTAGAGGAAGTGAGAAATCTAGAGAAGAAATGGAACGAAACAAAAGCTCCAACTGACCTTAAAAAAGAGATTAACATCAAACTACAAGCAATCTACGATCAACACCGCAAAGGAGTGGAAAGCGGTATGGTGAAAAAACTAACCAAGCTATATGGGGGTAACATAAAACTTCCCCGGCCTCCAGCGGGCTATGTGAATCTCACCAACTACGTCCCCACAAAAGATCAAGAAGAACTGTTAAATATGGGACTCAACTGCCACTTCCTCTCGAAGCCACAACCACACCGAAAGCGACTTGAGATAGAAGTCCTCCTCGATGATATTCAACAACTTGAACAGACTGGACAAGTTAGCACTAACCCAGATCTTCAACCATCCCTTCTTGCTGAAGCTGGAAAAACCCGAGGAACTTACCATAGTAAGCTGATTAATAAATACCATCACATCGCCGCAAAGCAACTACGCGAGAACCCAGACATTACCATCAGACGGGCTGATAAGACCGCCGCCTATGTTATCATCAGCAAAGAAGACTATATCCAAAAGATGAACACCATATTCAATGACACCACCAAATTCATGAAGATAACACGCAACCCAACCGAGGCCATTAAAAAGAAACTGAACAACCTCATCTCAAGTATCCACGCAAAAGCCGGAAGCCAAAGATTCCCGAAGCTCACTGGCGAGTACACACCAGGATATGCCTTTGGCAACATCAAGACACACAAAGAAGGCAATCCCATAAGACCCATCATTTCACAAATACCTACCGCCACATATCCCATAGCAAAGAAACTAAATGAGCTTCTCACTCCTTACGTCCCAAGCACATACACACTTACTTCAGCCTCTGATTTCCTGGAAATCTTAAGGGATGCTCCTCCAGTAGAAAATGCCTCCATCGCATCGCTGGATGTGGAAAGTCTCTTTACCCACGTCCCAATAAATAAGACAATCGATTTCATCTTAAAACGAGTGTACCACAGCAATGGCACAAAGCCTCTTGACATCCCAGAAAACACCTTGAAAAAACTACTCGAAATTTGTACAAAAGAGGCCCCCTTCACCTCTCCCAGTGGACAGCTTTACAAGCAGATCGACGGTGTAGCAATGGGAAGCCCTCTCGGTGTCTTATTTGCCAACTTTTATATGGGTACCATTGAAACCGAGGTCCTCGCAACAGCTCGACCCTCATTATACTGTAGATACGTGGATGATATCTTCGTACAATTAAAAGATATCGATGAACTACAAGACCTGAGGAATCGATTCATCGCAGCCTCAGACCTCAATTTTACTTACGAGGAAGAAAATAATGGATGCCTCCCCTTCCTTGATGTCCTCGTCACCGCTCGAAATACAGGCTTCGTAACTACAGTATACACCAAACCGACAAGCACTGGACTCTGCTTAAACGGAAATAGCGAGTGCCCGAAGCGCTACCTACAATCCACCATCGGCGCTTACGTTAGAAGGGCCCTCTCGCATTGCTCCACTTGGACACAAACCCACCAAGAACTGGAGAGAATCACACAAGTACTTATCAACAATGGATACGCAAACTCAGATGTATCACAAGCAATACAAACACATTTAAACAAATGGTACACCGACGAAGACAGAAACACCACAAGCGAAAAGAAACCTATAAAAATCTACTACAAAAGCCATATGTCCACAGAATACAAAGCAGACGAGAAGATCATAAAGGACATTATTCACAAGAATGTACTACCCACCGACCCAGCAAAACACATCCAGATCATCATATATTACAAGACAAAGAAGACATCCCAACTAATGATACGTAATCGCCCCAACACAACGAAAACAGAGTTACAAGAAGACCATGTTGTATACCAATATAGCTGCAATAGTGAGGAGTGTGGACCTCATTCTTACATTGGTATGACAACCACTAAGCTTACAAGACGCCTGACATGCCATTTGAGTAACGGATCCATAAAGTCCCACCATACTACCAAACTCAACAGACCACTAACAAGAAAAGATCTGGACCACAACACAACAATCATTGACAGAGAAAGAGATCCACGAAGGTTGCTACTCCTTGAAGCACTCTACATTCAAGCAAAGCAGCCATCAATCAACATCCAGGTGGAAGACCTACGGGTCTTGCCATCTAGCAAAAGACTAAGTGCTAAGCGACCAACGAACCCCATCGCTTCGTCCACTGGGAGAGACCACCCCCCCGCGAAGTGAAAACAACGCACGCTCATTGGCTACCATCCACCAATGAGCATCCAACTTTTCCTCGACACAGTGTCCATGATCCGTACATCCCATATATAACCTACACAGAAAACTTGACACATCATATCGCCCTGGAAGATGGAACAAGAGAGTTCCGAAACGTCGGCCAATATAAGAGATCTCCTAAACAGACTTACAGAAAATGATAAGTCAACTATTCGTCGTATAGAGACTATACGCAAGAAGATAATCAAAAATGAATCTTCAATAGCATTTAACCTCGTCTGCCTGCAAGAAAATATATATATATATATATATGTATGTAAATATATATGTATATATATATATATATATTATATATATATGTGTGTGTGTGTGTATTATATATATAATATATATATATATATAATATATATTTACATACATATATACATATATATATATATATATTTATATATACATATAAGTTGAATATGGTTGAGTTGTGTAATTATCTGGCTAAATGTCATTGGGAATGGATGTAAAGACAATTCTTCCTTCTTCATTTCCTAGTAAATCAAGAAGCAAGAACTGCCTTTACAATCATTTCGTATGATGTTTTAGCAGAT
>NC_134779.1:82766377-82773877 GCF_046742065.1 Oratosquilla oratoria
ACAAAGGACCTCATCATGAAGAACGATAGTTCACCAAGCCCTGGAGATATAGAAAATACCTGCCTTGTGTACAAATGTTCTTGCCCAAATAGGGACTGTACGCCCTACGATGCTTACATAGGGTTGACTACTACCAGACTCTTCAGGCGCCTGAGCTATCATCTGGCTCAAGGAAGTCTCAAACGTCACTTCCTGGAGAAACATGGCCAGCATCTCACAGGTGATGTCCTTCGGCAGAAAACTGTCATCATTCAGAGAGAGTCCGAAAAGAACCGCCTTGCCTACCTTGAATCTTTATATATTGCGGATAGTAGGCCGTCTCTGAATTCCCACCAAGACGCCCCTACTATACTGTCAAGTATTAAGCCTATCAGGAGAGGCAAGCCCCGCGGCAGGACAGAAAACTTCACACTACATCCCCGGGGTAGCGAGGCCCGAGAGAACGGACAAGCCAGCCAATGAGCGTACGTGGGAAACTGTCCCGCCCTCTCAACCATGAGGGGACCATATAAGGTCATCCTTCCAACCAATCACACGCTGTATTTCTGTATCTTTGTAATATATAAACCCATGTATTTATTCCATCTTTGTATTTTGATAATGACTCAGGTAGAGTCGAAACGTCAATAATGACCGGAATAGGAAATCTACTCTTTCCTTTACCCCTTGCTATAAAGGATACCTTCAGGAAGTTGGAAACTCTAAAGAAGAAATTGATCAGTGCTGAATTTGCAGTTGCCTTTAACCAAACCTGCCTAAGAGAAAATTTACTCCCACGGTATACAAACACACACACACACATATATATATATATATATATATATATGTGTGTGTGTGTGTGTGTGTGTGTGTGTGTGTGTGTAAGTGTGTGTATATTGGATGAAAATGAGACTAGATCTTCCGATGTTACGTGAAGCGTGGTTCGGGACTTGTACAGTCCTTTTGAACCATCACACGTAGCACAGTTGCTAGCGTCTTGACCTAGTGATTATGGACGCACGGGTCAGGGTTCGAATCCTATGGCAGAGCTTCTAAAAAATGTTCAACATATATATGTATATATATATATATATACATATACATATATATATATACATATACATATATATATATATATATACATATACATATATATATAATATATATGTATATATATATTATATATACATATATATAAATATATATATATATATATACATATATATATACTGAAAGAGAGATAGATGCACTTTCAGTGATGTTCCTACACTTCTGCAGACTATTGTTATCAACAGACTAAAAAACTTAATTCCTTTCATAAGCAAGGTGAGTAACCAAGCTAAGCCTACTTTTTGCTCTGTCACTTCTCGTTAGAAAAATAAGAAGAAAAAAGTAACCTCTAACGATACTACATTCAGTCGCCCTTTACGACACGTAGACGATGATGGTGTTCTTTTTCCCCGTCACTGAACAAGTTATTCGTACAAAATCTACATGAATGAAATTTGTTCGGAAAATAAGAAACCCCTTTCCGCGCGCGCGCACACACACACACACACACACACACACACACACACACACACACACACACACACACACACACACACACACACACACACACACACACACACACACACACACACACACACACACACACACACACGTACAAACACACACACACGTACACACACACACACAAATACACACACTCATACACGCATATGCATATCTGGCACACTATTTGACTGACAAGTTAAAATGCTCAGCTTGAACAAATCATTTATCTGCATTTCTGTTGTTCACGCACGGCTACTTAAAAACACAACACTGCTCATTTATGTGTCACAAACAACTCTCCTTATCGCTTAGGAAAAATAAAATGAAAATAAATATCCATATTAGACTTGTGTTCTCCTTCATTATTTCTTACGTATTCAAATTACGATTTATTGGATTCACGCGATGCAAAGCAGACTAAAATAAAATCTACTTGTCTAAGATATTTTCAAGGTCAAGACGAAGTTACGGTGAATCAAGTCTATATAACCTCGTACCCAGACAAGGCCACGTCACGTCAGACATATATCCCAGCCTCCATGCGAACGGTCAAGATCTACTTCCATCCCGATGCAAATATCTATATTCTCGTTAATCGGGCGTAATTCACAAGACTGTGGGCGTGATGCGCGTTCGAATGGAACCTTATGGGACCCGAGCCATCACGCCCAAGTCATTCCGTGGGCGTGAATTCCCGCCCCCAAGGCAATAAGGATCAGGCCCCACCCGCCCACGCCATCAGCCTTGATTCCTGGAACACTTCCTGATGCGGAGGACATCGTGTATGCACAAGTTTGCCATGAAGGACGAATTACAGAGAAATCATCTCAAACTATAATCGCTAATATCTTACCACAAAATCTAATTTCAAAGAAAATCTAAATACATACATACATACATATACCAAGGCTTTTTCCCCCTTCCAAGGGAGGTAGCCAGAAAGGGAAAGGCATAAAAACACTCCCACCCATTTCATCCCTAAATACACTCCACACCCCTCCCACCCTCCCTCTCATCTGAGCACCTCCTGGATGACGGGTCATCCCTGCACCCTGCCCACCGCCCTGGGTCAGAAGCAGTGTCGCAAGACACAGTACATCCACAGCAAGGCCGCTTCATTTAATCGGCGACCCCCCCTCTCCGTCCCCCTTTGCATATAAGGAGAGGACGGGGAGAAATCCCTTCGGGCTGCGTCAAAATTCACTCACACATACTACCCCACCCCCCACCCCCCCGCCCATTCCTCCTCATGCAGTCACAACATCATCCATATACAACCATTCTCCACTCACCTCTGTCTTCCGTCCTCTCCCTTCCTTCCTCAACAGACATTCCCCTCTTCCCCAACGCCCCCTTCACCCCATCCATCCACCTCATCCTTGGACGTCCCCTCATGTTCACTCCCTCCACATCTGCCTTCCATACCTCTTTTACTAGTCTTTCTTCACTCATTCTTTCCATGTGTCCAAACCATCCTAATATTCTTTCATCAACCCTATCTCCCAAATCCTTTTTCACCCCTGTTCTCCTCCTCACCTCCTCATTTCTCACTCTATTCAGCCTAGTAACCCCCACCATACTTCTCAGACGCCTCATCTCAAACACATTCAAACTCCTTCTCTCTTCTTCTCTTATGTTCCACGTTTCTGCCCCATACAGTGCTGTTGGCACAATCACTCCTTCATACAGTCTCCTCTTCGCATCCATTCCCAAATGTCTATTCCTCATTACACTCTTTAAACCACCAAGGCATTTACTCGCTTCTCTCAATCTACATTCTACCTCCACCTTCACTCCACCTTTTCCTGCTACACTTGCACCCAAGTATCTAAAACTATCCACTTCCTCCAGTCGCTCTCCCTTAATGTTCACTTCCAGTCTACTGCCACTTTCACCCCTTGTACATCTCATCACCTTACTTTTACCCACATTTATCTTTAGCTTTCTTCTATCACATACTCTCCCAAACTCTGCCACCAGCTTCCTCAATCCCTCCTCTGACCCTGCCACAAGCGCAGTGTCGTCCCGCAAACAGCAGCTGGCTCACCTCCCACTTTTCTCCATTTTCTCCTAACCATCTCCAATCCCTGACCCACTACCCTAGCATTCACCTCTCGCACCACCCCATCCATGTATAAGTTGAACAGCCAGGGCGACATAACGCATCCCTGACGAAGTCCCACCTTTACTTCAAACCACTCACTCTCTCCATTTCTAATCCTAACACATGCTCTACTACTCTCATAAAAACTCTTGACAGCTCCCAAAAGCTTTCCTCCTATCCCATATATCTGCATAACCTCCCACAGTGCCTTTCTGTCTACCCTATCATAAGCCTTTTCCAGATCCATAAAAGCCCAAAAAACAGCCTTCCCCTTTCCTATAGCTTTCTCACATATCTGTCTTACCACAAAGATCTGATCTACACAACCTCTACCTGTCCTAAATCCACACTGTTCCTCACCAATTACTCCTTCTGTTCCTCTCCTAATCCTCTCAATCAAGATCCTCCCATAAGCCTTCCCTACTACACTTAACAGGCTAATCCCTCTGAAACTACTACATTCACACTTGTCCCCTTTTCCCTTGTAAAGAGGAACTATACAGGCACTTCTCCAGTCCTCCGGTACCCCACCCTCTCTCCAGCAAACATTAAACAACCTCACCAACCAGTCCACCATCACTGAACCTCCCTTTTTCAGACATTCTGCATGGCATCCATCCAGACCAGGTGCCTTACCTGCTTTCATCATCTTTACAACTGCCTTTACCTCATCCTTTCTTATTACTCCTCCATTCTCCTCACTCATCACTCTCATTTTCTTCGCATTTCCCACTGCAGCTATCTTTCCTTCCCTATCCTCCTTCACATTTAGCAACTCCCTAAAATATTCTGCCCATCTTCCCCTTACTGCCTTCTCTTCCATTATCATCTCTCCATCTGTACCTTTTACCTTTTCTTCCCTACTTGATTCGCCTCCTCTTCCTCTCTTAATTTCTTTCCAAAACATCTTTTTATTACTTTCAAAATTTTCTGTCATACTCCTACCCCATTTCACATCTGCTCTCCTCTTTGCCTCCTTTACTTTTTGCTTTACTTCTCTTTTCTTTTCTTTGTACGTCTCATATGACTCCCCCGTCCTCTTTTGTAACCAATCTGTGAATGCTCGCTTCTTCTCTTCTACAACCTTCTTTGTTTCCTCATCCCACCATTCACTACCCTTTTTTCTATTTCCCCCTGTCCTTCTTGTTCCACACACCATCCTTGCACACTTTAAGACTCCCTCCTTGAACCATCCCCATTCCTCCTCCACACCCATCTCTGCTCTATCCTTTACTCCCTCCCACTCCTCCTTCAACTTCTTTTCGTACTCCTTCTCCTTTTCCTTTTCATTCAAGGAGTTCACTCTAAGAACCTCCCTACCTTTTGTCCCTTTCCTCTTTCTCCATCTATCCTCCACTCTCAGCTTACCTTCCACCAAAAAATGATCTGATATTCCCCCACCCTCTCCCCTTAGCACATGTACATCCTTAACTCTTCCTATCATAATCCTATTTACCACTACATAATCCATTAGCGCTCTATCTACCACCCTTCCCTCCACCACCCTCTCCCATGTGTACTTATGTTTGACTTTCTTCCGAAACACTGTATTTGCTATCATCAACTCTTCTTCTAAACATATTTCCACCATCAACTCTCCACTACGATTCTTTCCTGGAACTCCACACTTCCCAACCACTCCATCGATTGGACCATTTCCCGCCCTAGCATTAAGGTCTCCCAGTACTATTACATTGACATTTCTTCCTAAACCCTCCATGCACTCATTTAAATCTATCCAAAAGGCCTCCCTTTCTTCCACGCTCTTCTCACTGCCAGGCCCATATTCACTTACAAAGACCCACATCTCCTTTCCCAGTTTCACCTTCATCCACATTATCCTTGAGGAAACCTCCTTCCACTCCACTACCTGTTTACCTAACTCCTCACTTACTAGAATAGCCACCCCTTCCCTCCCTCCCCCTCTCTTCACTCCTGATAACCTCCCACTTACACTCCCAAACTTACACTCACCCTTCCCTTTCAACTTAGTTTCACTCAAAGCCAACACATCCATCTTTCTTCTCACAAACATACAACCTATCTCTTCCCTTTTACTCTCATCTGTACCACATCCACGCACATTAAAAGACCCAAACCTTAGGGTGCTGGCCCGAGGCCCTCCAGCACCCCATATGCCTTCACTTTTCTTTTTAGGAATATGCCCCGTGGGGCTACAGGGAGAAGGATGCCTAGTCCCTCTCCCCGTCCCTTTCTTCTCGCCTCTTACGATCCAAGTGGGAAACTTGGTGGCAGTATTCTTTTCCCCCACCACAGGGAATTCCCCCATCACAGAAAGAGAATACTCAGAGAAATGGTACAGGACAGCAACAAGGGGTTGGGGGACAGCATAACGGAGGGACAGTCGTAGTATAAAAGTGTCATCATTTCTCTATGAACAGAATTTCTTCTATCATAGACAAAATGATGTGTGGCTCTTGTCCGTAGGGGCGCCCCATATAGACCCTAAAGTATCGACTGCATGCTACTTTGCCACAATAACAAGCAGCCGGTATTAGATGCAGAAAGAGGTAATCTAAGCCTGTTAACTCTATTTAGTCCCAAATTTTAACACCCACGGGAACACAGTGGCGACATTCTTGTCTCCTACCCACACGAGTGCGATACAGGAGAGATTTGATAAGAGAAAAAAAAGGAGAAACTAAATTATCAATAAGTGCCTCAGCATTCTTCTCTGAAGGGAGATTTGCCTTCATAATGTTGCATGACTTAATAACGGATATCAGTTACTTGTGTGAGTATATATATATATATATATATGTATATATATAAATATATATATATATATAAATATATACATATATACATATACATACATATATATATACATATATATATATATATAATATATATATGTGTGTGTGTGTACATATTTACACACACACATATGTATATATATATATATATATATATATATATACATATATATATATATATATATATATATAAAGACATCCTGACAGGTTGTAAGAGGAGTAGAGGGAAACACACAAGTAGAAGCATCACTGTGCGAAACTAGTCAAGGAATAAACTCCTGTTCTACTTGTGTGTTTTCCTCTACTCCTCTCTCTCTCTCTCTCTCTCTCTCTCTCTCTCTCTCTATATATATATATATATATATATATATATATACAGACATATATATATATATATACACCTGTGTGTGTGTGTGTGTGTGTGTGTGTGTGTGTGTGTGTGTGTGTGTGTGTGTGTGTGTGTGTGTGTGTGTGAGTGTGTGTGTGTGTGTGCGTGTGTGTGTGTTTGTGTGTGTGTGTGCGTGTGTGTGTGTGCGTGTGTGTGTCGGGGGGTAGGTGTATGTGTGTTTGTGTGTGTGTGTGTGTGTATGTGTGTGTGTGTGTGTGTGTGTGTGTGTGTGTGTGTGTGTGTGTGTGTGTGTGTGTGTGTGTGTGTGTGTGTGTGTGTGTGTCTGTGTGTGTGTGTATGTATGTGTGTGTATGTGTATGTATTTGTGTGTGTGTGTGTGTGTGTGTGTGTGTGTGTGTGTGTGTGTCCAAATCTCTGAGCATAACTTACAACTGCTATGTTTTTTATGGTATCGTCCGGAAATCTAAGGTGATTGAAATGTTCAACATTGATATTGAAATCTTTCTCTTCACCACTGAAATCCATAAAAATCTCGGTCTGGCACGTTGTAAATAATATAATTTCTGTGAAATAGTTCCGCCTTATCATAAACTTTATCTTCTTAATATCATTATGCAGCCGAGTTGCATATATACATTTCCATTAAAATTTTGTAGAACCCTTTCCGTATGTCCATTTGTAACTCATTTGAGTACAGAATAAAGTATTATCATTTATTCTGCCGAATTAAAGGC
>NC_134779.1:82808877-82811377 GCF_046742065.1 Oratosquilla oratoria
TAAAATACATAAATAAATGCATAGGTATAGTTAAATAATAAACAAACAGGTAAATAGTAAATAATAATAAATTGACATATAACTAATAATAAATGAAAATCAGACAGACAAATGATAACAAAACAAAAACAAATAATATAAGATAAATTATAATCATTACAGCATTTTACATAGATATTTATCTAAATGATTCTTAAAGCTTCGAACTGAACTACATTGCACTACCTGTGCAGAAAGTTTATTCCATTCATTAACTACACGGTTGGCAAAGTTGTTTCTACCTACTTCCAAATTGAATCTATTTCCGGACAGTTTGAGACCATTGTTTCTTGTCTGATTCTCATTCAATGTGAAAATTTGTCACTTTTGATGTTGTCAATTCCCTTTAAAATCTTAAAGACCTGTATCAAGTCACCTCTGAGTCTACGCTTTTTTAGGGAAAACAGATTCATGTGTTTTAGTCGATTTTCGTATGATTTATTTTTGATATTTGGAATCAGTTTTGTGGCTCGCCATGTACTTTTTCCAATCTGTCAATGTCTTTAATGAGATTCGGTGACCATACGGAAACAGCATATTCCAAATGTGGACGAACTAACGCTTTATATAGCTTGTTAATGAGTGATGGACTTTTGAAATCAAAAGATCGCGCAATCAGTCCCAGAATCTTATTTGCTTTGTAACCCTTAATCAAGCGATTTCATTGATCTTCCGTTAACTAAATTTATGACTGTCATGTCTTCATTACATGTATTTAAAAGAATGTGCAAATAATAAAAATTTCGGAAGAGACAAATGAACGGAGCATGAATGTGCTTTTACCTAATGGGTTTGTGTGTGCGTGCGTGTGTAATTCACCAGGGTCTTTGATCATGTATTGGACCCGTGGTCGGCAGGTCATACCCTACTAGGTGAGAGCTCAGAGCTCATATATGGTCCGATCCATGGGTAATGCTTTCACCTCACACACAAACACACATACAAACACATATACATACACACACTTGACACACACAGACACATGTACACACTCCTTACGTAGGAATGACGGCTACTTGCATCTCAAGATGCTTTGCTTGTCACCTTTACCAGGATCTATCAAAAACCATTTCATCGCCTGCAAATGGTCTAGAGTCGAATATCCGCTCCTAAAGCCTACCTGTTCTCTCAGTTACTTTCCATCTAAAACTTGACTTAGTCTAATTGCAGGGATCTTAGAGAATACTTTATTTACATTTGATAGCAAGCTAATCGGTCGGAAGATACTAAGGTCCTTTTGGTTTCGTTTTTATAAAGGAAAATCCCTGTAGCATTACACCAGGATTTATGAATGCTTGCCTACCGTATGCACTGGGTGTACAACTAAGCTAACTTAATAAGAACTTCTTTTCTTGCGTCTTTCAAAAGATCTATTGATATACCATCATCCCCAGGGGCTTTTCCCAATTTCATATTTCTAGAACAAATTCTACTTCTTCCTTTGTAATCTCTGGTATAAATATACATACATACATACACACACATATACATATATATATATATATATATATATATATATATATATATGTATATATATATACATATATATATATATATATATATATATATGTATATGTATATATATATGTATATATATACATATATGTATATATATACATACATTATATATATATATATGTATGCATATATATATATATATATATATATATATATATATATATATATATACATACATATACATATGTGCATATATATATTAACTAGGGACCGTGAACGGTGGCGCTCCATGGTTGCCGAAGTCCAAGAGGATATGGCACAACGGTAAGGTAAGGTAAGGTATATATATATATATATATATATATATATATATATATATATACATGTATATATATATATATATATATATATATATATATATTATATCATATATACATGATATACATGAGTTCAGGAGAAAAATGGTAGAATCTACTATCATTGAATATCAGCCCAACATGAATATTTCAAAGGGGCAATGGTCCCCGGATATAATGTCCGGACTCTTCATCACCAACCTATTGAAAGCTCATTTGCCTCCTGACCTCACATACGGAGTGAGCCGAGGGTAGAGACATCTTCCCATGTTCCCCTTTCTTTTGTTAAGGGTACCACTTAAGCAGCACGCTCTCTCTTATTTGTATCTACTGAAGAGGATTGCAGTTTGCAATCGAAATATATAGATTCCCCGTTTCCAGTCTTTTCTACTCCAACAGTGGTTTCTACGTTATTGACAAATGTGTGATTACATTTTCCACCTTTTATATATATATATATATATATATATATATATATATATATATATACATACGTATATATATATATATATATATATATATATATATATACATATATACATGTATATACATATATATATACATATACATATATACATATATATATATATACACATATATATATATATATATATATATATATATATGATAAAATATATTACCATACA
>NC_134779.1:82831377-82833877 GCF_046742065.1 Oratosquilla oratoria
TTTCAACTATGCATTCTTTTTACAGCAGGTTCGTAAAATTCGAAAAGGCTGATGTGACAGCTTTCTTTCTTTCTTCAATCAAGTTAGTTTGGTCAAATAGGAAAAAAATTCCACAGTACATCATCCTACCTGAACTAAACCTAACTTAATCCAACCTGGCATCAAACTTAACCTAGCCCAATCAACTCTTTCATTATTGATGAGTTGGATCCTTAGTCAGGATGCCTCCAGACGATATCATTTAACAAAAGAAGCTCTGGGCAGTTAAAGTGAACCAACTCTCATCAGTCCTACAATAACCCTCATGAGAGTTAAAAGCTTGCCCAATCTCTTGTCAAAACCAAACCACCAATTACTTACTCTTCTACTTTATCTCTTTCATACCGGATGGTTTTCCTCTTCGTCAGGCGATTTTATTTATCTGAACATTACCCCATTGGTAGAGACAGGCCTGCATTGCTTTCCATTTTTCCAGTGGATTGCACAAACATCATGCATTGAAGCACAGATAGACAGACAGACAGACAGACAGACAGACAGGCAGACACACGCACATGCACACACGCACACAAACACAAACACAAAGAGAGAGAGAGGGAGAGAGAGAGAGAGAGAGAGAGAGAGAGAGAGAGAGAGAGAGAGAGAGAGAGAGAGAGAGAGAGAGAGAGAGAGAGAGAGAGAGAGAGAGAGAGAGAGAGTCAGAAAGAACAAAGACTCTCTTCCAAACAAAGTGTCCCCGATTGAACATCTTACAGACGCCACCTCGAACAAAAAAAAAAAAAAAAAAATTCTAAAGTCAGGAAGGAGAGAGGGAGGAGTAGGAGGAGGAGACTTGTGGAAGCGGAAGAGGAGGAGGAGGAGGAAGAGGAGGGAGAGAGGGAAAATGAGGAGGTGGTGGAGGAGAAAGAACAACAGCAAGGGGAGGAATAGATTTAGGAGGAAGAGTGGGAAGAGGAGGAGGAGGAAGAAAAGAAGGAGGAGGAGTAAGAAGAGGAGGAAGGCGGAGAGACAAAAAAGGAAGAGGAGGTGGTAGAGGCGGAAGAGGAGAAAGGGGAGAAAGAGAAGGAAGAGGAGAAAGGGGAGTAAAAGGAGTTTGAGAAGAAAGAGGAAGAGGAGGAGGAAGAGGAGGGAAAAGGAGGAAGCAGAGGAGGGGGAGAAGGAGGTTAGACGTATAAGACCGACCCTACTCGAACCAGAACGAGATCAAACTTCCGGATGAAAGGAAACTTCCGGAGGGTGACGGGCAGCCGGCGGGGCAACGAAGACACCCCCCCCCCTCCCCCGGCACTCTTCCGACCTCCTCCTTGAGCGTCGACCTCTCCTTCAGGTAGCGTGAGTGGCAAAGGCTCCTTGCCCCGGAGGTAACTCGAGCCGCATCAAATGTTTACCCTCTTAACCACCTCAATTCGGCGCCGGACTTCCCTGGATATTAGTTCCGGATAATGCAGGACGGTTTTGTTGAGTTTACAGGCGGGGTAGAAAATCTCGAGCACTCACAAAAATAGATAAACAAATAAGTAATGTACAAATAAGTAAACAAATAAATGAATGAATAAAATAGATCAAATAAATCAATGACTTAGATACAATGACAATAGAAATAAAGATATAATGAAAAATAGATACAGTATTGCTATTCATTAGAAATACTTACGTATATATTCAGTAGAAATTAACATAAATGAAATGAGTGGATACGAGGTGGTTTAACGGCCGGCAGTTAATTCGCTGAGGCCCACTGGCCCACTGTTCATGTGGATCCGGGTTGAGTAACACTAATAGTCTTTAAGAATTAATCTCTCTCTCCTTCCCTCTTTCTTTAACGCTCACACACGTACGCACACACACACACACACACACACGCACACATACACACACACACACACACACACACACACACACACACACACACACACACACACACACACGCACGCACGCACGCACACATGCACGTAAACACACAATCAAAACAGCCACAGTATTTTTTTAGTTGCAATCTAGATTTCCAAAGTAAGAAAAAAAGCGTCATGTCTCCATTTTTCTTTCCTCGCCTTCCAGCACATTTCCTTTGTCAACACTGACAACACTCACTGGGACTACCGCCATCCCTCCCCCCTCTTACCGATCTCTCCTCCCCATAAATATCCCATTCTCTAAACCTCATGAACAAACAG
The DNA here is from genome assembly GCF_046742065.1 of Oratosquilla oratoria. Lineage (NCBI taxonomy): Eukaryota > Metazoa > Arthropoda > Malacostraca > Stomatopoda > Squillidae > Oratosquilla > Oratosquilla oratoria. The sequence continues at coordinate 82,833,552 of NC_134779.1, forward strand.
GGCCCATGGCACCTGCGGCAGGGGGTTGAGGGTGTGTGTGTGATTGGTTCCCCAAATCTCTAATTTGAAGGTGAGAGAAGAGAAAATGATAAAGAGGAGAAAGGCAAGGGGAAAGGAAGGGGGAGGGAGAGGAGGAGAGAGAATGAAAAGGGAGTGGAAGCGAGTTAGGGAAGCTTTGGAAATGGAGGGAAAGAAAAAAGAGAAATGGAAGTAAAGAGAGGGGAGGTGAGGAGAGGAGAAGGAATTGTAGAGGAAAGGAATAAGAGGGGAGGGGAAAAGAGGGAGAAAGAAGAGGAGGAGACAGGAAGGTATGGAAGGGAATGAAG
>NC_134779.1:82848877-82851377 GCF_046742065.1 Oratosquilla oratoria
TGGTAGTTGCATATCTCAATACGTTAAGGGCCTCTTTCCCATTACAAGGGATCTATGCATGCACCCACTCACATACATTCTACTCCCATCCATCACCCATTGTTCATATATAACTGAAAAATATTAAAAGCTATACCTAATATATATTTCCCTAAATTTATTTCTCCTCTCCCTTCCTCTCTTCTCCTCTCCTCTCCCTCCTCTCCTCTCATCTCTTCTCTCTCTTTCTCTAATACATGGAGTACTGACTCAATATATTCTGTACAGACAATAATTTAGAGACATCCCTACGGACGAATCACACAACAATCTTTTAAGATTAGAAAGAAGAATGATGTTCACTTTTTAACTCATATTCTTTCTCTTTTCTACTATTTTCTATCACTCTTCTACCACTTCTATAACTCCACATTTTCTGATAGAAGTGCTGGTTATCGACGAAGAAATACCTCTCTCTCTCTCTCTCTCTCTCTCTCTCTCTCTCTCTCTCTCTCTCTCTCTCTCTCTCTCTCTCTCTCTCTCTCTCTCTCTCTCTCTCTCTCTCTCTCTCTCTCTCTCTCTCTCTCTCTCTCTCTCTCTCTCTCTCTCTCTCTCTCTCTCTCTCTCTCTCTCTCTCTCTCTCTCTCTCTCTCTCTCTTTCTCACCGCTCTATCTTGAATGATGTTTTCTCGATTATACATTCCACTATCTTTTTTTCATACCAGTTTTGACCCCTCATCCTCTGCCAAAATTCGAAACTTTGTCCTTAAAGACTTAAACTTCATTCCCATAAGCAAAGCTGTCTTGATTCACTCTATTCTCACGTCCCTTGAAGAATAAACTCAGATAGATTTATCAAAAATAACCCAGGGCAATTTACGTGTTTCATATCTATGAGAGACTAAGGGCCTGCTCTCAGGTCTGCTCTGCCAACCACAAAGAAATATGCAAATTCTTTTACAAAGCCAAGGAAGCCCGAGTCGTCTCTGGAACTCGTATATATTAGCCCTCTCTCTCTCTCTCTCTCTCTCTCTCTCTCTCTCTCTCTCTCTCTCTCTCTCTCTCTCTCTCTCTCTCTTGTTCATAACCCCGTTCTTCCTGATTTTATTTATATTTCAGGGACAATTCATTCACGCCAGGCACCTGAAATTACCTCCCGTGCCCTCATTAAGTATATCTTTGTAGACATCTGATCCAAGTGGAAGACTAATTATGCATTCAAGAATTTTCGACTTCTCTTCAAGAATTTTCGACTTCGTGTTTGAAAAGTTGGCGCTCGGCGTTAAAAAGAAACGGGGAGTTTCGGGAAAAAATAATAATTGGTATATTTGGAACCTCCTCTAATAAACATTTGGGAGGGAACGTCGAAGTCGCTTTTCAGGCTCAGATTAATCAACATTTTGGGGGTGACGTGACAGTTCCACAAATGAACGTTGAGCCTTTGCATAACAAAACTGTACTGACGGAAACAGTCTTTAGAAAAATATAATAAGACACAATAGAATAAAATATAAAAAATAAATGAAGAGAAAATAGAATAAAGTAAAACAAAATAAAGTAAAATAAGATAAAATATGTTAAGAGTAGATAGAAATAAATAGATTACCGAATGAAATAAGTAACATTGATGAAAAGAGAAAATATGTATATAATAAAGAATAAATGAAAAATCATATAAATAGATATATAAACAAATAAACCAATATAATTATTTCAAAACTAATGCATAATGAACGACAAAAACCTAACAAATGTATTTCTTTGAACGTATAGAGAAGAGGGAGAGCCGTCGGTAATTTACAGAAATTAACGAAGAGATTTGAGAACATTACAACGATTAACAAACTTCCGCTCTCCTCAAAACCAAACACCAGTCTTCCTTTAATAGCTCTCGTAATGAACCCTCTCAGCTCCCCATCACGCTAGACAGATTTTATTCTTTAAAAAAAGAAAAGAAAAATACTTGTTGTCGTAGTCGTTAGCTCCACGTACTCCCACGCCGCTGCAATACCTCTTTTCACACCCAGGCGTATAAAACTTCCACTAATGCAAACTCTTACTGTTCTCCTTGAGCAAAGTGATAGATATATGGTGTGGGTAAGGGCAAAAAACTACCTATTGTTCGTAATGTATGAACTCTGAGCTCACATACTGGAGGATAACATAGATCACATGTCAAGCACGTGATTAAAAGCCAGAGTGAATCACACGAAGAAAAAGGGCGTTCGAGGAAGCCATTCTGGTACCCTCTTCCCTTTGATAATGCCAGGCTCATATGACAATTTTTCTTTTTACTTTTGTTTTCTTCTTCCTGCCCTGTACAATCGGCAACAACTCATCAGTTACACATGAAATGTACGGGGACATTTTTCCCGCAGAATGACATCAGTCTACGTGTTTTGCCGCGTTATTTCATTATTTATTGTGCAGAAGTCGTATCAAAATGGCTTGGAATTCTCCCTAGATATGATATATGGATGCATAAAATCTATGTTTATTTCTATATGAAGTACACGAGAGT
>NC_134779.1:82866377-82868877 GCF_046742065.1 Oratosquilla oratoria
TCCACAGGAAGTTAAAAAACAATCACATTATAAATGGGTATATGTAGGGAACCAATGTTCTAAGGCAGTGAACTTTAACCTAAAATCCTTTGGATTTCATAGGGGCCATGAATGTCGTATAAAAAATTACATTTATTTTTCACGATTCTCCTCCTTTTTTATACAATGCAATCTTATAATGTACTTATACAATATGCTTGAGTGATTTTATAGGGTGTACAAAGCTTTCACCAGATTCTCTAAGGTGTCTGTGACTCAAAAAAAAAAAAAAAAAGGGCAAGAACAACTACATAATCTTTGGTCACTGCAGTCCAGATCAATGACCTGGGTATTTTTGCTGAAGCCACGCTCTCTACTAGTCAATAGGAGCTATATGGAAATAAAAAACTAAAATATGATAGGATGCTGAGGTCTTGTCTAGACCGAAAGGATTTGTTATTAATCAGAACACCAAAATATGTAAGGTCAATGGAACTATCATTAGCAAGAACCATACAAAGTGGAAATAAAAGAATCAGAATTTGATAAAAAAAAAGTCAGATATAAGCTTTCGAAGACTTGGGAATTGACGAAAAGCGAACGGGACAAAACTAAGGAGAGCACAAAGAAGAATGGTCAGACAAGAATGAGAAGTTTCCAAGAAAGACGTGACGCAGCCTTGTGACTCGCACAGTAGTTTGGGAGAAGCAGTGGGCCCCAAACGGTTGATTGACTGTTCCCAAATAGTTTTCATTTATTTTTTTCCTAGAAGGTAGAGACGAAAAGGAAATTTGAGACAAACACCTATGGTATTCTTACAGTGCCGATGATAGGATAAGAAACGTTAAAAAATAGATATCTCGAATCAATTCTGTTAACTGCATATCAGTTGAAAAGAATAAGCATCCTGCTGAGTAAATCAAATGCAACACAGCCAATTATCGAAGTTCACAAAAAATAGACATGCTTTATTCGACCTTGTTATGAACACAAATGTTTCGCGCTGTTTTTTGTTTTTTTTTATAGTATCCTTTTGTAAATGTAACCATCCTGTAACATAACCTGTATGTTCTAAATCTTACTCTGTACATGATTATCTCTTTTCTAGTCATGTACTGTTTTATTTTCTAATTTTTCATCTAGTAGTCTCAGATGTCATTCAAACTTTTCTACACCATACTCTCCATCCTCCATCTCCCTCATGCTTAAAATTTTGATATATATTTATTCTTTTTACACCAAATTACAAGCCAACTTTGTTAGTCATCAGTCAACTTCTATCAATCTAAGTTTCCTAAGCATTATGATGCCACAGATTCCAATTTTTTTCACAGCTGCTAGCCATGTCCATGTTATGTACAAATATAATTATGGGAACTAAGATGAGTCAAAGTATATCGACGTTTGCGTCTACCTCTAAATTTTTCGTTCATTTCGTATATTTTCATGGTTCCTCAACGGTCAATGATAAGCACCTACACGACATTGCCTAACGGTACAGACGTCGGAGACCGATATCTTCCCAGCATCGGTCTCCAAAGCCCATAAACACCCTCAACTTCACCATCGAGTGTAGACCTAAGGAAGTGACAGTCAAGTCTGCAGACTGGGACCATGATCTTTCAATTTAAACTATTTTTCAACATTTGTCGCATAAGAACAGCTGACACCCAGCGTCTGCTTTCCTCTTCCTCCTATTAGCTGACGATAGAGAAACTGTTTCACACTCACAAAGCATAGGCAACATTCCAAATTTTCATCATTTAGAGATCGATTGGAAAGTTAAAGGACCGTTGACAGCATCCGCGTTGCCACGGGTTTCATGTCATTACATGCACTTAATCTTTTTGATATACAGACACTATTCCACCTCTTTCCTACCGACTTATCTCCTATATACATTTATCCATTCTTGATGATAGTATGTATCTCATTATTTTCTAGTTCTCGTGGACCAATGAGATTCTGCTATGGAGTTATCATATGCCCTCTGGAGGGCTGAACAATTAGGAAGATCTCATGCATCCTTATACTCGTATCTCAATGATACATCACACATGGGCAAAACAACATACATCTTTTATACATCTATTTCTTCGAAACTATTCTCTACAGTTACTGTATATCATTTATGTCCTTCCTCATATGAATGGTATGCACATGAGTTTTCTGCTAGAAATACTTGGGTATAAACACCTATACCCTGAATGCTCCTTGTTTCTCATTCCTGATCCCTCAGAAGAAAAACTAATACGTACTGAGGCAAAAGTTAGTGGCACGATAGAGGAAAGAAAATAGAAGACAAATTGACAGAGCTATAGATACTGAGATTAGAACGGGGAAAAAGGTAGAGGGAAAGAGAGGGGGAAAGAGTAAGAAAAAAGAAAGAGAGAAAAGGTGTGAGAAAAACAGAAAGATAAAAGGGGAGAGAGACAGAGAGAGCGAGAATGAGAGAATTTGTTCTCTCCCTTACACACACATAAACAAAAATAAGTAAGTGCACATGTACAGTAGGTGGCTC
>NC_134779.1:82871377-82873877 GCF_046742065.1 Oratosquilla oratoria
TACATACATATATATATATTTATATATATATATATATACATTTACATATATGTATATATATATATATACTGCATATATATATGTATATATATATACTGTGTATATATATACATATATATACATATATATATATTTATATATATATATATATACATATATATACATATATATATTTATATATATATATATATATATATACATATATTGTTTGTGTCATTATAACATTTGGAAATAAACTCTCCTGCTAGGATTTGAACACTCGCCTGAGCGGGTTGCTTCTTTCAAGACGAAGACCGTACCGTCACAGTACCGTGACCCTACAAAACGAAGCGACTTAGTTCACGGACTAATCGTTCCGCCGAGGGCACTTGCGTGAAGCGTGGTATGTACTGTGTTTCATCAAATCCTTTATGCAGGCTAGTCTTCCGGCAAATGTTTGTGTCATTAAAACATTTGGAAATAAACTCTCCTACTGGGATTCGAACCCTCGCCTGAGCGGCTTGTTTCTTTCAAGACGAAGACCGTGACCCTAGAAAACGTCATATATATATATATATGTATACAGTATATATATATATATATTATATATATATATATATATTTATATATATATATATACATATATCTATACATGCATATATATATATATATACATATATATATCTATACATGTATATATATATATATATATATATATATATATATATATATATATATATATATTTATATATATGAGAGAGAAATTCGCTGGTAACAGCGACATCAATCTGATAATTTTTATAGGAGTCACACGCAGGATTCGAACCCACTGCTTTCGGCCACCCGTAAGATCACCTTCACAGAGCCTTAACCCACTACTCCAACAGAGACTATAAAATCCTTGAAACCTGGAAACGAACTGATTCCCAAGGATAGGAAAGATCACTAATCTGCGACCCCAATTCCTGTTTTACACAAGGACCAAGCCCACCAGTTGGCAAGGGGTAAGGATCGGAACAAATCCCTTTCACGCTTTTGCGCCATTGCAACTATGAGAGAAATTCGCTAGTAACAGCGAACTTAATCTGATCATTTTTATGACAGTCGCATGCAGGATTCAAACCCACTGCTTTCGGCCACCCGTAAGATCACCTTCACAGAGCCTTAACCCACTACACCAACAGAGACTATAAAATCATTGAAACCTGGAATCAAACTGATTCCCGAGGATAGGAAAGATCACTAATCTGCGACCCCAATTCCTGTTTTACACAAGGACCAAGCCCACCATTAGCAAGGGGTAAGGATCGGAACAAATCCCTTTCACGCTTTTGCGCCATTGTAACTATGAGAGAAATTCGCTAGTAACAGCGACATCAACCTGATCATTTTTATGACAGTCGCATGCAGGATTCGAACCCGCTGGTTTCGGCCACCCGTAAGATCACCTTCACAGAGCCTTAACCCACTACACCAATAGAGACAATAATATTCTTGAAACCTGGAATCGAACTGATTCCCGAGGACAGGAAAGATCACTAATCTGCGACCCTAATTCCTGTTTTACACAAGGACCAAACCCACCAGTTGGCAAGGGGTAAGGATCGGAACGAATCCCTTTCACGCTTTTCGCCATTGTAACTATGAGAGAAATTCGCTAGTAACAGCGACATCAATCTGATATCGCTGTTACTAGCGAATTTCTCTGTGATAGAGAAAATCACTATACTGCGGCTGTCCCTCCGTATTCTGTCACCCACCCCTTGTTACTGCCGTATACTATTTCTCTGAGTATTCATTTTATTTTTTTGCCTAACCTTGTAATGTGGGAAAAGAACACTGCCACAAGGTCTTCCCACTTGAGTCAAACGAGGTGACAAATGAAAAAAAAAAAAAAAATGGTACAGGGATTGGATTAGACATCCTTCTCCATGTAGCCCCAAAGGGGATATTCTTAAAAATGTAAGGGCATAAGAGGGTCTAGGAGTTTTCCAACCAGTACCTTAAGGTTTGGGTCCTTTAATGTGCGTGGATGTAGTACAGATGAAAGTAAAAGGAAAGAGATAGGCAGTGTGTTTGTGAGAAGAATGATGGATGTGTTCTTAGCAGTGAGTGAAACTAAGTTGAGAGGGAGGCGCGAGTGTGAATTTGGGAATGTTATTGGAGGTTTTCAGGAGTGAAGAGAAGACGAGAGAGAGAAGAGGTGGCTATACTACTAGTAAGTAAAGAGATAAGTAAGTGTGTAGTGGAGTGGAAGGAGGTTTCTTTAAGGTTAATGTGGATGAAGGTAAAACTGGGAAGGGAGATGTGGGTTTTTGTAAGTGCATATGGGCCTGGTAGTGAGAAGAGGATAGAGGAAAGGGTTTACATGACTGCATAGGGGGATTAGGGAGAAACGTCAATGTAGTGGTACTTGGAGACCTTAATGCTGGGGTATGAATTGAACCAATGGACGGAGTGATTGGGAAGTGTGCAGCTCAAGAGAAAAAAATGTAGTGAAAAGTTGAAGGTGGAGATGTGT
>NC_134779.1:82908877-82911377 GCF_046742065.1 Oratosquilla oratoria
ATGATAGCCAGCATGGTTTCAGACGGAAACGTTCTTGCGTGACTAACTTACTCGAATTCTACAACACAGTTATCTCCAATTATGACAAAAGAAACAATATAGATTTAATATATCTAGACTTTGCAAAAGCTTTTGATACCGTCTCACACGAAAGACTACTTACTAAATTAGCTTTGCATGGAATAAGTGGTAGCCTATTAGGTTGGACTAGTAATTGGTTGAAAGGTCGAAAACAGAGAGTTGTTTTAAATGGAAAAACTTCTGGATGGAAAAGTGTTGCAAGTGGAGTTCCTCAGGGTTCCGTTCTTGGGCCACTTCTATTCATAGTATATATAAATGATATAGACCATGGACTAAAATCTACTGTTTCCAAATTTGCTGATGATACAAAACTGTGCGGAGTGGCAAATGATCACTCAAACCAATTAGATATTCAAGAAGATTTAGATCAATTACAGCAATGGTCTGAAAAGTGGCTAATGAAATTTAACACAAGTAAATGCAAGGTAATGCACATAGGTAAAAATAACAGCAAGTACGATTACAAGTTATTTGGAAATTCGTTAACAAAAGTGGATAGTGAAAAAGATCTCGGCGTAATTATCAGTAACGACCTCAAATCATCCAAGCAGTGTATTTCAGCCTCTGAGAAAGCAAATAAGATTCTGGGATTGATTGCGCGATCTTTTGATTTCAAAAGTCCATCACTCATTAACAAGCTATATAAATCGTTAGTTCGTCCACATTTGGAATATGCTGTTTCCGTATGGTCACCGAATCTCATTAAAGACATTGACAGACTGGAAAAAGTACAACGGCGAGCCACAAAACTGATTCCAAATATCAAAAATAAACCATACGAAAATCGACTTAAGCACATGAATCTGTTTTCCCTAAAAAAGCGTAGACTCAGAGGTGACTTGATACAGGTCTTTAAGATTTTAAAGGGAATTGACAACATCAAAAGTGACCAAATTTTCACATTGAATGAGAATCAGACAAGAAACAATGGTCTCAAACTGTCCGGAAATAGATTCAATTTGGAAGTAGGTAGAAACAACTTTGCAAACCGTGTAGTTAATGAATGGAATAAACTTCCTGCACAGGTAGTGCAATGTAGTTCAGTTCGAAGCTTTAAGAATCATTTAGATATATACCTAAGTAAGATGCTGTAATGATTATAATTAATGTTATATTATTTGTTTTTGTTTTGTTATAATTTGTCTGTCTGATTTTCATTTATTATTAGTTATGTCAATTTATTATCATTTACTATTTACCTGTTTGTTTGTTATTCAACTATACTTATGCATTTATTTATGTATTTTATTTGTTATTTACATTATTATAGTTTTAATTTATTATTAATATGATTTTTTTTTTTTTTTTTTTTTTTGGCATCCGACATAGATATGGATCAAAAGGTCTCCTGTCGGCATGCTCCGCCGTTGTAATCCTTTGTAGAGACTTCAGGTTCCGCGGTTAGCCAAATCGAACATGTACAACACGACACACTTGATTTAGTTTGCTTTGGCTAAATTTATATGATTATATCTGCACAGAAATTACTAAAGCACTGTATATATATATATATATATATATATATATATATATATATATATATATATATATATATATATATATATATATATATCAACGTTAGTGATTCTAGTGAAGTGGAACTTTATAATAACTGGTTGTGGAAGATATGAGAAAATATGAAGCATATAGTGTTTTCAGTACGAAAATGTTAGTTATTCTTACTATTACTATTATTGTTATAATTAACATTACATTTTATTGCTATAGTTAACATTACATTTTATTACTATCAACATTTCATTGTTTAATTATAGTATTGCATTACTCTTGAATCTAAATCGTTTATAATGTCACTATTTTTCTATTATTCTTCAATGAACGAAAAATTTTAGGTTTGTATCAACGATTTGTCTTCAGTTTTTATGAGCTGTCGTTGAGTCGACCGTATCGACCATGTCCGTCGGCCACCGCGCGAAGCTCTCTTGCTCCTTCGATAGTGCTGACCGCTTTGCTGATACGGACCGAGCCCGAGTATTGCTACCGAAGCACGCGGCAGTATAGTTGGCGCCAAAAATGCCGAAATACTGCGAGCTTACGTTACTATGTCTCTTGTTAGCGATCCCTAAGGGTATGGCTTCTACTGCCACTGCTAGCAAGAACTTCTTCAGCTCTTCCTGCTAGTTGGCACAGCTTCATCATTTTTAACGCTGGCTAGCGTTGCTGCAGCTGTTGCTAGTGCTTCCTAGATACTATTTATTTCCTGCTAGTTGTCTTTACTTAGGGTAATTAGCTGTCTTACTATGGGTTGCCCTACCTAGATACTAAATTTCTTGCTAGTTACCCGTAATTAGGGTAACTAGCAGTTTCATTACAGGTATTTTAGTACTTATTCTAGCTACCCCCATGCAATTTTATTCAGTTAAAAAAAAAAAAACCTGAACGCACCGAAAAAAATATA
>NC_134779.1:82913877-82931377 GCF_046742065.1 Oratosquilla oratoria
GGAGAAAGGGGAGACAGAAGAGGGGGGAGAAGAGGGGAGAGAGGAGAGAATCGAGTGGAGAGAGGAAAGAGGAGAGAGTTTAGAGAGGAGAGAGGAAAAAAGAGAGAATAGAAATGAGAAAGGAGATAGGAGAGTGCTTAGAGAGGATAGAGGAGAAAAGCGAGAGGAGATAGGAGAGAGGAGAGAGCTTAGAGAGGAGAGAGGAGAAAGGAGAGGGAGGAGAGGGAGGAGAGACGGGGATGGGACCGAGTGAAAGACCATTGTGACCTTGGCCGAAGGTCATGGAGGTGTTCTTCTAGTGTTATCAGAACTCTGAAAACAACTGAGGTAGGAAAGGTGAAGACAGGTGGGAGGGGAAGGGATAGAGAGGTGAAAAGAATAGTGAGGTGGGAGGAAGAGGGAAACTGAGAGAGAGAAAGGTAGAGGAAGAGGGAGAGAGAGGTGGAAGGGAAAGAGAGAGAGAGATAGAGAGAGAGAGGTGAGAGAGAAGACATGAAGCTTCGGGAGTAGGGAAAAGCTGAAGAGAGAATGGGAGAATTGAAGGTTGAAGGGAGAGACGAAGAGAGAAGGGGAGGCAGGAGGACGTAAAAGTAAATAAGAGGGAGAGAGGTGGGGAGGAGGGAGAGATGTGGGGAGGAGGGAGAGATGTGGGGAGGGGGGAGAAAGGTAGGGAAGACAGAGGCAGGTGGAAGAAGAGAGAAGAGAGATAAAGAAGGAAAGGAAATATGTGGGGGAAGGGAAGATAAAGACTTGTGAAGAGTGAGGTGAGGGACGAGGAGGGAGAAATGGCGAGGATCAGAGAGAGCTACAGTCGACGGAAGAGCCGATGAGAAAGAGGGGAGAAATGTGGGGAGGGGGTGAGAGATGTGGAGAAGGGGAAAGAGGAGGGAAGAATAGGAGAGCGGGGGAATAGATGAGATAGGGAAGAGGGGAGAGAGGCAGTGGGAGAGGAAATAGCTGGGAAGGATGGGAGAGCAGAAGAGAGAAAAGAAGGAGACGAAAGTGGGAAGGGAGAGGTGGGGAAAAGAGAGGGGCTGTAGAAAGAGAGGACTTGAGGGAAGAGAAGGAGAAGCCGATTATGGGAGAGGAAAAGAGGCTATGGAGAGAGGAGAGGTCGTAGGAAGAGAGAGGGAGAGGAGAGGGAGAGGAGAAATGAGAAGAGAGAGAGGCGGTGGAGAAAAAGGAGGTCGGGAAGGGGAGGGAGGGGGGGGAGGGAGGGAGGGAGGCTGGGGTGAAAACGGAGACGAGGAGGAGAAGAGGGAGGTAGAGGAGGAGACGGAAAAGAGGAAAAGAAGGAGGGTGATTGTGTGCCCTGTCCGTCACACACAATTTTAATCGGTGGGCCCCATGCCTCCGAAGAGATAACTTTTTATATTGCACAGTCAGGCTTTTACTTTTCACATCAATTTGTTTTCCTTCTGCTATGACCCTCTTTCTAGGTGAATGAAATTTCTCTCTCTTTTCTTCTACATCTATCTTCTGTTAATCTTAGTACACAGCAGTCTAAATATCTCTTGCAAGGAATCTCGATAATAACACTCAATTTGGGTCCTAGGTCAGTTCTGAAAGTGACGTCTGATTTCTTTAGTCCAATGATTTTTAACTATATTTAAGAACCTCCCCTAAAGACGTGATTTTACAATCGTGAACCAATTAAAATTTCTCTTCCTCCCCCCTTTCTCGAATCAGATCCGCCGTTACAAATCCTCATGCGATATTGTTTACTTAAGCAATTTCGAATTCACTGCGCACTCACCTAGGTCACACCAGCAAAAGTAAAACTTGTATATAGGCACTTGTTTATAAACTTAACACTGAGAGCGAAGTTATCCAGTTCCTCGCATTTTCGCCTTTGAACTATTGCTTATAAAACAGCAGATCTAATGAAAATTAAACTCTCACTATCTAACCCTCTTTCTACCTCACTTGTCTACCTGTATCTACGAATCTTTTACAGTGAGGAGCATGGAAGATGAGAGGGCGGAGAGAGAACAGAAACAGTAGATACGTTAATTTGAAAAATAAATCAGCAAACTATGCTCTACGCTGTTATCACAGATGACAGGGAACAAGAAAGTAATAATGATAAAATACAAAAATAATCAGAATAGGTAAATAATTAGAGAAACTGTAAGTTGAGTATATCTCCCACATAGATAACTATATTGCCATGGTGATTGCCTACCCCATCCCACACGAACGCGCGTGCTCGCCCCCCCCCCAGTATATATGTGTATATATATATATATATGTATATATATTTATATATATACATATATGTATACACATATATATGTATATATATATATACATATATATATACATGCATACATGTATATCTATATATATATATATATATAATCAAATATAATAGAAGAGGAAGAAGATAGGAACATAGGGCTAATACCATCCATCACTTTCCTTATATAATCTAACAACTATTTTTGTTAGGTAAGTCTATAAAAGAAATATAAATATAAACAATAGATAGAAAAATATATGATAGTGGGCACTGTATATTTCAACATTAACTGTATTTGTATACAAAAGCCAAAGAAAGGCTCAATTTTTTTTTAACCAAGTTTCAGAAAAAGACGAATTACAATCATTTAGTGGGAAATAGAGAGGGCCCACCATATCACAGACCGGTGTCAAAAGCATTGTTTATATACATATCAAATAAAACAACCAAAGAGAAGGTTACTGAATCTGTAGAACATGTGTCTAATATCAGACACAGATATTGGACTAAAATCTGAAAGATTATTCTTATCCAATTTCTTTTTTCTTTCTTTTTCAAGCAAGCAAGAAAATATAAGCCGATCTAAAATATATCTAACTTTCAAAAAAGCTTTTGACATTTCACCCCGTGGGAGACTTGTTGCTCAAATCCGGAAGTATTGGGGGAAAGTACTAAATGGAATGAGCGACTTCCTGCGAGGAAGTCTGAGGAAAACAGTAATCAAGGGGAAGTACTCAGAGTGGAGGGAGGTGACGAGCGGTGTGCCGCTTGGATCAGTGCTGGCGCCAGTCATGTTTCTGGAATATATAAATGACTTGACAGGGGGAACAGACAGCTATGTTAGTGTGGTCAAATTATTTAAATAAATTATAACCATTGAAATCTTACAACAAGCACAAGGGAACAGGCAGAATCATAGATATATCATGGGGTTTTCAGATAGTAAGTTATCAACCAGAACAGGCAAACAACTTATAACTTTGTGGGTAATTAACAATTTGCAATTAATACAAATTACTGTAATGAGCCAAGTACAAGATTAGTGCAAGGGATTTGAAATAAAAAGAAACCTAAGGACAACAAATAAATATATGAAATGAAATAGAATAGAATTAAATAAGATAAAATAAAACAAAATATAATAAGACAAAATAAAATAAAATAAGATAAAGAAAAAAATAATAAAATAAAATTTGGTTGGCAAACGTCAACAGTTGCCTTTGGGTTCCTGAAAAATAACACGGGTAACGCGACAGATACAGGATTTCTGACATAGTCTTGGCAGTATGGAGTCTTCATTCAACAAAGGAGAGGAAAAAGGTCTCACTCGGCAAAAGTGAGATGAGCTTTGGGTTTACAGTACAGGAATCCACAACGCCTGGAGACTTATGGGAAACAACACTGGAGGAAAGGGAGAGAGGAGACAATATCCCCATTAAACAATGGAGAAGGAAAAAAGTGAAATAAATGGTGAAATAAAGGAGTTTATTGGATGTGTAGTCATAGAGCATGGAGCCCCCACGGGTAACAACAATGGAGGAAAGCAGGAAGAAAAAAAAGAAGAAAAAAAAAAAAAAAAAAAAATCGATTGACTAATTCAAATTATTACAAGAATATGACGTAATTGGTAAATGAAAATAAATCAATACATAAATAAACAAATCGATATATAAATATATAAATAAATAAATTATTAAGCAAATAAAGATTGATAAGAGGACCAGAAAGTATGTAAAATAGGGCAAATTAAAAGATCATATACATAAAATTGTGAACAGATGGATTAAATTAGATTGAATTAGACATTGTTTCAAAGCAAATTATAAGGAATTTGACTAAAAACTGAATAACAACCCTTTGAAAGACGAGAGACAACAAAAATCAAATATCCTGAAAAAAAATTCGAGCCAAACATAAATACAAGAACACACAAGCACATAGACACGCACAAAAGAAAACAGAGACATACACACAAACATACGACAGAAATTAACTACATACAAACACAAACATACACACATACACAATTACATACAAAAAGATACAGAAACAAGGAACTTCAGTATCTTTGTCACATAGGACCGTTTACCTCTGAATTAGTTTGTTTCATACAATTTTATAAGTTGATATCAAGCTGACTGCCATATATAAGTCGGCTATCCTCATAAAAGACGATATATGCACATCTTATGACAATTTCTATCAATATATATATATATATATATATTATATATATATATATATTATATATATATATATATAATATATATATATATATATATATATTGTTATGAAGGTATGACAGTTGCGTGGAAAAGGTGGTGGATAAACGCGGGTTAGAGCGAGAACACTATATTCCTGACGTTTCGATTACAATTCTTCTTCACTCTTAAGAAGACTTGTAGTCGAAACGTCAGGAAAAGTGTTCTCCCTCTAACCCGCGTGTCTCTACCACCTTTTACACTCATATATATATATATATATGTATATGTATGTATATATATATAAATACATACATATATATATATATATATATATATGTATTATATATATATGTATACATATGTGTATACATATATATATATATATATATATATATATATACGTATATATATATAGACATATATGTATATACATATATATATATATATATATATAGACATATATGTATATAATATTCATGTATGTATATATATGTGTGTGTGTATATATATATATATATGTATATATATGTATATATATATATATATATATGTATATATGTATATATATATATATATATATATATATATATATATATATATATATATATATATATATATATATATACATATGAATGGTTAAGTGTACCGAAAAGAAGGTAAATCTTTTACCATCAAATAGTGACTGTAAAATATACCAAAAGCTACGTCTTACGATTATCTTTTTCTCCAAATGCAGACCTGGATTCATGTCATATTCAATTGTACTTGACACTGAACGCTTTCGTTATATCTTAAGTCTTATGTTGTTTATTTTAAGTGTTGCCATACACTATTACGAAAAATCATTACTTTATGTGAGTATATATATATATATATATATATATATATATATATATATATATATATATATATACATATATATATATATATATATATATATACGTACATATATCGCTGATGAAAAATGTAGTATCATATTCGTAAATCAAAAGTAAAACCACAGTCGGAGCAAAAAAAAAAAAAAAAAAATGGAATCGGTGAATCTCTACAATTCGACTGTAAGCTTCACTCGAAATATAAAGATTTATCCTATCATTTTTTCTGCTCCAGCTGCTGCGGTTATATATATATATATAATATATATATATATATATATATGTATATATATATATAATATACATACATACATATATATATATACATATATTTAATATATATATACATATAATACATATATATAATAATATATATATATATATATATATACATACTATATATACAACATATACATAATCATATATATATATATATATAAATATATATACATATATTATATATATATAATATATTACGTACATATATATACATAAACATATATAGATATATATATATATAATATCTTATTTATATATACGTATCTATCTATCTAATATATACTGTATATATATATACATATATATATATATATATATGTATATATATGTATATATATATATATATATATATATATACATATATGTATAAATCATATATGTATATGTATATATATATATATTATATATTATATATGTATCTGTATATATTTTTATTTATATATATATATATATATATATATATATATATATATATATATGCAAAACAAATCACTATGCACACATGACAGCAATACTTGAAGAAACTACTTGGACAATAAAAGAAATTAAATGAATACCGAACGTTTTCGTCTATTCAAGACATCATCAGGGTACAAAAAATACAAAAATGCCCAAAGGTACATGGTGGTAGAGGTAGTGGGAAAGGTCCAATGTTACCCGATTCCAGAATTATTTACAATCTTTTTGATAATAAAATTATCTAGCTTATACAAACCTAAGCTTAAATTCATATTATTTTTAAAACTATTTTTAATGTAACATGATTCAATTATATTCTTTTTTACAATATTATGACACACACACACACACACACACACACACACACACACACACGCCTATTTGTGCGAAACTAGTCAGAAATAAACTTGGACTCTGATTTATGTCTTCCTCACCCACCTTCACCATATATATATATATATTTTGCTGGTAACCACTAAGGAAATGGGAAGAAAACAGTAATTCCCAAGCGCTTTCGTGTAATTCACATCTTCAGGGGAATACAGAAAAAGTTGTGTTACAAAGAGGTTTAAAAGTAACAAGATTATACACTAGGAAAGGAACAGCACAATTCACCAAATTAATTTTGGTCACATACACCTGATTACAAGATTTGTAATCAGGTTGTATGTGACCAAAATTAATTTGGTGAATTGTGTTGTTCTCTAGATTTCTTTTTCATTGATGACTTTGTGTACCAAGACTTATTCTTATTTCATATGTGACTTTTTGTGCTTTACCAGTTCCTTTCCTAGTGTAATATTTCGTGTCATCTTGTACTATGCCAGTTCCTTTCCTAGTGTTTAATCTTGTGACATCTCGTACTATGTCTGTTCCTTTCCTAGTGTATAATCTTGTTACTTTTAAACCTTTTTGTAACACAACTTTTTCTGTATTCCCCTGAAGATGTGAATTACACGAAAGCGCTTGGGAATTACTGTTTTCTTCCGATTTCCTTAGTGGTTACCAGCAAAATTTGTGGATCACGTGTTGTTTTTAGTGATCTTTCTGCATATATATATATATATATATATATATATATATATATATATATATATATATATATACATATGCATATACACACACACACACAAATATATATATATATATATATATATATATACAAATATATATATATGCATATATATATGTATATATATACATATATATACTGTATATACATATATGTATATATATAAATAAATATTTATATATATATATATATATATATATATATATATATATATGTATATACATACTCACACATAACTAATGTTTTTACGCAGTGGGATAAAAGTTCATGGGAACACCCAGAGTAATCAGCATAAGTCTTAGGATATAACGAAAACGTTCAGTGTCTAGTAGAATTGAATATGACACGAATCCAATTCTTCATTTGGAGAAAAAGATAATCGTAAGAAGTAGCTTTTGATAGATTTTACAGTCACTATTTAATGGTAAGAAGTGTACGTTCTTTTCGGTACATTTAATCATAATAGAATCTTAATGTATTCATAAAAAGGGCGAGCTTTTGTGTCAATATTTGTACCAATTTTTCTTGTATGTACAGTACATAATGTGTGCCAGCATACCCCTTGTTAAAATTTATTTCTTCTTTATTTTTTTCAATTGATTTATTTTAATTTGTTAATTTGTTTGTTTATATTTTATTATCTCTATGGAATGTGCACATTAGGAACGTTCGAAAAAACTGGACTTAATGTATTTTTTCTATTTCGTCACTTCACATATATACTTATTCATCCATCTTATTATTCATCTACTTGAGACATTCATCCATAGGAAGCACTCTGTTAATACTACATTATTCTTCTTTATACTTTACACTTTTCTCTGATATAAGCATCATAAAAAGACTATTCTGTGTAGATGTCAATTCAGCAGTCTTGAGATTATTATGTTCCTTGTAGGGATCAACATTATAGTAGTGGCTTCGAGGGCAACTTCAAAATCAATCCTGGCCGGTACCATTGTTTATATCTATTTCCACACCAACGAGATTATTTACTTTTATTGACATTTAATCACCAAAATTCTTCCACGCTTCCCATCTGCCTCCGTCCACTCAGTAACACACATGTACATGCACTGACACCCGCAAGTCCATACGTAAGTGCTTATACAGACTGCAAATGATAAGAGTAGGCCTAACTCTTATTCATACACTCTTGTCACAATGTACAAATGCATGTAGATATATTTTAACACAAGTATATAGCACACATATCTATGATAATGCACACTCGTACAAGCAAATATAAATGCACACATATATCATACATACACACATATACATGTTCATATGTGTCATAAAGCTTATTTAACGTATACGCTCGCAGGAGACAAATACACACGGCGACGCGGAAAGGCACGCAAATATATTCCAAGCGCGTAGTCAAAGTTAGACACGTTTAAATGACTGCTGTTTCGTTTAATGAAAATCGCGATAGAAGAATTCTTCAGGCTCCATTTGGGCTTCCAGAAATGAGCCATTTAACCCCCTCATTCCCGGGTGTCACTTTTCTTTTACACTGTCTGCCCGGAGGCAGACAATTTAATTTGATTTATTTTAACTATTCATCTCCGTGGCACCTACTTATATAGCAAAGGGTGTGTGTGGATTATATGGGATAATTTCTTCCTTTGCTGGTGGTAATTTTTCTTTTATTCTGGCTATGGGTAGATTTTTTTTTTTTTTTTCATTTCCGTGGCGAGTCGCAAAGGAGAGCAAATGGACGAGACGTCCCCCAAAAGGTACAAAGAAAATTAGACGGAAAGGTTGGTAAGACCGGGACGAAGTGGGGTGGTTGCTATTTGAAGAGAGGTCTGTGTATATAAAAGAGGGTGATAGAGGGTTAAGAGGCCCTGCGGATGCGTAAATCTGTGAAGCAGTATCTACAAGCATTTCGTTTTTCGTTTTTCTTTTGTGTTCTGATTCACTTTTTTATTTTTCTGATTTCATACTTCACGTTGCATTGTCTTTTGTTTGCTTTTGCTCTTTATGATTACCTAAGAGAAGCTGTTATAAAACTGTAAACAAAAGGTCCGTTTAGTAAATTATCACTCGCCCCCGGAAAGACAAAAAATAATTCTGAAATTTTGAAAATTCAGCATCAAGTGCCATCTCAGAGGAAGTGCCTGAACTAGTGCGGACACCCGAACTTGACCCGTAGCCTTTCATAGCTATAGAAATATAGCTTCTGTTATTAGATACTTAATATATTTCTCAATAAAGTAGCTCTCCTATATTTTTCAGCAAAACTGTATCATGCAACAATTTTTACACAACAAGAATGAAAGACTTATTAGCATAGCTGATGTATACCATGGGTCATATTAGAATATCCTTATTAATTCATTCCTTTGCTAGATTATCCACAATGATGAAAGCACCAGTAAGCTGCAGTCCATTACAAGAACAGAGGTGTATTTCTTTGTGTGAGGGGTATAGTCGAAGGAAGACGATATATGGAGGAGGCAAAGGTTGTCGTAAAGAGCAGAGGGAAGTGGCTAAGGATATATGAAACGAAACCGTAATCCTTTATTGGATATCAATTCCCTGAGACCTTAAGGAATTAATTCGTTTATATCCAAAGTTCGACCAAAACTGAAAAAAATGGTCTGGCGTTAGCTAGATTAAAATCACAAAATTGGCAACTCAAATATGACGCGTATCCACAGTATCGGTCAGAACAAAGTCTTTGAAGAGTTTTGATTTAGGAAAATGGGTTGAATGGTCACAATGAACGAGAGTTCGAGAGAATGACGCCGAAGCGACCTAAATAAGGTCAGTGATGTTGAAAACCTCCCAGGAGGCAGAGAAAGAGGCCAGTAGGGTTGTTGGACGCGAGCCCTGAAGTTAAGCCTAATGCGAGGAAAAAAAAAAAGGTTTGTCTCTCACTGACTGTGACTCTCTCTTTCTTTCCGACTCTCCCTATCTTCTGGTAAGGCCTCCAACAGGGAATTGTCCCTAAAGCGCCAAATTCTCTCCTCTTCAAAAAAAGATGTCCAGCAGGGAGATATATATATATATAGATAGATAGATAGATAGATAGACAGATGTATATATGTATATATATATATATATATATATATATATATATATATATATATATAGAGAGAGAGAGAGAGAGAGAGAGAGAGAGAGAGAAAGAGACCCAATTTTGGGGGAGAAAAAAATGTGGGTGAGGGAGGGTAGAAAGTGACGAGTGGGTTGCAGACGAAGTTACACGGAGCCAAGTGGTGATGAGATCTGATCAGCTCCTTGTAGAGCTGAGAAAGAGAGGGATTGGAATGATTAGGAAGGTCTCCTATTGTGATTGGAAATGGTAACGAGTATTGGTAATGATAGAAAAGGGGAAGGGTGGCGTTCGAACACATAGAGAAATACCCGTTATACAACGAGAAATACCCGGAATACTAAGAGAAATATTTGTGTTATAAAGAGGAACACCTAGAATACTGGAAGCGCAAAGAGGAATACTTGGAATGTAAAGAGGAACAATAGGAATACAAGGAGGAATAACTGGAATACAAGGAGGTGTGTTAGTAATGGAAGGAAGAATACCCATGATACTGGCAATAAAAAGAGGAATATTTGGGCTACATAGAAGAACGTTTGGAATGTAGAAGGAATACCCAAAGAAACAATATACAAAAAAATGCAATATCTGGAATACATAAAAGACCACTCAAAATACAAAAATAATAAACGAAGTTAAATCTAAGCGATCTGAAAATAAAGAAATCCATGATAAAAATAAACAAACGAATTAATAAATTAGATAAAGATCATACCAAAATAAACACTTACAATACGAAATTGAATTCACAAAATAATAAAAGAATAGTTTTAGAGTTGTGAATAGATTGGAAATACTGTTGTCACAAGTTGGAGACTACGTCCGATTCCCTTCGATTGGGTCTTGCGGGTGAATTAAGAGGATATGTGTGCGGTTCCTGGTTAGGATAATTCCACATAATAAGGCGATTAAGCCAAATTGCTACCTTTCGATCGGATCGGGCTTCAAAAGACATGTCGGACTGGATCGCTATTTTTCTTTCGGGAAGATTAATTTTCAATAAACGTGGATTAACCTTGAATAAACCGAAAATATGTTTCTTTCTATAAGGTTGAATATTTCTCTATATAAAAATTGGAAAAAGCAATAACTTTGAATAAGCATTTAATCATTTTTGGTATGTCTAGGATAAATTTACAAATAAACATTGATTGTTTTTTAATTGAACGTGGAATATTTTCCTTATATAAACGTGGACAAATTGAAGCGAATGTTTAAAACGAGCAGGGTATTGCGGTAGCAGTATTCTTATTGACAGCCGCAATTATACACACATACACACACACACACACACACACACACACACAAGGTCTACTTAGCCCCTTACATACTGGGTTATACTTATACTCTTATTCTAGATACCGCCTGGCTATTTCATTTGTTCATTTATCTAATTACTTTCCTTCGTTAACAAAGGTATTATAACCTAGGAATGATGTACAGGTAATTGTTGTTATTTTCCTTTAATTAAAAACCAGTACAAAACAATAATAATAACACACTAATAAACTCCTTCCTAGACCTGTTAAGACTTTTCCCTCTACAAACTAATATGAACGGGTTTACCAGTCCCTCTCTTCCACCCCCGACCATTTCTATAGAGTGGGTCAGTCCTTTTTTGTCCCCCAGGTCTTGGAAAAATGAAGCAATTACATTACTTTTTCCTGGTAACTCAATGCCATTTCCTTGAGAGGATCTGCCCGAGCGATCTCTCACCAAAGAAGATCTCGCCCTCCAATATCCCAGCTCCTCCTTGAGGCGCAGACCAGGTCGTCTTTGGTCTCTCTTCTCCACACCGTGAGATCAGCCCCCTACTCCACCCACCCCCACCCCCCACTCCACACGCCCATCCACCTACCGACCACTGGAGCCTACAGCCACAAGCCCTTTAACATTCCAACACACAACTATTTGGGATAGAGAGGGTGTGAGCGACTCTGCCCTCTATCCACCCATCCTTCCTTTCCCCCTCTTCTCCGTTCCCCTCCTCCACCTCCTCTTCCTCCTCCTCCTCCGCCACTCTCCCAACAAAACAATTCGAACAGCTACAGCAGGCATTCCGACCCAACAATTTGGGACGCTGACGTGGTGTCCTCCTACTCAAAGCTGTCCTCAATTTCTCAGCTCAAAGATGCCCTTAGCTTCTCCACTCAAAGTTATATTAATTTCCTCAACTCAGGTCTATTTTCAGTTTATCAATTACAGCTTAGTCTCAATTTCTGAACTCAACATTATCTTCAGTCTCTTTTCTCCGACCTTTTTTCAATTACTTCTTTCAAACCTTTTGTCAATTTCTCTCCTTAGCTCAATCTTTGCTCAAACATATCCTCATTTTCTATTCTCAAAACAGCCCTTGGTCTCCTCACTATAATCCATTATTAGCTTTGTCACTTAATTCTATCTTCAACTACTCCATTCCATCTATCATGGAAGTTATTTTTTTCTGGTGAAATCTATGCTGAATTTCAGGAATGAATTTCCTGATATCTAAATCTTCAAAAAATAAACTTGTCTTAAATACCTGTTTAGATATTCCCTCAATGTCGCCCCTCAAATTTGTCTGTTTAAATTTTCTGTGCTGAAATACACCATCTATTGCTTCGGAAAAAAAAAAAAAAAAATCTCCAATTCTTCTTCCATTTCTCCGCTCAAATCTATCTTCACTTTCTCTGCGGCTTCAGAGATCTCAACCGCATTCCTTTAGCACAAAAATTGTTTATTGGGTTTCCAGAATTATTTATACAGTATTAAGATAATCGAGAGAGAGAGAGAGAGAGAGAGAGAGAGAGAGAGAGAGAGAGAGAGAGAGAGAGAGAGAGAGAGAGAGAGAGAGAGAGAGAGAGAGAGGGGGGGAGGGTGAAAGGGAGAGAGAGGGGGAGAGAGGCAAAGAGAGGGAGAGAGAGGGAGACACAGGGAGAGAGTTAGATATAAAGATAGAGAGAGACAGAGAGACAGAGAGGCGATTATATTCATCTTCCCTCCACAGTGAATAGGTAATTACAAACCAATCACAGTTGACCCTTCCTCTGAATTTTGCAACCTTTGGATGTATGTATGTATTTACATGTATGTATGTATGTATGTATGTATGTATGTATGTATGTATGTATGTAGATATGTATGTGGGTATGTATGTATGTATGTAGTATGTATGTATGTATGTATGTATGTATGTATGTATGTATGTATGTATGTATGTATGTATTTGTATATTAATATATATATATATATGTATATATATATATATATATATATATATATATATATATATGTATATATATATATATGATGTAAGCGGAATAGGAAACACAGGAGTCTTGGTCTTGAGTTTATTCCTGACTAGTTTCGCAGGTATGCTTTTTCAAAGCAAGACCAAGACTCCTGTGTTTCCTATTCCGCTTACATCAACCTGTCAGAATGTCTCAACATATATATATATATATATATGTATATATAATTATATATGCAATTATATATATGTATATATGTATGTATATATCATATATATATATATATATATATATATATATATATATATACATATATACATATATATATATATATTTGGAAATAGACTCATCCGCTGGGATTCAAACCCTTGCCTAGGCGGCTTACGTCTTACAAGACAAAGGCCTTACCTAGGCAAGGGTTCGAATCCCAGCGGATGAGTCTATTTCCAAAAATGTCAAATGATACAAATATTAATATATGTATATGTATGTATTGTAGTATCAAGTAGAGACATATGAGTGGAATGTGGTAAGGAAGCACAGGATAGGGCAGGAGTGATATATTCCTCTAACGTTTTGACGGATGTCTTCCTCAGAGAGACTACAGACAAACAGATTTCATGGACAATATATACCCTAGTACTGGATCATCTTACCGGCCGTCTGGCCGGCTGTTCGCCATCTTTTGAGAGTTAGCGCGGCCAAGGCCAATCTAGCTGCGGACCGAGCTAGGCTAACGTGTCCTTCTCGGTGACTTGTGACTTTGATCGTTGTGACGTGTGCGGCTTCTATGGTTTTTCTTATTCTTTTTTCCAAACATGTGTGGAGAACCTCGACGTCATTCCAGTTGGGGAGTTGTCCGTGTATATCTACGTACACCACCAGAGAATTTGATGTTCTGTGGTGGCGTAGATCATTCTTGTGTTCGTACACACTGAAAAAATAGATAAAAGAAAAACATACAAGCCGCACACATCACAACGAGCAAAGTCATAATTCACCGAAAAGGACACGTTAACCTAGCACGACCCGCAGTTAGATTGACCTTAGCCACGCTAACTCGCAAAAAATCGCGAACAACCGGCCAACCAGCGGGCTCCTTTCCTAGACGGCCGGCAAGATGATCCAGTACTGGGGTATATATTGTCCATAAAATCTGTTTGTCTGTAGTCTCTCTGAGGAAGACATCCGTCAAAACGTTAAAAGAATATATCACTCCTGCCCTATCCTGTGTTTCCTTACCACATTCCACTCATATATATGTATATATACGAATGGGTCCCAGTGAATAGAGATACATTTTTATCAACAACAGTGTGTGTGTGTGTGTGTGTGTGTGTGTGTGTGTGTGTGTGTGTGTGTGTGTGTGTGTGTGTGTGTGTGTGTGTGTGTGTGTGTGTGTGTGTGTGTGTGTGTGTGTGTGTGTGTGTGTGTGTGTGTGTGTGTGTGTGTGTGTGTGTGTGTGTGTGTGTGTGTGTGTGTGTGTGTGTGTGTGTGTGTGTGTGTGTGTGTGTGTGGAAATACATACATATATATTTGTATATATGCATATATATACATGTATGTATATATATATATATGTATATATATATGTATATGTATATATATGTATATGTATATAATATATATATATATATACATACACATATTTTTGTATATATGCATATATATATATATAAAGCACACACACACAAACACACGCACACATACACACACATACGTACATACACACACGCACACATACATACATACACACACAGTCACACACACAAACACACTCCAAATTTCGTTGAGTGCTCTGTAATAGTCATGCATTGTCTTGTTTTGTCGAGAGATAAGTCATTAGGTTCATCAGTTTAAAATGTCATTCATTGTCAGAGAAGTTTGTCGGCGGAGGAGGAAGGGAGAGAAGGTGAAGGAGGAAAGGAGGAAGGGAAGGGGAAAGGAGGGAGGGAGTCGGAGCGGATAAGGTCACGCAAGGTCTTTATACCATAGGGTAATACACCTCCAACCAAATCCTCCACTTTTGCCCTGCATACTAAGACTGTTGGGACAAGTAGCAGAAACTAATATCCATAGTTCGCACCTGCCACCTTATAGTTTGAAGCGGGACTGAAACCAATGCATAATATTTGTACAAAGCATTCGGTGTGTGTGTGTGTTTGGTGTGTGTGTGTGTGTTTGGTGTGTGTGTGTGTGTTTGGTGTGTGTGTGTGTGTTTGGTGTGTGTGTGTGTGTGTGTGTGTGTGTGTGTGTGTGTGTGTGTGTGTGTGTGTGTGTGTGTGTGTGTGTGTGTGTGTGTGTGTGTGTGTGTGTGTTTGTTGTGTGTGTTTGGTGTGTGTGTATGTATGTGTGTGTTTGTTTATGTATGCGTGTGTGTGTGTGTGTGTGTGTGTGTGTGTGTGTGTGTGTGTGTGTGTGTGTGTGTGTGTGTGTGTGTGTGTGTGTGTGTGTGTGTGTTTGTACTGTATGTGTGTGTGTGTGTGTGTGTGTGTGTGTGTGTGTGTGTGTGTGTGTGTGTGTGTGTGTGTGTGTGTGTGTGCTTGTGTGTGTGTAAATAAAATTTATCTAAATGTAAACAAGGTAACCAATGAAAACAAGGTATATGTTTATATATATATATATATATATATATATATATATATATATATATATATATATATATATATATATATATATAAATCGGCTCCAAAATTAAATACATTCGAATGGGACCAGAACTTTTGTGATTTCATGTACTGTACAATGAGATCAGGTCGTAGCCTCCAAACATGCTCCCTTCCCCGTTCATTATCTCCCGTTTTCTATAATAACTCCCTCTACTTGTTTTATTCTGACTAATGCTAAGAATTTAATTCCGTTTTTAGCAGGAACTCATGTCAAAGGGGATGTTGTCACTGCTCCTTGAAAACCAAGGCGTCAGATCGACGCAGCCACCAAGCACAATGAAAACCTCAGAACTCCCGAAGAAGGCGACTGCGATCTCACGTTTCTTTGCACGCTAAAGGAGGAGGAGGAAAAGAAGGAGACAGGAGAAAAGAGAAGGAAGAGTAGAAAGACGAGGAGAAGGAGGAAGAACAGGCTACCGTCGTTGGAGTAGGAGGTAGAGCAGGAAGACGAGGAAGAAAAGAAGGAGGAGTAAGAAGCGAAGAAGGAAGAGGAGGAAAAGGAGGAGGAAAAGGAGAACATGGTAGAGGGGAGGAGGAGAAGAAAGAGTGGGAGAAGAGGAAGTTAGACAGGTAAAGGAGGAACATGAGAGGAGTGGAAAGAGGTGGTGGGGGAGGAGGAGGGAAGAGGGAAGAAAGATAAAGATGGGGAGAGGGTAAGGAGAAGGGTGAGAGGAAGGAGGGTAATGGGTGAGGGTAAGGGAGGGGGTATAGGTGAGAAAAGGGGGAGGAGGAAGGAGGGTAATGGGAGTGTTGGTTGAGGGAGAAGAAAAGAAGTAGGAGAAGGAACAAGAAGACAAAGAGGACTATGAAGGGGAGGCAAAGAAGGGGGGGAGGAGAAATAGGAGGGGGAAGGGAGGCTGTTCTTTTCCTGACGGGGAGAAATCAAGTGGAGGAGCAAAAAGGGTTCCTCCTTCTCCTCCCCCTTCAACTCCTCCTCTTCTCCGTTCTCCTCCTCCTCCTTATCTTCTTCCTTCTCCTCGTCTTCGGGATCGTGTGATTTATAGCCTCGCGTTGGGGAACGACTCGGAACTTCGCGGCCAGTCGCCGAAGAACCGAAAGGGGGATGAAACATTCGAAGCCGTTTCGTGAGACGTTTCAATCAAATCGTTCTCTTCGGAGCGATACGGGATAGCTCATCTATTTCGTCCCGCCCGCTGTCGGACGATTTTATTCACTTGATTGTGCCCCTCAGTCTTCAAGCGTTACCAGCTTTTCATATTTCCAATGCAATTAATATTGTTTCCTAATAGTGTAATTAATGTAGTTATGATACATACATATATATATATACATATATATATATATATATATATGTATATATATAAATATATATATATATATATATATATATATATATATATACATATATATTGCAGAAACCAAAGGGAAATTAAAGTCGG
>NC_134779.1:82933877-82941377 GCF_046742065.1 Oratosquilla oratoria
GAAAGAAAGAGGGGGAAGAGGAGGAGAAGAAGGAGGAGGAAGTGGAGGAGAACGACGAGGAGGAGTAGGAGATGGAGGAGGAGAAGGAGGAGAACGAGGAGGAGGAGAAGGAGGAGGAGGAGGAAGAGGAATAGGAGAAGTAAGTGGAGGAGAAGAAGGAGGAGGAGGAGGAGGAGGAAGAGTAGGAGGAGGAGGAGGAGATGGAAGAGGAGGAGAATAAAGAGGAGGGGAAAGAAGGAAAAGTAGGAGGAAGAGGAGAAGGAGACGACAGAGGAGGAGGAGGGAAAGGAGGAGAGGAGGAGAAGGGGGAGTAGGAGGAAAAGGAGAAGGAGGAGATGGAGGAGAAGGAAGAGGAGGAGGAGGAGGAGGAGGAGGAGGAGGAGAAGGAAGAGGAGGAGGAGGAGGAGGAGGAGGAGGAGGAGGAGGAGGAGGAGGAGGAGGAGGAGTAGAGTTAGTAGGACTGTTTTCAAGCTGAGAGCAAGACTCACACACTGAATGGTTACAGAGATCTCATTTAGCCCCTTGGCTACAGTAACACTCCTTTATATATTCATCTGGCCAGCGTCAGGATGGAGTGAAGGCCTTTGTCAAGAGACGTTGACCTATGGTTAAACCCGTTCATCTTTACGTTATGTTCTTCGATTGCCAAAGCAGGTACCACACGCCACATGATTATCAAATTCAAGTGAATGTATGTAAACACCTATTGGGATATGCATAAAATACAAAAATGCAAAGATAGAATACAAAGACAAATGGATATACATCCATAAATGAAATGAAAGAAAAACAAACAAAACCGGAAAAAGTGAAGAAAAAGAAACGAAAAAAAGACTACAATGAGCAAAGGCGACAATCTTCGAGACACCAGTAAAATAATAAAAGAAAAAAACGAATAAACTAAAAAATAAGTATATATTCAAATAGGTAAGCAAACAAACACAAGAGAGCGAGGGCGAATATCTTCGAGAAATAATCAAAGCTTCTCTTGCCTCCTCGGAAGCAATCCGTTCCAGGAGACCCGAACAGCTTCGATGATCTCCCAAATCCCTCACATAGGGGGAGGGGGCGGGGATGGTGTGGGGCGTTGAACGAGGCAATCAATGTACTGTACAGGAGTGCCGGCCAATGGTGAGGCGGGGGGAGGCAGTGAGGTTTATGGTGGAAAGGAAAGTGGGAGACTGGTAGGAAGGGAAAGGTGTAGGGAAGGGGACGAGGTAGGGGGATAGGGAAGGAGGGAAGATATATATATATATATATATATATATATATATATATATATAATATATGTAGATATGTATATATATATATATATATATATAAATATGTATACATATAAATATGTATATATATATGTATGTATATATATATATATATATATATATATATATATATACATAAACATATACATATAAGCAAAGATGGTGTGTGGAACAAGAAGGACGGAAGGAAATAGAAGGTAGGGTAGCGAGTGGTGGGATGAGAAAACAAAGAAGGCTGTAGAAGAGAAGAAGCGAGTTTTCACAGATTGGTTACAAAACAGGACGAGGGAGCCATAAAAAGAGAAGAAAAGTAAAGCACAAGAAAAAGGAGGCAAAGAGGAGAGATGTGAAATGGGGTAAGAGTATAACAGAAAATTTAGAAAATAATAAAAAGATGTTTTGGAAAGACATTAAGAAAGGAAGAGGAGGCGAATTAAGTAGAGAATAAAAGGTAAAAGGTGCAGATGGAGAGATGGTAATGAAAGAGAAGGCAGTAAGGTGAAGATGGGCAGATTATTTTAGGGAGTTGCTAAATGTGAAGGAGGATAGGGAGGGAAAGGTAGTTGCAGTGGGAAGGGTTAAGAAAATGCGAGTGATGAGTGAGGAAAATGGAGGAGAAATAAGTAAGGATGAAGTGAAGGTAGTTAAGATGATGAGAGCAGGTAAGGCACCTGGTCTAAATGGATGCCATTCAGAATGTCTGAAAAAGGAGGTACAGTGATGGTGGACTCACTGGCGAGGTTATCTAATGTTTGTTAGAGAGAGGGTAGAGTGCTGGAGGACTAGAGGAGTATCTGTATAGTTCCACTTTACAAGGGAAAAGGGGACAAGTGTTAAATGTAGTTGGGAAGCCTTATGGGAGGATCTTGATTGAGAGGGTTAGGAGAGGATCAGAGGGAGTAATTGGTGAGGAATAGTATGGATTTAGGACAGATAGAGGTTGCGTAGAAAATATTTTTGTGATAAGACAGATATGTGAGAAAGCTATAGGAAAAGGTAAGGGTGTTTTTTGGGCTTTTATGGATCTGGAAAAGGCATGACAGGGTAAACAGGGAGGCAATGTGGGACGTTTTGCAAATATATGGGATAGGAGGAAAGCTTTTAGGAATAGTCAAGAGTTTTTACGAGAGTAGTAGAGCGTGTGTCAGGATTAGAAATGGGGAGAGTGAGTGGTTCGAGGTAAAGGTGGGACTTCGTCAGGGATGTGTTATGTCGCCCTGGCTGTTCAACTTATACATGATGGGGTGGTGCGAGAGGTAAATGCAAGGGTGGTGGATCAGGGATTGGAAATGGTTAAAGAAAACGGAGAAAAGTGAGAGGTGAGCCAGTTGTTGTTTGCGGACGACACTGCGCTTGTAGCAAGATCAGAGGAGGGATTGAGGAAGTTAGTGACAGAGTTTGTGAGAGTGTGTGAAAGAAGAAAGTTGAAAATAAATGTGGGTGTAAAACTAAGGTGATGAGATGTATAATGGGTGAAAGGGGCAGCAGAGTGGAAGTGAACATTAAGGGAGAGAGACTGGAGGAAGTGGATAGTTTTAGATATTTGGGTGAGAATGTGGCGGGAAAGGAAGGAGTGGGGGTGGCGGTAGAATGTAGATTGAGAGAAGCGCGTAAATGCCTTGGTGGATTAAAAAGTGTAATGAGAAATAGACATATGGGAATGGATGCTAAGAGTAGATTGTATGAAGGAGTGATTGTGCCGACAGCACTGTACGGGGCAGAAACATGGAACATAAGAGAGAAAGAGAGAAGGAGTTTGAATGTTTTTGAGATAAGGTGCCTGAGAAGTATGATAGGGGTTACTAGGCTGGATGGAGTGAGAAATGAGGAGGTGAGGAGGAGAACGGGGGTGGTAAGGGAGTTGGGAGATAGGGTGGATGAAAGAGTGTTGGAATGATTTGGACACATGGAAAGAATGAGTGAAGAAAGACTGGTAAAAGAGGTGTGGAAGGTGGTTGTGGAAGGAGTGAGCATGAGGGGTCGACCTAGGATGAGATGGATGAATGGGGTAAAAGGGGCTTTGGGGAAGAAGAGAATGTCCGTTGAGGAAGGACGGGAGAGGACAGAAGACAGGGATGAATGAAAAATGGTTGTATATGGATGCTGCTGTGATGCATGAGGAGGAATGGGTGGGCGATGGGGGGTGAGTTAGTATGTGTGAAAAAAAATTGACACAGCCCGAAGGGACTTCTCCCCATCTTCTCCTTTTCTGCATAGGGGGACGGAGAGGGGGTCGCCGATTTAATGAAGCGGCCTTGCTGTGGATGTGGAGTGTCTTGTGATACTGCTTCTGACCCGTGGCAGTGGACAAGATACAGGAATGACCCGTCATCCAGGAGGTGCCAAGATAAGAGGGAGGGTACAGGGTGGTGGGGAGTGGTGTGTATTAGGGATGGGATGGGTGGTAATGGTTTTTATGCCTTGTTTCTTTTGGCTACCTCCCTTGTAAGGGGAAAAAGCCTTTGGTATATGTATGTATGTATGTATGTATGTATATATATACATATATACATATATATATGTATATATATATATATACATATATATACATATATATATATGTATATGTTTATGTATATATATATATATATATATATGTATATATATATATATATATATATATATATATATATATATATATATATATAGAGAGAGAGAGAGAGAGAGAGAGAGAGAGAGCGCACCTACCCCTCGTCCCCACTTGATTTGGTTTTTAACAGTCAACAACCACAACAATGAGAAGTTTACTGATTTCATTCTGGCTAAGAGCCAAACGATCTTCTTCAGCTAAGAGAGACAATAATCCAACTCTCCCCTTGTCAACGATGACGCCTTCAGAGATTCTGTTCTTGGTAACGCCAGGTGGTTCTGTTTGGTTCAGAAGTGACCTTTCGGGCCTGAACGGGCTAACTCGGGTTTGTAGTCGACAATCTGTTGATTCGAAGATCGACTAAGATCGAGGCAAAGATCGATGAAAGCGATCAACACAAAGATCGATGACTGTGACCGACGGCCATGCTAGATGATCAAGATCGAAGACCAATGTCGATGTAAAGATCGACAAACAAGATCGGCGAGCAAGGTCGATAGACTGACATCGATATACAGGTCGACAACAAAGACCGATGACCAAGTTCGATGCAAATACTGACGACCGAAATCGACGCAAAGACCGACGACTAAGTTCAACCACCAAAATTGACGATTCCATATAAAAAAGACCGATAACCACGAAGAACGACCATCCACAAGGTGGAACATGGATTTGGCGCCTAATGAGGAAGAAAGGAAGTACGAGGAGGAGGAGGATGGAGAAGAAGAGGAGGAGGAGGAGGAGTAAGAGGATTTGGATACGAAGAAAGGGAGGACGAGGAGGAGGAGCAGGATCCCGTATCTCCAAAGAGGAGGCATGAGAAGAGAACAATGAAAAGCCAAGGGTAGAAGAGCCAAGAAAGAGGAGTATGTGGAGGAAACACAGGAGGAGGAGGAATAAAAGGAAGGGGAAGAGAAAAAAAGGGGGGGGGATGGGGAGGGGCACGAAAATGAGGCGGGAAAGGAGGAGAAAGATAATAAAGAGGATGAAGAGGAAGAAAAGGGGTAAGAGGAGGAGGAAGAAGGGGAGAGAAAAAGAAAGAAGAGGTACAGGATGAGGAAGAGAAAAGAAGAGAAAAGGGATAGAAAGAGGAGGAGGATGGGAAAAGAGAGAGGAGAGAGAGAGAGAGAGAGAGAGAGAGAGAGAGAGAGAGAGAGAGAGAGAGAGAGAGAGAGAGAGAGAGAGAGAGAGAGAGAGAGAGAGAGAGAGAGAGAGAGAGAGAGAGAGAGAGAAGAGGAAATCCATAACTTTCAATGCCAATCTATCTCTTACCATCTTTGTGACTCCCTCCTTTGGTCGCGATACTATCCTCAAGGGCAGAAATGCTGGTGAAGTAAAAGAGCCTCCCTAATATTACTCCTCGTGTGAATAGCATCACCTGACGACAGCCTTGAGAGGTCTGTGCCTTCAGTGGCGTCAGGCGATTTTTTCACCTAAAGGAAGCCCCCCAACTCTTCCCCCCCCCATACGTATGGCTCACAGTGAGGGAATCGTCCCTTATTATTTTTTGGGTGCCGCCAGGAGATTTCATTCAAATAAAAGAAGCCCCCCCATAATCCCCCTCCGGCCTTTAATACAACAGTGCTATAACTACCGCCAAACAATTATCTTTGGATTAATAAAGTATGTGTTCTGAAATTAGATAAAAAGGTATTCAAACAAATAAAAATATGAGTAAATAAATAAATGATTGGGTAAATGAATAAATAAAACAAAGAAGTCAATAAATAGATAAGTTCAAGAATAAATAGATAAACGAATGAATAAACAAATAAATGCCTTTAAAGGTCACCACGGCAGTGGAAGGTCAAGAGGCGTCAAAACAGTAACTTAACGAAGATAAGGGGTTTGCAATATTGATTACCTTCATAAGCAACATGTGCGCAGAGGCGGGCGGGAGAGAGAGAGGAGGGGGAAGGGGGCTTAGGAGTTGGGCCCGAGAGAGAGAGAGAGAGAGAGGAGAATGGGGGACAGGGAAGCGGGTTGGGAGATAATCGAGAGACGGAGGGAAGGGGGTCGCCTCAAGAAGTGGGAGACAGGAGGAGATAAATGAGAAACGGGTTGGATTGGGAGGGAAACGAAAGAATAGGGGGGAAAGTGGAGTCGCCGCGAACTAGGGGAGGGAGAGGGAATAAAAAGATGTCGGAAGTTGGGCGAGAGAAAGGGGAAGTGAGTAAGGGAGGATCGTCGCTAGATAAAGGAGAGTGAGACTGGGGGACAGGGAGGGGAAGAAAGGCTGTTGGGCAAAAGAAGGTGAGTAGGGTTGGGAGAGGGCTGTAAGGAGGGGTCACTTATACAGAGGGGTGACAAGGGAATACATGAACAAGAAGGTGAATAAAGGTTGGAGATGATGTGAGAAAGGGGAGAGTCGAAAAGAGACAAGAAATGGGGTGGAGGGTCACTGCGAGCTAGGGAGAGAGGCTAGGATGAGAGCTGCTATGGGAGAGGGAAAAGAGAAAGGGACGAGAGGGAGTAAACCGGGGTAGAGGGGCGGGGTGGTGGTGGTGGAAGGTAGCGACCGGGCTGGGGGCGGGGGGTAGTGTGTGGGCGAGGGGCTGCCGTCCGGAGACGTTCAGTCAAGCATCATCATCGTAATTATGTTATGCTTCCGTGATGTCACTTTATCAAAATCATCATGACTTTTCCAAAGAGCTTAGGCGCGCACACGCACACACACACATATACACACGTACAGACAAGTGGAGTTCCTTGATATTTCACTAGAAAGTAATAATATAATTTAATCAATAAATCGATCAACCAATCAAGCGGCCATTCGTAGTTCACTTCCAAAGGCCTCTCCCACCAAAAATATCCATAAATTGCACAACTGTGTCCTCTGCCACGCCACTCCTGCAAAATCATCTATCTTGTTTCTTCACCTCCTGTCTAGTCTCCCTCTTCCACGCCTCCCATCTCCCATCACCCGCTATCAATAGAATATATATATATATATATATATATATATATATATATATATAATATATATATATATATATATGTATGTATATATACATATATATATATATATATGTATATATACATATATACATATATATGTATACATATATATATATATATATACATATATATATACATATATATATATGTATACATATATATATATACATAAATATATACATATATATATATATATAAATATATATATATGTATATATATACATATTTTCATAATTCACTGAATGGTGAAATTGCGTCTGGTTATGACTGTTTCAGTAGCAGAAGTAAACAAGAAGTTTTAGGTGTTTCCTCATGACAATCACAATACAATTTATTTATTTATTTATTTATTTATCTATTCATTTATGTATTTATTTATTTATTCTCTAAGGCTACAGCATCATGACCGTTACGAAAAGAGTCGAGGAATTTTCTGTCTCGATTGTACACACAGTAAGATATTATCCGTCGCCTTTACTGAGTGGTATAATATTGAACATCGAACGAAGATTTCTGGTAGTCTTGTTCATTATTCTTCAGATATGTATAATTGAAGGAAACGTCAATTCAATTTGATACTAACATTCACCATACATAAGAAGCTTGCTAACATCCCCACAGAACGGGAAACAAAAATGCCAACCTTGCTTACAACCGTCATAGAGAGGGAAACAGAGGTACCAA
>NC_134779.1:82948877-82951377 GCF_046742065.1 Oratosquilla oratoria
TACATATATCCATATGTGTACACACACACACACACACACACACACACACACACACACACACACACACACACACCCATATATATATATATATATATATATATATATATATATATGCATACATATATACTTATATACATATACATATACATATATACATATACATATACATATACTGTACATATACATATACATATACATATACGATATATATATAATGGGCAAGGGAAAGATTCACCAAGATAGAGGCTGGAGAAACTATATCCAGGTAGTTTCACTGGGAAGTTTGTGAGCTTCAGGCGTTTCTGGAGAAATCGTGTTTTTTCACAATCATTGAATTTCAGGAGGATTGTCCGTTTTCTTTCTAATGATTTTTTGAAGCCTGTTGGAATACTTGATCTGTTTTGCTCAACCCCATCGAGACGATTATATTCAGCTGAGAGCTTAGCTGAAAGAAGTCGTTTTGAATGGAGCGCCTTCTTCCATCTTTTTAAGGTCCCTGGACCTCATATTGGACTCTAACTTTCCTACAGGGTCTTGAGTCTCCCAATGGCTACAAAATTCTTTTAAAGTCCCTAGGACCGACTTGTTTCCCTTAGATTCCCTGAGGGTCTCCTGGACCACCTACGAGGCTCTAGGCTATCTAGGGACCTCTATATTCCAATGGGGCCCACCCTGTAACAAACTCTGTCAATCCTAGGGGCTTCTAGACATCCTTGAGGCGCTGGAACCTCCTTGAGGCCATAGAATGTGTCTAAAAAATCCTCTGGGGGGTCGATCCCTAAAGAAACTCTGTACTCATTAGTGTTCCTTAGTTGCGTGATAACCCCTGTCCGCTTAGAATAAAATCAGTGCTCTAGATATCACAAGGCCCAGTTTTACTCAGGCGCACATCCATATGCGCAGGCGTCTGGGATAAACAAAATGTCATTTTTTTCCTGTCGTTGAATGAACCAAGCCTTTAATGAGGATAAATATTTTACATTCCTACCTGGTGGGTGCTTCATATATAATACAGATAAATGCATAAATAAAAAATACAACTGAATGTCTATGTGCACGTGTGTGTGTGGATATGTGAATAATATGTGTCTAGGCGCGCACATGTATGAGCGTGTGAATACGTATGCACCTAATTGTAGTATTCATGCGTTTGTGCAAGTGCACTTGTACGTGCGCGCGTGTGTGTGTGTGTGTGTTTGTTTGTTTGTGTGTGTGCATGCACGTGTATGTGTGTGTGCATGCACCACTTCCCGTGTCTTCTCCTTTGATATCCGCAATAAAGTCTTTTTTATTCCAGCATATCAACAATGTTAACAATTTCGTGATAAAATAGTAAATACAAAGCGGCATTACTCTAGTTCTTTAAAATACACTTATCAACAGCAGAGGCTTGTGCCTTGTCTACATAGTTTTATTAAAACGAATTACTACATACCACAATAATCAGAAGCCAAACATTTCGAGCGTCAGGAATAGAATTTCAATTTTCGTTAAAGGGGAATCATGCTTTTGTTAATATTGCGGGATATATACGCAGCAATGAATAAACATATGCAAACTAAAGATATCTATTATGTAAAGGAAGATAATGAAAGTAGATTAATAAAAAAGACAGAGAAAAAGGGTTTGTGAGGCTGTGCGTGTGTGTGTGTGTGTGTGTGTGTGTGTGTGTGTGTGTGTGTGTGTGTGTGTGTGTGTGTGTGTGTGTGTGTGTGTGTGTGTGTGTGTGTGCGTGCGTGCGTGTGTGCGAGATTTCAATCATTCACTCTTTGTACCAGTTAGCATTCTTCTCTTGATTCAGCTGCAGCTTGTCTATTTAATTTTGTCGCCGCGTGTAGACCCTATAGGTGAGGAAAGCGGTCCTCCATTAACTCCTTCCTCGCATCATGGCTGCCGCTAGGCTATTCCATTCATCTCCATGTTACCTCGTAAGCGAAGGGATGAATACCACCCTTTTCTATTAAATAACAACGCACCGGATATCGACTGTTTAAATGCTATGCATTTGACACTTTAGTAACTTCAGGGACACTCCTGCTGATCCCGTTCACACAAAATACTTTTTATGAATGGAAACTAGTCTCCAATGAAAAATATATATATATATATATTGATCTCTGATAACTTTTTTCTATTCCTCCTCCATACTGACTTTATTAAATCCACCCTTTTCCATCTCCATGGTTCCCCCTCGTTGGCTCGATAATGTCCCCTAAGATAGAAACGCTGGCTATCGACAACAAAAATAGACCTAGATAACAAACAAAACCAGTTTGTTTACTTGTCATTCACCTGACGGCAAACATTAATTTTTCCCCTAATACCTACATAAAAGTGATTTCATGCTTTACAAAGTTAATGAATAGAGATTGGCGTTATCGTAAACACGGATAGTCTGTGGTAGCAAATGCCTCCATTAAAGGTGTGTTTGTCGTCTAAGCGACGTAGGAGTGACTTCCCCTCCCAACCACCCTCCTTCCTCCTTCACTCCCTTCCTCTT
>NC_134779.1:82956377-82958877 GCF_046742065.1 Oratosquilla oratoria
GATCTGGCTTGTTTGTAAAGAGAGAAAAGGTAATTAATTCGTACATATATACACGCACTAACTTACCCACATACAAAAATATACAAAAAAATGTGTGTGTGTGTGTGTGTGTGTGTGTGTGTGTGTGTGTGTGTGTGTGTGTGTGTGTGTGTGTGTGTGTGTGTGTATGTATGTGCGTGTGTATGTGTGTGTGTGTGTGTGTGTGTGTGTGTGTGTGTGTGTGTGTGTGTGTGTGTGTGTGTGTGTGTGTGTGTGTGTGTGTGTGTGTGTGTGTGTGTGTGTGTGTGTGTGTGTGTGTGTGTGTGTGTGTGTGTGTGTGTGTGTGTGTGTGTGTGTGTGTGTGTGGCTCTTACCTTTGTAATTATTAGGGTATATCATCTAACTGTGCTTTCCGTGTATATTTCTTTTTGACAAACAAAAATAAACATGACCGCAACATATTTTTGTATGCAAGCTTTAATTTTTTTTCTTCATATTTTTAGAGTGAGAGAGAGAGAGACAGATAGATAGATAGATA
Organism: Oratosquilla oratoria; assembly: GCF_046742065.1. Lineage (NCBI taxonomy): Eukaryota > Metazoa > Arthropoda > Malacostraca > Stomatopoda > Squillidae > Oratosquilla > Oratosquilla oratoria. Next base: position 82,956,895 of record NC_134779.1, read on the forward strand.
GATAGATAGATAGATAGATAGATAGATAGATAGACATATATATATATATGTATATATATATATATACAGTATATATATACATATATATATATATATATATACATATATATATATACACAGGGAGAGAGAGAGAGAGAGAGAGAGAGAGAGAGAGAGAGAGAGAGAGAGAGAGAGAGAGAGAGAGAGAGAGAGAGAGAGAGAGAGAGAGAGAGAGAGAGAGAGAGAGAGAGAGAGAAGAGAGAGAGAGAGAGAGAGAGAGAGAAAGAGAGAGTTAGAGTTAGAGAGAGAGAGAGAAAGAGAGAGTTAGAGTTAGAGAGAGATAGAAAGAGAGAGAGAGAGAGAGAGAGAGAGAGAGAGAGAGAGAGAGAGAGAGAGTTAGAGAGAGAGAGAGAGAGAGAGAGAGAGAGAGAGAGAGAGAGAGAGAGAGAGAGAGAGAGAGAGAGAGAGAGAGAGAGAGAGAGAGAGAGAGAGAGAGAGAGAGAGTTAGAAAGAGAGAGAGAGAGAGAGAGAGAGAGAGAGAGAGAGAGAGAGAGAGAGAGAGAGAGAGAGAGAGAGAGAGAGAGAGAGAGAGAGAGAGTTTGCTGAAAGGTTTCTGCAGAGCTTTGTCAGACTCACTCAAATATCACTCCGCGAACAAGTGGGCACTCGAGGATGGAAGCTTGTGTGGGTGGGAGTCGCAACGTAGGCGTACCATTGTTTCTATTTCAGCGTGTTTGTTAAGCTGTATACACCTCTACGTGAGCACCAGATGCGCACATATAATATATATACATATGGTGGTATCCTAGGGAAACACCAGTGTGGCGAGGATGATGCACACCCACTCAACCCCAACCCTATAAGCTTTAAATAGTTTTAAAATATTTGCGGGATGATATGGTTAACACCCCATATATACACACACACACACATATATATATATATGTGTGTGTGTGTGTGTGTGTGTGTGTGTGTGTGTGTGTGTGTGTGTGTGTGTGTGTGTGTGTGTGTGTGTATGTGTGTGTGTGTGTGTGGTAAAGTGTTAACGGGCTGAGAGAAATACTTTTATTTCTAACTAGCTTCGCTTGAGTGGCTTCTTATGAGGAATAATGCTCGAAGCCAAACTGGCCAATTTATACATAACAAGTAAGGGACGCGGTAATATGTCTTGCCGGAACACCAATCAGCTCGCCTGCCGGTGGGACGTCCGCTGTCAGTGGATGAATTATCCACCTGCTGGTCGTTTCATGGGCTCTATGCATTTTGCTCATGATAATGATGCGTGCTGCTGCCTTAGCCCATACCAAATCCCCATACCTCTTATTGATGTTTGGTGATGAATATGGATTCCATCGCCTTTCTTTCTCACCTGGTGAGGTTATCCACTATTGTTTTTGCGTCGTCCCATTTCGGTAAATGACCTTGTATGTCCATATCATTAACTAACGCACTGCTTATCCTATGGTGTCTAACACCTGCTTTAGACACCACAGGATCAGCTATTGAATCGTATGAAAAGAAAGACAGCAATGGCACAGGAAGATAGGGCGTCTAACTGGCTGACAGCAGTATCAATCAGGGTAAAGGGATTCAACCTAAACAAAAGAGAATTCACGGATGCCATCGCCTTGAGGTTTGGATAACCATTGAAAAGGCTGCCTAACAGATGTTCATCTGGTACACAGTTTGATCTAAACCATGCAATGATGTGCAAGCAGGGTGGATTCATCTGCATGAGACATGACGAGATAAGGGATCTCACTGCCCAAATGCTTTGGGAGGTATGCAAGGATGTGACCATCGAACCAACATTACTCCCACTAGGAGGGGAGAGTCTCAGGCACCATACGCCCAGCATATTATATGAAGTACGAGTGGATGTCAGCGTAAGAGGTTTCTGGACACGGGGAAAACTGGCCTTCTTTGATATGAAAATATTTTATCCTATGACCCCTTGTTACAATAACCTAACTATTGAGGCGTCCCACTCTCGGGACGAAAATG
>NC_134779.1:82966377-82968877 GCF_046742065.1 Oratosquilla oratoria
TCCCCCGTCAGAATCAGATGATTAGGAGGTGCCGGGGGGGGGGTGCTGAAAGGGGTTTGGGAAGGATGGGGATAGATAGAAGCAAGAGAAGAGAAAGGGGAAGGGGAATGTGAGGGTAAAAAGAATAAACAGAAAGGAGATAGGGAGGAAACAGGGAGGGGACGGGGAGAGGCAGAGAGAATAAAGGATGAGAACAAGAGAAGTAAACAGAAGGAGGTAGGAGAGGAAAGGGAGAATGAGAAGAAAGAAGAAAGGGAGAAATGAGGGTAAATGGGAAGTGAATGAGAAGAGAATTGAAGATGTAAAGGAATGGGGAAAGGAATGGAATACGAGAGGGAGAAAGGGAAAGGTAAAGGAAAGGGAAAAAGAGAAAGGAAAACGGAGGTGAGAAGGAAAGGGAAATGGAAAGAGAAAGGGAAAGAGAACTGGAAATGAAATGGGAAAGATAGTGGGAAAGGGAAGTCGAAGAGGTAATGGAAAGGGAAAGGAAATGGGAAGGAGAAAAAGTAGGAAAGATGAAGGGGAAAGTGATAGGAAATTGAGGGTAAAGGGAGGGACGGAAAAGGAAGAAGAAGGATGATTATTAGGAGCTACGGGCCCACAAGAAAGCAGCAATTCATAAAAGGAGGGAGCATGTTTATTATACAAGTGTCGATAGAGTGCCATTAGCCGCGATAATGTGTCCTTAGAAACCCACCATAAGAATCAGGTGTAGGAGAGCAGAGGGAGGGGGAAAAGAGAGGAGGAAGAGAGAAGTGGAGGAGGAAACGAGAAGGGGAGATAAAATGAGGTGGAAGAGAGAGAAAAGAGAAGAGAAAAAAAGAGGGGAAAGGCAATGAAAAGAGGAAAGAGAGAGAGGCAAGAAAAGAGAAAAGCGAAAAGGAAAAAAGAGGAAAGAGAATTAAAAAAGAGAGGAAAGAAGAAAAAAGGAAGGGGAGAAGAAAGAGAGAAAATGATGAGGGATGACTACATTTGTGTGGAGCTTAGGAGAGGTGTATGGAAGAACAGAATTTCATAAATGAAAGAGTAAGGCATGCTTATTATACGAGGCGTATTGATGTAACGTCATTAGGCGAGATCCAGGGGCCTGACAGATCCTTCCCGTCAGAGTACAGTGAAAGGGAGGGGAGGACCATGGATTACCAGGGGCCAAAGGAAAGCCACGATAGAAAAGAACAATGCATTACTGATAGGAATAAGCTAAAACAGCGTTTATGGTACTGAACAAGTGTCATTAGGCGTTGCATTGAGGCCATAATAATCCTGACCCAATAAAATAAAGAAATATGCACGAGAGGTCAGACACACACACACACACACACACACACACACACACACACACACACACACACACACACACACACACACATATATATATATATATATATGTATATATATGTATATGTATATATATGTATATGTATATATAAGTATATATATATGTATATATATTTGTATATATATGTGTATATATATAGGTATACATATATCACCAACCACAGGAATATTCTTATAAAAGAAAACAAGATACAAAGACACAGTGTTTATCACGCCACAACTTCCTCAAACTAACTTGATGCAAATTTATGCGAGGTACAAAATCAATTCGCCTGATCACAGTGTACCAGTTTCTTTGCGAAATGGCCCTGTTCTAGTGCGTAGTGGAAGAACAAAATACAAATATTTTATCTAACAAAATCATATATATCTACCTCCTCCCTAAACCATCCAGCCTCCTCTCTACAGTGAAGAAATCTACATATATTATTCTGTTTACCACCAAGCGATTTCATTTGTCTGAAAATGAAGTTACAATGATTAAGAGCTCATCTAACCAGACGTCAGCCGCAGAGCGAAAAGGCTAAGCATCGGATAGGAAGGTCTCCACCTCACTCCGTTCACACTCATCCTCTCCAATGGCAAGGTTTATTCTTCATGACCCTGTTATCGGGTTACTGTTGCTATTATCATCATTACTATTATCATTAACATTATTATTACTATTATCATTCCTATTACTATAAACTATTGTTATTTAATCTTCATTCGTTCTAAGATATTCATATTTTCATGACAATCTTGGTACAAGACCGCATTCATCACTGTCGCATCGACGGAACACCACGCTTTTATTCAGCTCAGAGGGACCACAATCGAGACAAAATGTGTTCTTCCACCGATCTACACCTCATTCTGTCCAGATTCGTTCCTTTATCATCAAGTAGAGCCATACGCCAGGAAGCGCGGTACTTCACTCACACACCATCTGTGTGTGTGTGTGTGTGTGTGTGTGTGTGTGTGTGTGTGTGTGTGTGTGTGTGTGTGTGTGTGTGTGTGTGTGTGTGTGTGTGTGTGTGTGTGTGTGTGCGCGCGGGCGTGTCCCTGTGTACAACACTGAATGGGTCCCAGTGAACTCGAGGAGGCATATATACAGAAAATTATATGTGGTACAGCTAAAGACTCCAGCCTCCGCTAGCACGTAATAAGTGATAGTGATTTA
>NC_134779.1:82971377-82973877 GCF_046742065.1 Oratosquilla oratoria
CAATATATGAACTTATGAAATACTGTTCACAGATATATCTTTCTGTACTGTAGCCGCCTTGCACTAACACCAGGCCTTTTTTTTTTTTTTTTTTGGGGGGGGGGGGGGGTTATTGGTTGGCCTAGATGGTCCTACGAAATTGGTGAGGTGAAACCTTTGCAGTTTCAGCGAGGACGTACGAGACTGAGTTATATATATATATAATATATATATATATATATATATATATATATATATATATATATATATATATATAATACATATATATATATATATAATAGATATATATATAGATATATATATATAATATATATATATATATATATATATATATATAAAACACACACATTTGAGATTGTCTCAGAAAACAAACTAAACCAATACATCCGCAGATGTACAGTTGCCTCCACTTCCAAACAAACTAATGTCTTCTAGGGATCTTTGAGAGATAAGTACCTAAACCTCTTAGCAAATAGGGATTAGAAAAATACATACTGGTAAATAAGGGGACAAGGGCAGAATATGAGAAATGAGGAAAAATTGTAAGAGGACCAATTCTTAGTTCATTTTGAGAGCCACGGGAGAGATGGTTATAGACATAATAGAGGAATTGACAGCACTGCCATCATTGTGAATAGATATTCAATACGTGAAGGTGCCCAAAGAAAATCTTCGTCATGTTCAAGCAAACGGAGTACAAGTCACGAATACCATCACCACCATCTTTACTACTATCACCACAGCCACTGCCACCACTACCACTATCCCAATCACCAGTCCAACAACCACCAGCTGTCCTACCTTACCAGCACCATCACTACCACCACCACCATCTCTTCCTCCTCCACCATCGCCCTGATATCATTTCCACCACCACCTCCTCCTCCTCGTCCTCCTTCTCCTTTTCTTCCATGAACTTGAATCTCCCTGAAGGTTTCTGCGACTAAATATAAATCCTGCAATTACCAAACCGGAGGAGTATCCTTCCCATCGCCCGGAGGAAATAACGAGTAAAAAAAAAAAAAAAAAAAAAAAAAAAAGAGAGAGAGAGAACTAAGCACCGGAGAGATGAAAGCACAGCTGAGAGATATCAATCACAACGTGCATCGCGTATTTCACCAAGCTCTCTTTCTCTCTCTGTCCTTGGGTCCACCGAGGCTAAGTCGGATATTGACCTGAAGTCAGGGGAGGAAAGTAGTAAGGGTCTGACATGCCTGTGCTGGCAATGGGGGTTGATGGGGAGAGGACAGATAAATGAAACGAGGACAGGGGCAGGATAGTGGGAGAACAAGGTGAAGACAAGAGGATGACAAGGGGAGGACAAGGAGGACGGAGAGAACGGGAATGGGCAGTAAAAGAGTGACAAAGGGTGGGGGAGGAAGGGTGAGTATAGAGAAGGAGGGAAAAGGACGGGATGATAACGGCGGTGGAAGAGGGAGGGCAGGGAAGGTCAAAGTAAGGTAGGGGAGGCCAAGGTAGGGCAGATACAGTCAGGTGAGGTCAGGGAAATGTACAGGATATAAGGGAAGAGCGGTGAAGATCAGGGGAGGACGAAAGTATAATGGGGAGGAAGAAGGAGGATGGGAGAGATGCGCACTCCGCTAACTTGAGTTCAATAGAAAATATTCTCAATTTTATAAGTCTACACAAGAAGGAACGAAACGTATATAGTCGTGCTATACGCCTACACAAATGTGTGTGTGTGTGTGTGTGTGTGTGTGTGTGTGTGTGTGTGTGTGTGTGTGTGTGTGTGTGTGTGTGTGTGTGTGTGTGTGTGTGTGTGTGTGTGTGTGTGTGTGTGTGTGTGCGTGCGTGCGTGCGTGTGTGTGTGTGTGTGTGTGTGTGTGTGTGTGTGTGTTTGTGTGTGGGATCTGCATGTTTGTGAGTTTGTGAAACCATGTCTTTGCTCACCCACTTATATATGATACGCGTGTGTGATGTGTATTCATAGGGAAAGGGTGGCTGGTACACCTTTGAAGTCCAAGACTCAGTTTCTGTAGCATGGAGTCCGTTAAGTCCGTTAAAGTCCGTTGAGAAAGCGTCGACTCGCTCGACAGGGATCAAAGAGAAGAAATAAACGACGTCGTATTTCACTGCACATCTTCTTCATTGAAGTGACCGCGATCTTGCCTGTGCGTGTGATAAAAGCCCCTTCTAAGATGATTGCAAGCTCTGAAAGGCGCCTGGAATTGCGATATTTTAAGTAAGAAACTACGATATCATAAACCAAAAATACGATGTCGCACACCTAAAGTTACGAGATCGTAGACATGATATAATAATAGAACATATGTGAAATTGTTATACTGAAAAATTGAAATTGCGACACAGTGTGAAATTGCGACATAATATATCTGAAAATACGATATCAAAACTCGGAGGCTACAATATGGAGAGCCTCCGAGATTACGATACTGGGAGCTTGAGCTTAAATCATCAAATTCCTCATTAGTTGCAAGACTCGGAACTTGCAATACTAAGAGTCTCTCGAGCTACGATA
>NC_134779.1:82983877-82986377 GCF_046742065.1 Oratosquilla oratoria
ACAAAAATGCACACACATACACAAACGCAGATATATAAATAAAAACACACAAACATATATACATATGTATATATACTATATATATATATATATATATATATATATATATATATAGATACATATATAGATACATATATAGATAGATAGATATACAATATATTTATATATATATATATACATATACATATATATATATATGTATACATTATATATATATATATATATATATGAATATATATATATATATAATGTATATATATGTATACATATATATATATATATATATATATATGTATATATATATATATATATATATTATTAAAACATATGAAATTTAACTTCGTCACAGAATATATGAAATATACAGACATATATGAATAGAATTAGTCTGAAATATACCTATCTATAAGCATGTAGAGTACATTAGATTTATAAATAGAAATTACGATATATGTAACGATAAATAAATAGAATAAGGTAACTGGATACATGAATACATAGACAAGTATACGTAAGTAAAAAAAAGAAATAATCACAATGAATAAATACAATGAATAAGTGAACGAATAAAAATATATCACATTAATGCAGAAATAAATAAACATCCATGTACGAAATTGACAAAATTCAAATCTAAATCCAGATTTTTTTTTTTTTTTTTTTTTTGGCTGGTATTGGGATGTTGGTACTACGACGCTCTTCACAGACTTTATTCTGATTGATCATAATTTATTTTATTTAGCAAACGGCAGGGCCTTGTAATGGCGTGATTAGACGAATTCTTTTGTCCCGTTCCTGTAACTTGGTTGTCAATTTTCATACACAGAATGAATTCTCATAACGTGTGTACATGCAGGGCTTTTCTCTCTTTTTCTCCACTGCTGCCAAGCTACCTCCGTGATAACCCTCCCATCTCGTTACCAAAGGAGTTAGGCCTCCAGAAGTGAATTTTGAAATTTCTTTGTCAACAAATTTTCATTTGAAGACAAGAGATGACGAGTTAGTTTCCAGGACAAAAAACAACCCAAATTAAGTCTATCTTTCGTACGCCAGACCTCAAAAGCTTAGCTAAACATTTTGAACTTAAGACGAAGAGAGCTGCATATGCTACGAGTACAGTACATTCAAACACGATAAGAAGTCATGTTATTTTTTACCAAAAATATTCGTTCAAATTCCACACGCCGGGGGCTGCACAAGCAACAGCCGCGATAACAACTCATGTCAAAATTTCCAGAAAGTTTCGATTTAATTCAAGGCAAAGAAAGCTGTCCATGCTACAACCCCGTTAACAACTCATGTCTCTTCTTCCAGATAGTTTCGTTCGAGTGGGTCAAGAGTTACTACGCCTAGATGGAACTCTGCAAAAACAGATACAAATTATCTTTTAAAGCTCCAGTGCACAGTTGTGGCCACGTGAACCTGCTACAACTCAAATAGTCAATAGTAAAATGTCATTTTTAACACGTGTACACTCTCCAAAGTAGAAGAATGTCTGGCACCGTGGCGCACTGGTTTCGATTTCGGTTCATACATCTTGGACCCCGGTACGAAGCCAGCGACTACCGGTGACTAATATCTGGCCTTGCACATAAGCACATAGGGCAAAGGTGGCATCCCCTCGGAAGAAAAGGGGTTCCATCTTATCAGAGTAACCTTCCGTACCGTCTGGAAAATATCCTTTTATTCCACCTGCCGTCAGACGATTTTATCAATATTCGTGGCAGCCCATGGGGTAAAGAAAGCATACAGAGGAAATTGCAGTATTGTCTATAGCAAAAGTCTCCAACTTCAGTGATACAAATGAATATGGAACAAGACGGAGAGGTACAATGTCTCCCGTGTTTATACTCGGGCCAGTCCACAAGTTTCGTTCATACGCTACATTGTCCCCCTCAGCATCTTGATGCTTTTTTTGGACTTGACAAAAGCGAGGGACAGGGGAGTCGGGAAAATATAAGAACTGATGCAGTGGGTTTCTGAGGGAAACACTGAAGTTAAGAGGAAACATATTTTTCTTTGCATTCTCTTTTTCTCTCTCTATTTATATATGTATTTTTTTTTTGTAAATAACGTCGATCAAGTTTTAAGAGAAATGTACGGTCCGCTCGTCTAATTCATAAAAGAAGGAATGAGAAATATGTCGACAATAAAAATCTGGTCGCAAAAAGTAATATTAGTAAGCAACGGAGCGCAAAGGAAAAATGAGAATAAAGGTATGGGTAATGAGCGAACGAAAGGAAAAATATAAATAAAAAATCCTAGAAAATGTGAATGAATTCCTGATTCTTTCTGAATATTCCGGAAGAAAGAAAAAAAAAATACAGATGGCAAGAGAACAACAAAAATATAATGGTATAGGGCTGTATCTATATTTACATACATACATACAGACACACACACACACACACACACACACACACACACACACACACACACACACACACACACACACACACACACACATATATATATATATATTTATATATATATATATATA
>NC_134779.1:82988877-83013877 GCF_046742065.1 Oratosquilla oratoria
CAAAAAACAGGAGGAGAAAGAGAGAAAACGGAATGCGGATAGAGACAGAGAACGGGACATAGGAGTAGGGAGGCTGGGAAGGGGGAAGAGGGTGCAAGAAAAAGTCCCAGCGGGAGACGAGACCCCGCGAGGAGACCTCTGTAGAGCATGAAGACGCGTTCGAGAGGTCGGGGAACGATTCCCAAAAGCTCGTGGGGAGATGAGAGATAAGTTACAAGGCAGGAAAGCTCACGGGTTGAGGAGGACCATCTCGAGGGGGGACCGGAAGGCGAAGTAGGGGAAGTTGAGGCCCAAAATACGAGGAGGGATATGTTGACCGCTGACACTGATGGGGCGCAAGTATAGGACCAAGAGGAGGAGGAGGAGGAGAAGGAGGAAGAGGAGGAGGAGGAAGGGGAAGGGAAAGCAGGGTAGAAAGAGTAGGAAATAGGAGGTAAGAGGATGATGAGGTTAATGAAGAAGAGGTGAATGGAAAAGAGATGGTGGTGGTGATTGAAGAAGGGTAAAGAAGAAGATAAGAAGAGGGAGGAGGGAGGTATGGAGGTAAGGAGGTAAGGATGAGGATAAAGAGAACGAGAAGACAACAGGAAAAGGAGGAGGAGGAGGGTAATGAGGAAAAGGGGGAGGAGGTGGAAGAAGTTGATAAAACAAAATAGAAACGATGGAGAGTAGGGTAAGAAGGGAGAAAAGAAAGTTGGTAATATGAACAGTAATGATGAAAAGAAGAGGACGACGAGGAGAAAGAGGAAGAGGAGGAGGAGGAGAAGGAGGAGGAGGAGGAGGAGGAGGAGGAGGGAAGGTAGAAAACATCGTGACGAATGGGAGGGAAGTCATATGAAAAAAGAGAGTGCGTTGGAGTCACAAGACTATGGGCCGAGCCTGATGAGGTTAATAAGGAGCTGGGATGAGGGGAGGAAGAATATGGGAAGAGAAAGAAGAAGAGAAGCAGAGGAAGAGGAGGAGGAGGCGGAGGAGGGGAGAACAAAGAGAATGAGGAGGGAGGAGGAAGGATAGAACGGGTGAAAAGAATGGAGAAAATGGGTAGGGTGAAAGGAAGAAGGAAAAGGAAGAGGCAAAAGCGGAGGAAGAGGAGAAAGGGGAGGAAAGGAAGATGAGGAGAAAAAAACGGGATAGAAAGAAAAGTGGAGTAGGAGGAAGAAAAAAGGAAGAGGGGGGTGATAAAGAAGAGGAAGAGAAGGAGGAAGAGGAAGAAACAGAAAAGTAGAGAATGTGGGGAGAATTTGGAGCAATTGAAATAGGTGAAGAGAAAAGGGAAGGAGAGTCAAATGGGGAGGAAATAGAAGTGAAAGAAGTACACTGAAGGGGACAATAAGATGTAAGGCATACCTACTGTGGCCAAGTATTTTCTAAACTGGCGGAAGTGCACTTGTCCACCCTCCATCCCTCACCGCTGACTAGATGACCAAATGAATAATAGATAAGCCAAATAAGATGGAAGACATTGAAAAATAATCAACAAAAAATACTTATTCATGGCAAAGAAGTATGAAAAATAAATAAGTTGATAAATGAATGAGAGAGAGAAAGAGAGGGAGAGAGGGATAGAGGGAAAGAGAATGAGATAATCTGACCACAATGAAGTATGTGTACAACAAACACCACTGCAATAAATCAGAAATGAGTTTGAGTTTGAGTGTGAGTGTGTGTGTGTGTGTGTGTGTGTGTGTGTGTGTGTGTGTGTGTGTGTGTGTGTGTGTGTGTGTGTGTGTGTGTGTGTGTGTGTGTGTGTGTGTGTGTGTGTGTGTGTGTGTGTGTGTGTATGTGTGTGTGATTCAAAAGGGTCTTGGATCACGTGTTGAGCCCGTGATCGACAGCTATTTCTCTCACGGAAGAGAGCTCAAAGCTCATATATGACCGATCTATGAGTAATGCTGTGACCTTACACGCACACACGCATCCAACTCCCCACCCACGAGAGTTGGAGTAACGACCCATAATGCAGTGATACTGAAATTATTTCAGCCGTGGGCGGAATTCAAACCCGACCCAGCCGGGAACCCTACCACTGCACCACGTGTGTGTGTGTGTGTGTGTGTGTGTGTGTGTGTGTGTGTGTGTGTGTGTGTGTGTGTGTGTGTGTGTGTGTGTGTGTGTGTGTGTGTGTGTGTGTGTGTGTGTGTGCGTGTGTGTGTGCGTGTGTGTGTGTGTGTGCGTGTGTGTGTGTGTGTGTGTGTGTGTGTGTGTGTGTGTGTGTGTGTGTGTGTGTGTGTGTGTGTGTGTGTGTGTGTGTGTGTGTGTGTGTGTGTGTGTGTGTGTGTGTGTGTGTGTGTGTGTGCGTGTATAAACCTTAATTTTCAAAATCAAAGTAAAAATTCACACAGTGTACGCTACACGTCGCAGGAGGACACAACGACAAACTGAAACAAAGGTCGGAGGAGCGAGGAGACAAAGTCTGGCAAGGAAGGCCCCCGTCGTCTCCACCACGACAAAGGTTCGAATCCAAAAGATCAAAATCTCGATGATAAAAAAAGGGGGGGGGAGGGGGGAACGGCCCTCTGACTTCTCAGTAATAACTTGATACGGAACGAAGTCGTATTTGATGGAGATGTTTACATTGATAAAAAGAGAGAATGGAAGAAAGAGGCGGAGACTCGAAAGAGGCACAGAGTGAAGGAGGGCCAGGAAGAGGAGGAGAATGAAGAAGAGGAGAAGAGAGGGAATAAAGGAGGAGTTGGAGGGGGAGTAGGCGATGAGGGAGAGCAAAATTTTGTAAATTAAATTTTGGAAGGTCAATATGAAATTGAAACAGAGCAAAAGCACATAGAGCAATGTATTTGAGATGACTTGTTTACAGCAGGGTTTATCTATTTTTCTTTTCGTCTGCATATTTTTTCAATTCTACTTTAAGAAATAGTTTACAAGGGCATTTACATTAATTTCCATTTAATATATTGTTCTTGATTTTCTATTTATCTATTTAAATATTTATTTGTTATTTCTATTTTTATTTCATCTTATATTTAGGATGGAAAAATTTGGAAAAGTAAAAAGAAAATAGGAGTCGAAGAAGAAAAGATGGGAGGTGAGATAGGAGAGAATAAACGAGAGGTACGGAAGGGCTGATAGGGGATGCAATAAAACGAGGCAAAAGAAAAAGTTATAGGAGGAGGAGGAGGAGAAGGAGAAGGTGGGGACAGGAAAGAGGATTAGGATGAAGATGAATATGAGGAGGAGGAGGAGGAGGAAGATGTGGAGGAGGAAAGAGGGAGGACGAGGAGTAGGAGGAAAGAGCAGGACGAGGAAGAAGAAGAGGGGAGGAGTAGAGGAGGAAGAAGAGGTGAGGTGGTAGACGACGAAGAGGATGAAGAGAAGGTGTAAGAGGAAAAGGGGAAAGAGGAGGAAGGGACGGGGCGGGATGAGGTATAGGATGAAGATGGGGAGGATAGGGGGAAGGACGAAGAATAGGAGGAAGAATAGGAAGAGAAAGAGTAACAAATAAAAGGAAGAAGAGGTGCGGTAGAAGAGTAGGTATAGGAGGAAAAGGGGGGAAAGAATGAGGAAGAGGAGGAGTGGGAGAAGGAGAAAACGAAGACAGAGAAGATAAAGACGAAGAGGAGGCTGACGAGGAGGATGACAACAAGGACAATGAAGAGGACAATGAAGAGGACGACGAGACGGATGATAAGGAGGAAGAGCAGAAGGAAGAGGAGAAGGGAGGAGGAGTATGAGTATGAGGAGGACAATGAAGAGGACGACGAGACGGATGATAAGGAGGAAGAGCAGAAGGAAGAGAAGGTAGGAGGAGTATGAGTATGAGGAGGAGTATGAGGAGGAGGAATATGAGGAGGAGGTGTAGGAAGAGTAGGAGTAGTAGGAAGAGTAGGAGGAGGAGGAGGAAAAGTAGGAGGAGGAGGAGGAGAAGGAAGAGAAAGGAGGAGGTGGTTAGGTAATTTACGATAGCTAGGCGACGCCAGGATTCGGCTTGGCGCGCTGCCATCACAGCCCTGAGAAGATGTCCTCCTGCTGCAAGTGAGGCACCACCAAACCCCCAAACCCCTCCTTCTCCTCCTCCCACTCCTTTTCCTCCTCTCACTCCTACTCCTCCTCCTCCTTCCACTCTTTCTCTTTCTTCTCTTCTCCTTTTTCCTACTCCATTTCCTGACCTTTCCCGACATCTCACTTTACTTTTCCTCCTTATCCTCCTTCCCACCTATTAATTCCCTACTCTACTTCCTCAATATATATTCTACTCCTCCCTTTCCTCCTCCTCCTCCTCCTCCTCCTCCTCCTCCTCCTCCTCCTCCTCCTCCTCCTCCTTCTACTCTCCAACATTCCCTTCCAGCCCTTTCTCCTTTCTCCTACGCCTGGTATGTCCCTCTCCGTCTCCGTCTCCTCCTCCTCCTCCTCCACTATAACCTCCCCGAAACGCCACTTCCATACACCACCACCATCTCCACCTCCTCCCACTCCTCCTTCTCCTCCACCTCTTCCTCCTCCACTACTCCTCTCCCACAACCAGTATGTCGGGCGTCTTTGTACAGCCCTCATCCACTTTTACTTCGCCAACAAGTCTGTCTGTCCACCTCCTCCTCCTCCTCCTCCCCCTCGTTTCCCTCCTCATCTTTGTACTCCTTTACTTTGTCCTTCAGTTCATTTTCTTTGTTTTCATGTGTCTCCACACACTCTTAGTTCTCCTTCTCTCCTCTCCTCATCGTCTTCCTTGTTTTCTGTATCTTTCTGATTCTCTTTCTTTTCCTCTTCCTCTTTATCTTCCTTATCGTCATCCCTCGCCTCCTTTCTTTCGTCTCTCTCTCTCTCTCTTTCTCCCTCTCTACTTGTCGTCCTCTTCCTCCTAATTTCGTCCTTCAACGTTTTCCTCCTCGTCAAATTCCTCTTTCCCTTCGTCTTCCTCGCTCTACTCCTTTCCCTCCCTATTTTCCTCCACCACCACCTCCTTCGCCTCCGTCACCCTCCACTCAGTTGTATTAGTCCTATCTAGGAGCCTCCAACGCCGCCTTAACCACCACAGTGAGCTCCTAATGGCTGTCCCCACCCACCATGTCTGCCTACTTAACGGCCGCCGCCTACAACATCTAAGTAGGACCCGGCCTTCATTTGCCGCCTCCTTTTCTTCCTTCCAGGCTGTCGCTGGCGCCCAGTGTCCCATTTTTTTTTTTTTTTTTTTTTTTTTTTTTTTACTTTTCTTCTCTCTCTGTTTCTAAAACACCGAAAGACTGATCCCGATCAAGGTCTGGGTGGAGGGCTCTTTTGGTCTTGTTTCTCGGAGCTCCTCAGAATTCATTCATCTGTATCTTTCCCCTATAATTAGGTGAAGGTGATTTTTTTTTTTTTTTTTGGGGGGGGATAAGAAATCTTTTCTATTTTCACTCTTCCCTTTGTCGTAGTTTCAGATTTCTACGTGATCACCTATTCCTCTTCTCTCCTTAAGTCCTTTCTCCCTTTCTTCTTTCCTTCTCCCTTCTTCCCTTCATCTTTTTTCAAAACGTCTTCGACCTCATTCTGAGGCTCAAAGAACTCGCGATGTTCTCCTCTTCATCACCTCAGCCGTTACCTCAGCCTCCTCCTCCTCCTCTTCGCCTCCTCCACTTCCCTCGTTACGCCTTCCGGTTCTCTTGTCACCTTCGTCGACCGTCGCTGTCATCTCCGTCAGGGGGTTCCTCGGCTCTTTCTCTTCTTCGGGCAGCTCCTCGTCTTTTGCCTCTATGAGGGGGCTCCTCATCTCTTGCCTCCGTCTGTGGGTTCCTAGCCTCTTGCCTCCGTCTGTGGGTTCCTCATCTCTTGCCTCCGTCTGTGGGTTCCTCACTTTTTACCTCTGGCAGAGGGTTCCTCGCTTTTTGCCTCTGTCAGAGGGTTACTCATCTCTTGCCTCTGTCAGAGGGTTTCTCGTTTCTTGCCTCTGTCAGGGGGTTCCTCGTCTCTTGCCCCCGCCAAGGGTTTCCTCATCTCTTGCCGCCGTCTGAGGATTCCCGTCAAGGATTTCTTCGTCTCTTGCCTCCGTCAGAAGGTTCCTTTCCTCTTGGCCCTGTCAGGGGGTATATTGTCTCTTACCTCCATTAAGCAAGAGTTCTTCGTCCCCTGCCCCAGCCAGAAGGTTCTTCCAGCCCTGACCATCATTCCATACAGTTCGAGGCACATTCGTTTCCGTACCAGCCTCGTTACAACGATGTTCCCGGTTTGATTGTCAATGAACTCTTAGTGTCTATCATTCACCCTTGCTGTCCAAAGACTCATTGTAAAGTAGACGGTTTCGGCCCAGCTAAACAAAAATAGGCACTGGTTTCCCACCCTCTGTTCCTCTCTTTCCTTCCCACAGTTTCTTTTTCTCTCCCCTCTTTCCTTCTTTCCCCTATCTCCTTTCTACTTCCCCCTCTCTCTATTTGCACTCTTTTTCTCTTTCCCTCTCTCACTTCTACTTCCCTTCTTCTCTCCTTCTTGCTCTATTTCTCTTCATTATCAGCCCCTGTCTCTCTTTCTCTCCTTTCCCTGTCTCTCTCCTCACTCTCCATCCCCCACCTCTCTCTCTCTTCCCATCCTTCGGACCTCTGCGTGTCTAGGCCTATTTGGTGAAGAAAACCCACTTATCAATATGAAATGCATTTCTTAAGTTTTTCCCCGACGTTTCCCCGCCGACGTTAGCCGACAACTTCTTGAGGCAAAGTTATCGCCAAAACGCCGCTTAAACTCGGCAAATGCATTTCCCTTCGGAAAGGTCCGTTTTATACATATAACTATTCTTGGCCTATCTTTCTCTTTTCATTTTATTCTATTCTATTTTTCTTAGGGGGAGAGGGGGAGGGGGTGACTAAGTGGTTCTACTTTTGAGATCATTTGGTCCTTTGAAAGTAAACATCTCCATCTTACATTGAAAAATTTTGTGGAAGATTACCAGACTGAAAATTTGAAAAAAAAAAAAGAAAAAAAAAATTATATATATATATATATATATATATATTATAAGTAAACAAATGTGGAAATTTATATTTTAAATTAAAACACATAATCCATAAATAAATCTATATGCATGTATATCATATGCAAATAAGTACATGTAAAATAATAAAATAAGATAAACAAGAGAAACTAACTAAACAGAACAAGTACGAAAGCATATAATAGTAAAACAAGAACAAACACAATAACAAACGAACACAAATGAAAAACAAGTAGTAAAAGGAAAGCTATCCGGATAACTTATCATATCAATATGAAAGAAATAATGAAAAAAAAAACATGAATAGCCATAGAATTACCATAAATTAGGAGCCACAATTTTCTCAAAACCACGATTTAAATAATGTTATATCCAATCAACGGAACTTTAAAGAAATATATTATTCATAACCCTTCCGCTCAGACCTAGAGCACGTTATCATTCTCATTGCCAGTAATTTCTTCTAATTATTACCAGCAGGCAATTTTATTCACACGCATTCACCTTCAGACAAATAGTCATGACCTGTCACGGGTCTATCCCCGTTAAGCCTGTCAATGCGATTTATTTTGGTCATCTATTCTAGGTCCCGTTAGACTATCTTAATCAGACAAGGGAGATCCTTACAAAAATTACGTCAAAGGGAAAACCTAAACAATTTAATTTTGGCTAACGCCAAACAATTCTATTTGCTTGAGAGAACTCAGACGACCTACGAGGATTAAGAAAGTCTCTCCCGTATTGAGACTTGGACCCAAGATGGCTGACTCCGGGGGTCCCAGTGATTCCCAGGAGGCACCGCTCTGGTCACAGTCGTTTCCAATGTGCATTAGCACAAGGCTGTACAAGCATTGACATACTATCAAGATATTCATACTATTTATTTGTGTTTTCCCGTTTAACTTCCTTATTAATTTGTGACGGAGATTAATTTTTTCTCATTTATCGTACTTCACTCTCTTTCTCACTCCCTATTTACTTTCACTCTTTAACAATCGTTCTTTTCTCTCTCATTTCCCTCCATCTCTCCTTTCCCTCTTTATTTCTTTTCTCGCATCTTCTCTTTTCTCTCTCTTCCATCTCATTTTACACATCTATTTAAAAAAAAAAATCAATCTCCTCTCTTCTCATTCCTTTCTCTCTTGCACGGGTCTCACAACAGAGCCCAGTGTCCCCTTCACCGCATTCCCGCTCTTCAATACAAATTCTCAGTTGTTGTTGTTGTTGTTGTTGTTGTTCTTGTTTTGTTCTTGTTGTTGTTGTTGTTCTTGTTGTTGTTCTTGTTGTTGTTCTTGTTGTTGTTCTTGTTGTTGTTCTTGTTGTTGTTCTTGTTGTTGTTGTTGTTGTTGTTGTTCTTGTTGTTGTTCTTGTTGTTGTTCTTGTTGTTGTTGTTGTTGTTGTTGTTGTTGTTGTTGTTGTGGTGGTGGTGGTGGTGGTGGTGGTGGTGGTGGTGGTGGTGGTGGTGGTGGTGGTGGTTGTTGTTGTTGTTGTTGTTGTTGTTGTTGTTGTTGTTGTTGTTGTTGTTGTTGTTGTTGTTGTTGTTGTTGTTGTTGTTGTTGTTGTTGTTGTTGTTGTAGTACACGCGTTTCCACATGTACGCATGTACATCCTTACACTCAATCAAGCCGTTGCCCCAACTTTCTCTTGCAGGAGACCCATGGCATCCAGGTAACTGGCAACAGCCACCGAAGTGGCCCACAAGTCACTCAAGGGAGAAATATTGCGTTATTGTCTGGGTATGGCTAGGGTGGGGCAGCGTAAGATGAGGTGTTGGTCGTCTTCTATGTGGTGATTGCTTCTAGGGCAGTTGTTTCTGTGATGAAACATTTTTTGTGCTGGCACAGTCCTAGTGCTGGATGGTGACCTGAGCATAATCGCACTAGTACGGTTCTTGCTTGTCTTAGAAGGGAATTTTCAGTGGATCTGTTGTCTTTGGGGTTGGATGGAGTATGAGTGTTTGATGGTTAGTCTTGTAGTGATTGTTTTATATGTTACAGGTGTTAGGTTATTGATGTCTGAATTGTATATTGCTATTGTAGATATAATCATTTACTTATATATCGCTATTTCTATATATTTTTTTCGTTTTGTTGGTTGTACTTATGTCATGTCATGAGATAGGTGGGAAGGATTGAGGGTTCTTGTATAGAAAAGTGTAACTATCATTCTCATATGATGTTCTATGGGGTAGATTTTGGTTTCCATGTACAGAAGTTTCACTGGGGCTGTTTTGGTGTATCATATTATTATTCTCAGTGTTTTATTTTATATAGTTTGTAGGATGTCTATGTTTCTTTTCTTGACTGTCGAGAGCCATACTGTGGAAGCATTATCCAGTGTGGCTCTTAAGAACTGTTCATAGATTGTGATTAGATTTCTCTTTTGGTATTCAAAGCTTGTGCTTGCTACCGACTTCAATATGTTTACTTTCTTGTTGATCTTCACGGACAGGTCTATGAGTGTGAGCTGGAGATCATGCAAGTATCAAAAGTGAGGCTCAGAAGGTTACAAGCGCATTACGCACTCGAAAACCAACACACGCAAGCAGGCACGCACGCATACACACACACACACACACACACACACACACACACACACACACACACACACACACACACACACACACACACACACACACACACACACACACACACACACACACACACACACACACACACACACACACACACACATACACACACACACACACACACACACACGCACACATACAGTCACTCACACACATTTGTTCTTACAATCTGGGAGGCAAAGCTGTCATCAAAATTACAGAGACGCCATTTTCTTTGACACCAGTTTTGACTCATCCATGAGAAGACTTTCAGACGCCTTTCAGACTCTTTAACCACAGAGAGAACCGCCCCCGCCCCTGTTCGTTTGTATTTTCGTTTTTAAGTGACAATCCCTTCACCCTTCACGCAAGTTTCCGTACCTCAGTGTCCTTTATTAAGTATTAAACGGTGTGGTTCTCCTACCCCTTCCTCCACCATGGTTACTACCTTCCTTCTACCCCCTCCATAGTGCCTTCTTTGTTTTTCCTTCTGAAATGGCGTTCACTCACCCCTTCACAAAGGCTTATCCTACCTAGGGCCCTTCAGTATCCTACAAAAGGTTTTCTAGCCCATCACCATCCCTGATTCTTTTTACTTCCTTTCCAAAGTGTTCCCTTCACATCTTAAAGAGACGTTCCCTTTATCTTCCAACCAAATTTATCACTCTAAGAATCCGATCATCTTATCCCTTCACCCTTGTTGCCCTCATTTCCTTTTTCTTCTCCATTCGTAGTATTTCCTCCATTCAAATTCCTTAAATGGCATTCTTTTCCCTCTTCCACAAATATACGCTCCCACGGTGACTTTCTTCGCTGTTACTGCCACTTTCCCTTCTGTTCCTCCCGATAGTGACCCTTCATTTCTCTTCTTGGAGTCGTCTTCCTTTCACGTAAGTTTATGAAGCTACTCCCCTTTTGTTAAGTGCTAAAGGATCTGGTGACATACCCTCTCGCCTTCCTAGACCCCTTCCACTTTCCCTTCCTCTTCTCCCTCCTTTTCCTCCACTGCTCCATGAGCTTGTTGCCTCCAAATGTCGTTTATGCTCCTTTCTCCTTGTTCTCTTCCTCTTATTCTTTCTGCTGCTACTCCTCTTCCTCCACCTCAACCTCCTCCTTCTTTTTATCCTCTTCGTCTTCGTGTTCTTCGTTCTTTTCTTCCTCCTCCTCCTCACCTTTCTTTTTTACAATTATTATTTTCTCTGTGTCCTCTTTATCATCCTCTTCCTTTACTCCTTTTCCGATGTTCTCATGAACATTTTACTTCTCCTTTTCTCAGTTTTATCCGATTTTTTCTTAACTTGCTGTCCTTTCAGCATTCGATTTTTACCCTCCTTCCCTCCCTGATTACGTTTTTTATCTTGTGCATATTACCCTCCCTCAGCTTCCACCTCACTGGTATTCTTTACATAAATTATACCCTTTGTCGGCATGTGATTTTACCAGGCCGTGTTTGTGTGTGGAGGAGTCGTATCGAAGGTGCTTTAGTATTGCGTTCATTTGGAGTTCTTGTTGTTGGCAAACATTTCTATTCTACAGTGTATGGGGTGAGGGGGGAATAAAGCAAGTGCTTTGTGAAATATCCTCTGAAAGGCACCAGGCAATTTTATTCAGCTCATGTAGCAATCCTGAGAATAAAGCCTTCCATCTTTTCTCCGGTTCCATCATTCCCGGGGGGTCGGGATCTCGTGGCTGCTGCGGGATTGTATCCGAGAAATACTGGAAACCATTGGTCCATTATAAGTAATTCAACGTTGTTTTATGTCTTAAAGATTTTATTCTGGCTAATAGAAGACGATTAATTTCATGTGGCCTCAGGGTTGGAGGTCTGAAACTGCGAAATAAATTCAAAGTGGATTATAATCACATTTAAATTTTCATTACTCTCCATCTGCTCCTTATCAACCACCATCTTGTCGTTCATTTCGTTTTTTCCATTCTATTTCGGCGCTTCTCAAACGACTTTCTGGTGTTCCCCCTCTCTTCTATTCCTCTTCTCTTACAATCGTCTTTTCTGTGTCCAAATTTAGTGTCACTCACCTCCTCCTCCCCAACCAGGCCGCTTGATATGTATTTACTCAAAATGTATTTTTGAAGGGGAAGGGATTCTGAGTCTTTTCGATAAAATAATCTACCAGCAGTCGAATGTCACTTGAGACGCAGGGGTACACAACCCGAAAATAGATACAGATTAGATAACACGCTTTTAGAGAAAACTGAGTGCGAGAGAGACTTGGGAGTTGTAGTGAGTCCGGACCTTAAAACCAGGAAACAGTGCATTAGCGCCAGGAATAAAGCTAACAGGGTATTAGGTTTCATTTATAGAACGGTAACAAATAGAAATGCAGAGGTAATTATTAAACTCTATCTAGGGATAGTTAGACCCATCCTTGACTATGCGGTGCAGTTTTGGTCTCCGTCCTACAGAATGGACATCAATTCACTAGAATCAGTACAGAGAAGGACCAAAATGATACATGGGCTCAGAAATTTACCTTACGAAGAGAGGCTTAGGCACCTTAACTTACACTCTCAGGAAAGACCCAGAGTGCGGGGGTGATCTAATGGAGGTGTTCAAGTGGATCGAAGGCTTTAACAAGGGTGATGCAAACAAGGTCATCATATTAAAACAACAGGGCAGGACTCGCAGTAATGTTTATAAACTGGACAAATTTAGATTTAAAAAGGAATTAACCAAGAATTGGTTTACTAATAGGGTGGTCGTTGAATGGAATAAACTTAGTTACCATGTAGTAAGCGCTGAAACTATCAGTTGTTTTAAGAAATGATTAGACAACTTTATGGATGGGGATGACAGGTGGTGATAGATACGGAGCTGCCTAGTGTAGGCCTTATTGTTTCTTGCAGTCTCCTTATGTTCTTATCTTTTTGGCATCCTCTGGTTTCCTATGGTTGTATAAAATTGCCTGGCAGCATTCTGATGTCACCTGTTATGCAGTCAGTGTTTATCCCATTGATACCTTGAAGTGTCTTCTTCAAGTGAAGAAAATCAACTGACGACAGAGAGAATAAACCCAATAGTTGATTATATTTGCACAAATGGTCGACAGCAAGCAACCTCAACAGCGGGCAATCATTCCTCGAAATTCCTCCACTTGAAGGAGACCACCCAGAGGACGTAGATCCACGACGCGAACCGTATGCATGTATGCAAGCCCACATGCGACCCAATTCCACCGCGGAAGGCCCATTTCCTCTCACAAGACGCGTTTATGCTCCTTTATCCGTGACGTCCCTTGCTTAGCCGGCCGGCCCCGGCCCATCGTCGCCGGCTGCCGGCTCCCGGTCGCCGGTTTTTCGACTTAATCTCGGTGATGTTTATTCCAATCCACTCCCCCACCAATCGGGGAGACGGAAGGATGGGGCATATCAGTGGAGCATCGTCATATCGCCTTGGCGACCAGCGAGCCTCCTTCTTTCCCGTCTTCAATCCCACCTCCTCCTCCTCCTCCTCCACTTCTTCCTCTACTTACACCATTACCATCACCAGTACACGAAAACGATCTCATTAACTTCCTTACCACCACCATCGCCACCTGCATGGCCAGTGACCAAGCTATCATTCAAATTTTACGTTTCCTCACCTCTCTTATTCTGACACTAATGTCATCGTGACCACCAGCCCAGTCGACACAAACCAATACCAGAAACACGAATACTACCACCACACTGACCTCTGCTACACCGATGAACATCACCACCACGACAGTCACCACCGCCACCCAATTTTTACATTCCCACCCCTATCTTCTTGTGACAATAATGTCTGGGTTCCTTCCTAGCAATAATTCTAATCTTATCACACGTTTTATCATATACTTTGAAATGGACAGTTAAGCACAGCATCTGGTCTTATATGTCTTGGAAGAACCCCCCCCCCCCCACACACACACACAGGAAGTCGTGAGAGGGGAAGAAGTCAGAAGAAATTTCTTTTCCGCATTCCCCCTCACCGTACCTCCCCGTCCCCCCTGAAGGTCGTGTGTTTCTGGAAAGATGGTTAAGAGGGTTGTTAACGGTGCTCCCCCATACCCCCTTCCCTTCCTCCCTCTCATTAACTGCCATCCCCACCTTCCGTTCCACTACGAACTCGCTGGGGAAATATTGAATTTTTTTGCCCCCGGCTCGCAAGACCATTTGCAAAATAACAAATCTGCGACGTATCCATTTGCAGTAACCAACCCCAAACACAACTATTTACGACAATAAACCTGCCAAGGTGCTGCATAGGAATGGTGAATACAAGCGATTTTGTAAACAGCCTTTTATGGGGCTTCATGATAATCCGGTTTGAAACCCAGATGTATACAAACATTTATGTGGCTTGATAGTAACCGGTTCGAACCCCCAGATGTAAACAAACTCTTATGTAAATCCGTGATACCCAGCTCAAATCTTATAAAAAATAAAATTTCAAATTAAATTGTTCCAGAATCCACTTTGTATGTAGAAAGTTCCGAACATACGAATATAAAGCACATTGGAAAAATACAGAAGTTGAAACTATTTAAATTAATTAATTTAATTGAGCTATAATTCCTCATTTCTGTTTCTTCTATTTCATTGAATATACACACACACACACACACACACATATATATATATATATATATATATATATATATATATATATATACATATACATACATATACTGTACATCTCATTGAAAGTGATGGCCAGTTGAGCACTTATCATTTTCTTATGAGGAGATTCCATATGCCTTACTATGGACTAATTCTCCTTAGAATGGAGGCTCATGACTTCACTGAGGTAGTCATTATTGCTAGATTGTGATTTCGAGTAGCTTGGGATATTCATACTCTGTGGCTAGGGTTACATTGTTCCGATGAATGTTATGATATTTCATATGGAGTGAGGAGTACTCAAAGGTCTTTCAAACCAACTCTCTAGGGACATTCAATTGTTCCTAGGGACCCAAAAATCCATCTTTTTTATGTACCGATCAGTATTTGGCACCACTGTAAATTTGTATATATGTATATAAGATTTGGTAACCATCCGAGGTTACTTCGTAGGTTCCATTGTATGTAGAAACAAGTAAGAATACTGGAATCAGTAAAGAAAAGACAATGCTCAGACTTTGTCTCTCCCAAGCACCAGTAACTTAATAATGTAAATAGAACTAGACATCTACATTCTAGTGTCAGAAGTGGGATTTCCAAGCAACAACTCTACCATTCTCCCGAAGCAAAAATTCTACGACAACGGCTCCATTTGAACATAGTCATCTACCAACCCTACGATCCTCGCTGAAATCAAGCATTAATACAAGCAAACTCCTCTTAGCTCCATCGCCCAACATCCTACTAAGAAGCACCGCTGCATTGATTCACCCCATTATACAAGCCCTACGAGCAAATCCCTCTTCATCCGGCATCCTACTACGAAGCACCGCTGCATTGCTTCGCTGCATCCTCCAGCATCTACTACGAGGAAAACCCTCTTCGCGAAATTCTCCAGCATCTACTACGAGGAAATCCACCCCCGAGGCATTCTCCAACATCCACGACGCCCGCCGCCTCCACGCCAACACCGAGACGAATTGGACAACCTCCCTTCTCCATCATCAAATTGCGTTTCGCACGTCACTGTACCAACAGCTAACGATCATCTTCTACGCGCCAACGATCGTCGCAGCATCAACAGTCACCCCCCCCCAACACACACACACTCCACGCATCTACTTCCGCAAGATCTCCATCTACCTTTATATTATTTTTAGTCACACACACACACACACACACACACACACACACACACACACACACACACACACACACACACACACACACACACACACACACACACACACACAGAAAATACTAGTTACACTGGTAAGACCAAAATTGGAATTCGCAGCGTCACTATGGACACCTAGTACCAAAATAAATAAATAAATAAATGAATAGATAAATAAATAAATGAATGAATAAATAAATAAAGTAAGAGAGAAAGAAAGAAAGGAAGAAAGAAAGAAACTAGAAAAATTTCAGAGAGCAACGACAAAGATGGCACCAACACTGCAATTTGCCATACGAGCAGATACTGAATAAACTAAATTTACCAACCCTGGAACAAAGAAGAGAAAGAGGTAATTTGATAACCATTTACAGAATTATGAAAGGGTTAGAAATTCTTGATAGGGACCTACTTAAATGGGACCGAAGAAATACAAAAGGGCACGAAAAGAAACTTAAGACAGTTACAGAAGAGATCTGAAAAAGAATAGCCTCCCACACATAATGATAGATATCTGAAACAAACTGAAAGAGGAAATAGTGTGTGCTAAAACTATTCATGACTTTAAGAAAAAACTTGATGCGGAAAGATACAATAGCGGGTCACTACGAGCAAATTACAACTAGGTAGACAAACACACACACACACACACACACACACACACACACACACACACACACACACACACACACACACACAATGTATATATATATATCAACTAAATACACAAAACTAATTACTCCACCTGTTTCCAGCAGTGCATCTTCCCACCGATCCACCCACTGCAGCTCCTTCATCTAATAACACCACGGCATCATCTTGGGTAAGTAGAAATTTTTCCTAGGTGCAACACTGTCAATACCCATTTCTCTGTTTAATAAGTCAATGAACGTGTCCAAACCCCTCTCTAACTCGACATACCTACCCTGTAGAAAATACCGCTACGCGCTCAGTTCAAATACACTAAACATGTCACCCCTTCTAATAACAACTCAGAGAAAGTCTCAACAACTCAGACTGGGTTTCAGACAACAAAATACCATTTGAATAAACCGGGACACTTCGTTAACACGTGTTACCATAGGTACCCGTCACAACCAAACAGATAATGCAATCATCACGGTACATGTTTTAATACGAGTTATCGTTGCCCCAGATCACTCTCCTCCTGGACATTCACGTAACACATCTCCTACAAGGCATTCACGTAACACATCTCTTTTGTGACTACAGAATACAAAAACTCAGTGCACACCAAGGACAGCTACTTCACATCCAGATATTCAATCATCAACTCTACCGGTACATATCATGGATATCCCAGATGTATCTTCCCATTCCTTAACTTTCAATGCTATGTCTAGCAACACCAAAGTGACATCTTTCTCGACATGGGTTCCCCAATTAACATCATGCTAGTACAGTTTCCATTATTTCCGCACTAAACAAAGCGTGTCACCATTTTGGTATCCCCCGACGTCAATCTTTGTAATGTAGATGGCGTACTATTCCCTATCATTAGCAAATTCTCCCTAGACATTAGCTTCAAAGATAAGTGCCCACCCATTCTAGTTACCACCTACGTAGCTGATGTTTACTTTCATGCTGATATCCTCATAGGTTTTACATTCATGAATCAACAGAACATAATCATTTACCCTGCTCAAAATGGCATCATTTATGCAAACATTTTCCTTCTGGCATTACCATCAGCAACTTCCCACATTGTCAGTCACATCAACATGGCCGAGCAGGCAGAACATGATTTAACGTCAGTTAATTCTAGCTCCCCAATTCAAATTCACTCGCTTCACCACACGATAATACACCGGCTGCAAGCACAGATGGCACGGCTACCAAAACACCTTCCCACGACTCTAAATCTGCTACTTTATTGACAGCTGTGGACTTGCGCTCCAAACGTAACAGACGCACTAACTCCTCCCGCATGTCTAAATCAGCAAACCTCAGGACAAAACACCAGTAAATACCGTTGATCTTTCACCGTCTGAGGACACCTGCTTGTCCCTCTTAGAGGAATTCAACAACAAATCAACCCCAGTCTCGGAAGTGTAATCTACATTTAAACACACTCACGCATTGCTTATCAGCCCAAAGACGCTGTTCCCTCGTGTGTATACAAAGATAAACGTACGAGTGTTCCAAGCACAAGACACCTATGTACTCTGTATGTCAGAAATTTGCCGTGTCAGAGAGTTAAATAAGCTAATCATACCAAACAGACACCCAATCCCTCTCTTTCCGTAGGTGAAAACAACATAGTGTTCACGACCTTGGACCTTATGTCGGGATATTTCCAGATCCCATTTGCCCCAGAGTCAAGGCCTCTGACAGCCTTTAGCACACCCACAGGTCATTATCACTTCAAACGACTAGCCATGGGTCTCATTTCAGTTCCTTCAGTGTTCACACGACTTATCCACAGAGCACTTGCAGGTCTCATAGGTCATTCAGTGTTCATGTACCTCGATGATGTGATCATCACTTCCAAATCCGTTAACAAACATTTACACACTCTACACACTATCTTTTCACAAATAGAAAAAAAAGTAGGTCCCAAAATGAAGCTTACGAAGTGTTCCTTCCTCTAGAAAGAAATACGCTTCCTAGGTCATGACTTTAATTCACAAGGAATTTTAACCTCGCAGGACAAGGTCAAGGCTGTCATTGATTTTCAACTCCCTACTTCAGTAGAACACATACGTTCATTCCCTGGTCTGTCAGGATTTTACAGACGTTACATTTAAGGGTATGCTACTATAGCAGCACCATTAACTTTATTACTTAAGAAGGACACACCCTTCATTTGGACACCTGACCTAGAGAAACCCTTTAATGACTTAAAGAAAGCCTTAACCATGGCGCCTGTCCTTGCTTTCCCAAACCACAAACTTTCTTTCACAATCTACACTGATGCGTCCTACACAGGACTTGGCGCAGTCCTCATGCAACAACACGGCACAAAGCTCAGACCAATTGCCTATGCGAGTCGCACACTCAACAAACACAAGCGAAAATACTCAGTCACAGACACAAAAGCTTTAGCAGCTATATACGCAAACATTTCAAATAGATCATCCTTGGTTACAAGATACACATAATTACAGATCATCAGCCAATCTTACCCCTCTTCAAAGGAAAGAATCTTTCAGGAAAATTTGCTCGCTGATTCCTTATTATACAAGAGTTCATGCTAACCTTTCATTTTGTTCAAGGAAAAGCGAATCTAGTTGTAGACGCTCTCAGTTGCCATATTGCGACCATCACTCACAATCCTATTTCAGTAACTCTTCAGAAGAATACATAATACTCTTCATCTTACTAAGGACGAAATAGTCCGTTTCCATAACAGATCAGCCAGATCTTGTATCTTTGAAATTTGAGACATTGTTTACACCATTGATCACACCCCCACCTAAGTTCTCTGGAACCTATCGTAAAACTGAAAATTAGCCAAAGAGCAAAGTCAAAGCACTCAGTTTGCACGATCTTACGGAGACCATCTTGCACAAAGATCATATCAAAAGAGAACCCCGTGGCCTCGAGATAGAGACTGTCCCCTCACAAACTCACACTACCCCTGCAATAGAGGATCACCCATCCTACCCACCTAAACCTTCAGTTTCCCTTCTTCGCCATAATTTTTTAAGTCGAGCGACAACTTCATAATTGTATATTTTTTGCTTAGGTGAACGGAAATAATATTTACTTTCCCATGCTCATACAATTAAGTCTATTTCATTTTATTAATGTGTTTTCTCGATACTATCATTATTTCAACATTATGTCTATGTTTCTTCATGTCAAGGTTCCGAAAAAGGCCTTGAACTGTTTTTATCGTTCATGAGTACCAATCTCACTGAGGGCAGTGAGTAATAGCTGGCCGAGCATCTGTTATCAACCCCTTTGATGTCCAGCGTGTACACGCACGCATACAAACATATGGAGCGAGAAGTACTCAAACACCTATCAAACCAACTCTCCAGGGACATTCAATTGTTCCTAGTGACCCCAAAACCAGGCTTCCTGGCAACACCTACTCGAATAATAGAAGCCTCCAGCGCTTGTACAATAGGCCTCGCCAGCATTTTGGGAAAACGCCCTGATGCACTACTCGACTACAAATGGAAACGGCGAATGTCCGACGCCTATCATCGTTGCTCAACTGAAACCCCTTTTTTATGTACCAATCAGTATATGGTACCACTTTAGAGTTGTATATATGTATATAAATTTTGGCAATCCCACGAGGTTACTAAGGTGGTTGCATTGTATTTAGAATTGATAAAGAATACTGGAATCAGTCAAGAAAAGACGTCGCTCAAACTTTGTCTCTCCCAGGCACCAGTGACTTAATAATGTAGATAGAACTACACATCTACACACATATGCACCCACCCACACCCACACCCTCACCCTCACCCTCACCCCCATATATATGTATATGTATATATATATATATATATATATATATATATATATATATATATATATATATATATTCGAAAATAGCTGGAGTCCAGGAATCATTCTTATGGAAGAAAGTATACGCTGGACTCTACGTTCGTCAATTTATTCCGTTTCGAACCCTGTCCGGGGTTCGTCTTCAGGGTTCGAAACGTCGGAATAAATTGACGAACGTCGAGTCCAGTGTATACTTTCTCCCATAAAAATATATATAAATGTATATATATATATATATATTTATATATATATATATATTCATATATATACGTATATATATATATATGTATATATAAATATGCTCAGACATTGTAACAAGTTTACGAAGATGGAAAAAGAAGTCACAGGTTTAGTTCCGATTGCCAAATTTATTCCTGGCCGGTTTCGCTCTACATTTCTAAAGACGCGTGGATCAAAACCGGTCAGGAATAAATTCACAACCCGGAACCAGACCCATGAGTTATTTTTCCAACTGCCCCATGCACACACACACACATTTATATATGCATATATATATATATATATATATATATGTATATATGTATATATATAATATATATATACATATATATATATATATATGTGTGTGTGTGTGTGTGTGTGTGTGTGTGTGTGTGTGTGTGTGTGTGTGTGTGTGTGTGTGTGTGTGTGTATGTGTATGTGTGTGTGTGTGTTAAAATTATAATAATATTTTCAACAAAATTAGTTAAACTGATTTACAAATGTATACATGAACCGGTAGACAAATCCAATTTCTAGCCAAGTAGCAAGCTTTGAAACAACTGATCGTTTTAAGAGGAGATTATATAAGTTTATGGATAATGATGAAAGGTGGTAAGGGACATAGAACCTTAGTGCAGGCCTTATGGTATCTCTTAGTCTCCTCTATATCTATGTTCTTACGTATTCTGGTGACTACCAAACAATTTTATTTATTAAAAGAAAATCACCTTCGAATATAGAGTTGGAGTCTTCATTAAATCCTTATAAAGCGAGGCGAAGGTTGTCGTTACTTGTCTGACTAGCACCTGGCGATTTTATTAACAAGAGGAAAATCCTCCCCCTGATATAAGAGCTAAACCAAATCTCGACTGATCCGCAGACAAGGGTCATCTCTACTCAATCCTCTGAGTACCGCCTGTTGATTTTATTCAAATGTGTCAAATCCCACATGGTTTAAGAGTTCAATCCCTTCTCTATTAAGCTGAATACAACGAGGACTCCGACTGCCGTCAGGCAATTTTATTCATCTGAGGGCAGCATAGAGATCCCGGGACTACCGCATAATGATTGCGACAACAACTGTTGCTGGTGATCCGTCGTAGGACACACGGTCCTGAGTGGCCATCATCGTCAAAATGGCGCCTCGGACCCGCTGTCGTCTGATGAGACATTCATGTTGCAATCCATCGCATGGCTGGCTAGCACTCACACAGGCTTTAGGACTCGTGATCGACAGCTATTATCTTCCCAGATGAGAACTTGGAGTTATCAAAGAGGAAGAAATTCTTACATTCACTGAGGAATGCACTTCAGACTCAAATTAGGATATTTTTGTTTAAAGTAACTTTTTTTTTCAATTTATCAGGTGTCAAGAAAAAGAATTACAAAGTACAATATCCTCTATTATAATCTGAATCAACATGTCCATTGCAAAATAAGATAGCATGGCGGCAGCCATAATAATGATACAGCAAATGACATTGCACAACGAAGTGTTGACGTAACAGATGTAAGACAGATATAAGAATGTAACATCAGTATCTGGACACTATGTAAATATAGATACAGAGATACAGTACCTAAGACAGAAAGATTATAACTGAAAATGAAGTTCGCTTCCACTATGAAACTAGCATCAGGAAGAATATAATCGGAAATAACTATGTAGTACATAGCAGTCGATATAGTATCAGAACCCAATAAAATAAAATAAAAAAAATTATTGAAAATAACTACATTTGTAATTTGTATATTATCAGTCTACCGTCTTTGATGAAGTGGTATTGGTAAGCCAGTTTCAGCCTTCAAGCTGTGCCTCGCTGCATTACGTTAAACTCAAGCGGCGTTGCTAGAGTACGGAACGACCCTTTCCCGACGAGGTGCTGAGATGGTAAGGAAGTTAATGGGTTTTAATGTGTATAAGCTGGGTGTGTATTTCGACTCGGCGTCCCCCTTTGTGATGAGAGGCCCTCTGGTATGTATATACATATACATATATATATATATATATATATATATATATATATATATATATTATATAATTATATATATATATATATATATATATATATATATATATATATAAATATATATATATATATATATATATATATATTATATATATATATATATATATATATATATATATATACATATATATACACACCATCTATTAATCTCTCATTCTCCACGTTTGATACGTTTCCTCAGTCCTCTGCTTGTCTAGTCCTTTCTGTCTCATTTATCTGTGTTGATGTCTATTCTCAATCTATCTTACGCATTAGCCTACTAAGATGTCTTGAAGTTTATTAAGAATCCATCAGTTCGATTGGAGGTAAGGTTCAGTTTGATGTGTGGGTGGGGCTCCGTTTAATGTTACGCGCCGCCCTAGGAACATATTTATCTACCGTTTTCTAAAGAGGAGGAAATGCTCGGCCAAACACTTTTGGGGCTCTTGAAACCTCCACATCTAAAATGGGTTTGTTTACTTGGAGGGGGGTGTCAGGCGGTCTGGAAGTAGTAGGAAATCTATTCCTAAAAGTAAGCGTGCACTCAAAACACTTCCGTTGCCCTACCACAGTCTACAATTAGATTTATCCTCCGATTTTCTATATTTGACGGGACAGGATCTTGGTAAAATTCTATTCATTTTATTATTCTGTCTCTGCCTTTAATGATAACCCCTTTCAAAGAAATCAAATGTTGCTTCTCAATAGCTAGTTTGTACTCCTACTCAAGTGGTACAGAGCACGACTGCCAACTCTGTGTTCTGAGCTCCAGTCCCCACCAAGGGATGATAAACATCACAACACTACAAACCAGCATTTCATTTTTGATGGCCAAGGTGTGTGTGTGTGTGTGTGTGTGTGTGTGTGTGTGTGTGTGTGTGTGTGTGTGTGTGTGTGTGTGTGTGTGTGTGTGTGTGTGTGTGTGTGTGTGTGTGTGTGTGTGTGTGTGTGTGTGTGTGTGTGTGTGTGTGTGTGTGTGTGTGTGTGTGTGTGTGTGTGTGTGTGTGTGTGTGTGTGTGTGTGTGTGTGTGTGTGTGTGTGTGTGTGTACTCGCCTATGTATGAAGTCACAGTATTACCCATAGACGGGCCACATGTGGACTCTAAACTCTCTTCTGGATTGGTAGTAACTGTCACTAACGAGTCCAACACGTGATCAAGGCTGTGTTGAACCACACACATGTACTTACTACATTCACACACTAATACACACACACACACACACACACACACACACACACACACACACACACACACACACACACACACATACACACACTCTCACACATTTGATGCTGAACGATACAAAGACGGGTCATCACGAGCATAGCTCCCCTCCTGTATAATACAACTTGGTAAATAGACACATACACACACACACACTCATACACAAGTATACACACGTACACACAAAGAAGTGTTGACCAGTTTAGCAATAAACGTCACATAAGTTCAGTCGTAAGACTCTCCTGTACAATAAGAAAGTCTCTGAATGCAATCAATTGTCTCAAAGTTCTACCAGAGCACTTGGGATGACTGTACATATTCTGACACACACAAGGTGTGTGTGTGTGTTTATACATATGCGCGCGTGTGTATTTGTTTGTGTGTGTGTGTGCTGTGATGATTATAATTTATTTTATATTATTTGTTTTTGGTTTGTTATCATTTGTCGGTTTGATTCTCATTTATTATTAGTTATATGTCAATTTATTATTATTTACTATTTACCTGTTTGTTTATTATTTAACTATACCAATGTATTTATTTATGTATTTTATTATTATTTACATTATTATAGTTTTTATTTATTAATTTATTATTATTATGATTTTATAGTCAGTATATTACTTCTTTCTCTTCTTTGCTCTAGTGTTGGTAGTTCTAGTTTCGATAATCTTTCTTCGTATGTTAATTTAGAAAGAGCTGGTGACAACTTTGTTGTTGCTCTCTGTATTCTTTCCAGTTTCCTCATATTCTTTTTAGTACTGGGTGTCCATAGTGTCGCTGTATATTCCAGTTTTGGTCTAATCAATGTGACTAATATATTTTTTATCATTTATTCCTCCAAGTATTCAAATGCCACTTTCACTGACCTTAGTAGGTTGTATGTTTCACTACTATTTTGTTTATATGTCTGTCCGGTGTCATGTCATTGCTGATTATCACTCCAAGATCCCTTTCCGAGTGCACTTTTTTATTTAATTCCTGGACTCCTCTAGGTTTTACAGAAAAGTTCACAAGTGGGTCTACGATGCTTAGCGATTTTATTTAGTGTTTAAATGATCTCCAGGAGGCTACGAAACACCAATGGATAATATAAAAAGGCATGAGGAAAATTGCTCAGAAGCCCTGGGCGAGAGCATGAAAGTAGTGTTTGAATATGTGTCAGAGTTTTAACTTCAATTTGAATAGAAAAAAAAAACATAAATTGGGGGTACTGTGTTATGAATATTCATATGTATGAAGCTGTTGCAGAAATTCATTGATACAAATTTAGTTTTGAATACTGCTACCTTACGATATTATATCTATCTATCTATCTCTCTCTCTCTCTCTCTCTCTCTCTATATATATATATATATATATATATATATATATATATATATATATATATATATATATATATATATATATATATCTCACAGGTGAGAAATGTAGTAACACATTTGTAAATCACAACTAACACCACAGTCGGACGAAAGAAAAAGTTGCGTAAGCGGAACTATATATTTCGATTGCTACCTGCAATCCTCTTCAGTAGTACAAAGTGGCAGGGAGGAGGCTATCTTAAGTAGCAACCTCTTACAAAAGAAAGGGATCATGAGAAAATAAAGAACATCACTGCCCCAACCCTAGTTGACCTGAGGCTGACACGAGGTCGGGTCAGGGGGAGGGGGAGGAAGCTTGTTGACAATATTTTTGGTGATGAATAGTCCTGAAATGATGTCTGGGGTCCATTGACCCTTGGAAATATTCATCGTGGGCAGATAATCAATTAATGTTGATTCCACCATTTTCCTT
>NC_134779.1:83018877-83021377 GCF_046742065.1 Oratosquilla oratoria
TGGTTGAGTTTACCATATACAGTTCATGAGGTGAAATCAAAAGAAATTATGTTAGCAAACAAATCATGGATAAAGACTTCTAAGTTTGTTTTTAAGAAAGTAAAGAAACAAATAAAATAAACAAACAAGCAACTAAATAGAAAACAAAATTCCTAGGAGTTGATCTTAAAAATACTATCACTACAACCGAAATATCTCCAGCCCAACCGTTCTTACCACGAACTTAGATAATGTCTTGTATAAATAACAAAACCATCGAAAAGAAGATTTCAACATACTTTACTTTTTGGTATGTGGCAAACAATATATATACATATATATTTCTGGGGCACAGGTTTTCTCTAAGGCAATTCTGGTTGAAATCAACTGCACTAGTTGCTTTAACAATCTTCAAGACTGTATTCTTTAATCTGGAGAATACTTTCCTATTAGCAACTGAGAGGGACTGGAAGTAGTTATTCATGACTCTCAAAAGAATATACACAGTGTATGCCAACTGATATATTTTTGCATAGTAATAGTATTGAACAACTATTGACTCCACCGAAACTATAGTTTTTCGCCTCGTCGTGAGGCGTCTTCAGGGTGAGGACTGCTTTGTAGGATGCTCTGCTATATTGAAGGTCTTCCAACGAATAATGACCGCTGGTTGGATGGGCTGGCTTATAAGGCTCAGCCTGCCTAGCTCAGACGGAATACTGGCCTCTCATTGGCTGAGAGGTGCAGTATGAGATTTTGTCCGGGAGCCAAGGGGGTGGGATTTTGTCTGGGAGCCAAGGGGGTGGTATTTTGTCTGGAAGCCAAGGGGGTGGGATTTTGTCTGGGAGCCAAGAGGGTGGGATTTTGTCTAGGAGCCAAGAGGGTGGGATTTTGTCTGGGAGCCAAGAGGGTGGGATTTTGTCTGGGAGTCAAGAGGGTGGGATTTTGTCTGGGAGCCAAGAGGGTGGGATTTTGTCCGGGAGCCAAGGGGGTGGGATTTTGTCTAGAAGCTCTGGCCTGATTTGCTGCTGCTCTGGTTACTGGTCCTAGGCGCTGATTAACTAGCTGGACATGTTTCATTTGTTCGCGGGGCTGCTGCTGTCTAAGGGCTTGTTGTTCCTGGAGGGGGTTATTCTTTACAGGGCGCGCGGAAGGGAGAATAAAATCGGCAGCTTGCTGTATGTTGATGGTAGGGCGCTGGCAAGTAATGGATACTGCTTCTGCAATCTGCAGCTTCCTGAAGGCAGACTCCTTGTGAAGAATTTCCGTTTGGTCTAGCAGCTTCTGTAGAGGAGGCTTCATGTTGTGTGTTTCAGTGAAATGCTGGAAAATTGATTCCTGGTTTCTATGGGATTGTAGGCGACGTCGCAGTGTAGAGGAGGTCCTGCCAATGTATGTGCTGGAGCCGTCGCAGCTGCCCTCCTGACATGAAAATTTGTGTACAACATTGGTGGTAGCCTCACTCGGGGCCCTGGGCGCCGTGCTATTCCTCATTATCAGGGAACTAATGAGGTTAGGTTTGCAGAATATTCTCAAGTCTATGATGGCATT
Source organism: Oratosquilla oratoria (assembly GCF_046742065.1). NCBI lineage: Eukaryota > Metazoa > Arthropoda > Malacostraca > Stomatopoda > Squillidae > Oratosquilla > Oratosquilla oratoria. The sequence continues at coordinate 83,020,408 of NC_134779.1, forward strand.
TCTGTTAGTTGGGGTGACTCCTCTCTTGATGATATTCCTAAGGGCATCACACTCCTCGCGGTACCGATCATGAAAAGAATTATGGTGGTAAACGGTGGTTTTCTCCTTGGGAGGGGTGGGCAACTGGGTCGAGTCTGCAAACTGGTCCAGTTTTTTCTGTATGACTTTCTCGATGAGATGGTCTGCATAGCCGTTGTTGGTGAGGAGCTGGCGGATACGGTCGAGTTCTCTGTGGATCTCAGTCCAGCTACTACAGTGGGTAAGGGCCCTCTTCACGTAGGAAGATATCACGGATATCTTGTATGAAACAGGACATTCTCCCTTGGCATTGAGGCAGCGGCCCACGTTGGTGGCTTTAGTGTAAACCTTAGTCTTGAAGCCCTGTTCTTGTTTAGAGATGTCCACATCTAGGAAGGGGAGACACCCCTCTACACTGCGTTCACAGGTGAAGGTCAGGCTGGAATTACCTTCAAGAGCAGTAATCATGTGAGGAACCTCTTCGTCGGTAGTAGTGGTGATGAAGATGTCATCGATGTATCTCGCGTATATTCCTGGAGGGGGTTATTGTTGAAAGTTCTTTCTTCCACCTGGGCCATATACATATTAGCAAAAAGTACCCCAAGTGGGGATCCCATCGCCACTCCATCAACTTGTCTGAATAATTCCCCTTTATGGGAGAGGAAAGGGGCCTCCTTGGTACACATCACTAGCATGTCTCGCAGGACGTCTTCTGAGATGTCAAATACGGGTAGGTCACTTCTATAGACGCGGTCCATGATGATATCGATAGTCTCATTTACAGGAACATTCGTAAAGAGCGATTCTACGTCAAAGGAAGCGATGTCGTGGCACGATGGAGCTGTGCGAAGCAGGTCTATGAATTCAGAAGCTGAAGAAACTGAACGTCCCATGGGGACGTATGGAGCGAGGAGAGAGTTTAGCTTCTTGGCAACTTGGTAGGTGGGAGTGG
>NC_134779.1:83026377-83031377 GCF_046742065.1 Oratosquilla oratoria
TATGAACACTACAGCAGATCTATCTATCTGACTCTGTATATCCCAGTGTTTTCCACTTTCACAAAGTTATCCTTAACAACCTTCTTCACTTCGCACACCTCAAAATTTCTAAGTTTCTTTCTCTTCTCCCCTGCATCCTAACAGGGCAATACCATCCACAAACATGTTTCAGAATCCTAAAATATCAAATTTTCTGCCTGTTTATTTCTTTTACAGTTCCTGTCTGTGAAAATATTGGACAAGGAACGAGACATCATATGCTCCTTCTCCCGTCCCGCGATCAAAATAAACGACTCATTTTTTTCTCTGCATATTCTCACACGTCTTGTTCTCCTAGTCAATTTTTTTTTATCATCCTCTCTCTTAAACCATTCACATGAAAAAATTTAAACGGAGTTCTTTCTACCCTTTCTCACTTTTCATCGAAGACCATGAACTTCAAACATCACTTCTTCCCTCCCTTCCTGGCAGAATTTTTCCTTTTTCCTTTCCCATCTCTGTCTTCTCCATAATTCAAATATTCTTCCATGCACCTTAAGTTATTTAGATCAATACTTAGATTATTCTATAATTCTTGCCATAGTACTAACTTAATTTTTTTCTTTTGTACGAGATTACCATATCCACCAGAAATTGTCAGGATCCTTTCTATCTCTCTCTTTATATATATATATATATATATATATATATATATATATATAATATACATATATATGCATATATATAATATATATATATATATATATATATATATATCACAACAAAGTTATGTCGTAGCACATTTGTAAAATAATACTGATGACCCACTTTCGGAGAAGAATAAGCGAAAGTATAAAGATATGTATATTTCGATCACTAACTGTGATCCTCTTCAGCAGATGTGAATTACAGAGTAGAGAACAATGTGTATTTATACAGAAGTAGTGAGGTAAGCAGGAAGGGACGGGGGCTCAGGTCACGTGTCCGGCGTTGCATGGACCTTGGTGGCTTTTGTCCACCGCTAATGTAGATGGTAACATTTTATTTATTGCAAATGAAGAAATACAATCTGGTGACCATTGACCATAAGAAATGTTATAGTTTGGAAAAAAAATTATAAAAGAGGATTCTACCATTTTTCTTCTGAAACTACATTTGTCTTTGTAAATTGGGACGATGCTGAAACCTCCCAACCAAAACAAATAACCCAGGGAAAAGAAGTCAAAATCCGCCGCCGCCGATCCACTTGAGATAAAGAGGAGAGCCGAGGCGCGACTCCCATAAATCAGGCGTGGGGTGAAGAGTAAGTGAAAGTGATGCAGCTATCTAGACCGTTGACATATCGCAGAGGTGGAGGGAGGCGGCTCCTCCTGGATCTCGGTAACAAGACGTAAACCTTGCAACGCGACCCCAGCGCTTGCTCCTCTCTTTAGGCTCCCCGAGACTTTTACGACTTTTGTGATGACGTTTTTTACGACCACAGAAATTGGCTACTAAATAGGTCACGGTGGCCGCGACGCCAGGGACTCGGCCCGAGTCATTTACATGTGGATATGTGACACCGCTCGCTTGACAACCACTCTTTCTTTTCGACATCAAAAAGCGTTAAAGAGTGAGAGAGAGATAGATACAGTAGGTAGATAGATAAACAGATAGATAGATAGAGAGAGAGAGAAATAGAGAGAGAGAATGAGAGACAGAAAGACAATACCCGCGTCATTCACATTTTACGCGTTTGAAATAATTTTTCCATACCAGAAAGCTACAGAGAGAGAGAGAGAGAGAGAGAGAGAGAGAGAGAGAGAGAGAGAGAGAGAGAGAGAGAGAGAGAGAGAGAGAGAGAGAGAGAGAGAGAGAGATAGAGAGAGAGAGAGAGAGAGAGAGAGAGAGAGAGAGAGAGAGAGAGAGAGAGAGAGAGAGAGAGAGAGAGAGAGAGAGAGAGAAGAGAGAGGGGGTGAGGTGAAAGAGAGCGATACATTGCTTCCAGAAAGAAGAGAACGAAAATTACAGCAATTCGAAATCAAGTGGCGATGTATGATATGGGTGAGGGTGGGAGATGGAGGTGTCTTGAAGATTCCAGTTTCCGAAAGTGGCGAGAAAACAAAGTTTCCTCCAGTTCTGAGTACTACAGGGGTTCATATCATTTCTGAGTCTTGCAATGGATGATGTTCATTTTGAGTACTACGGTGGCTTATGTTACTATTGAGAACTACAGTGGCTGATGTCACTTCTATACACTACAATGACTAACACCTTCTCGGGAGCAGGTGAAAGTAGTACGCCTTTGGTGGTACAACTACGATGCGTACGATTCCTCTACGACTTCGTAAATTTATCCTTATCGTAAGTGTTGTACGTAAAGAAATACGCTTGCTACAGGGCCGCAAAAGACGCAAACCACTGTAATACCCAGAGGTGACGCCAACTGGCTCTCACAATTGTTGGGCCCAACAATCTTCATTTCATCCCTTCCATCGTAAACCAGGGTTTGTTCCTGTTCCAGATACAGAGGCTCAAGGTTTCTGCAGCTGTTAAACGCCTCCTCGCGTAAGCTTCTCAGCCCTCTCAAACACAAGCCTCGAGCTTGACTCCTAAGAGTTAATATCGAACTTAGTGGGGGTCTAAATGACTGTCATTTGCGGTAGCTATCCCAGAACCTTAAAGAAGGGCTAATCGTGGTTATGACCACATCTCAGCACTTCCTGGTGTAAGACCATGGGCCACCTACCATCCTAACAACTCCCATAAAAACGATCCGACTCCCTGCAACCTACTCACCCCACATGGGAGTACTGACAACACAAGTTTCATACAGTCGATCCTTTAGGACACTATTAACTTCTACCGTCTCTCTTCTCTGCTACTCACCTTCCTTAAATATCTCCATGAAGCACTGGTGAGTAACCGTACCCTACTGCCTAACTACTTACCTGCTCATCGTCGCTTAGTCTGATGTGCATCTGCTCTCCTGATCAACTGTTTGGAGAGAAGCGAACAAGACAGTGGGTAACCACACAAAGGAGGAAGAGGAGGAGGAGGTGCAGAAGGAGAAGGGGAAGAATAGGTAGAGGAGGAGAGGGAGGAGGAGGGGGTTAATGATTTGAGGTGAAAACAATCTGTTCACTACTATACTAAAGCTAAAGTAAAAATCTTTCAAATGTCATAAACAGTTGAAAAAATCAGAAAATTTGAAACAAAAAACATGGAAAATGCAAATGTTATATATACATATATACATATATATATATATATATATATATATATATATATATATATATATATATCAAAAAGCTAATTGCTTGTGGTTAAAATGCTTACCACTTATAAGGTATTGAATATACAAGTTTCATGCAGTCAATATTCTGTAGACTTCAAAGGTGCCCCTTCGGACCAGAGTCACGTAGAAGCATTTTATGTTTGGGGTATTTAACCCCTTTTCTACCGGGTGGCACTTTTCTTTATCTTCTGTCTGCCGTCGCTCTATTCAATTCATGTCCGTGCACCCCCTCGGCAACGGAGTGGATAAAGAATTACATTTTTGCATGACAGATTTGCCAGTTGCCCTTTTGGGTAACTGCCCTTCTGCTTGCCAAACTAACTGCCCGCGAGCATGATTTCTGAGGGGCCAGCATGAAAGCCTACATGCCTGCCTATTTACCCGCAAGCCTGTTGCTTGTCTGCCTGACTACATGCCTGCTAACTTGCCTATCTGCCCTTTTGTTTCACCCCTGTCTGCGTGCCTTCCTGGCCGCTTACTTACCTGGCTGCCATCCTGCCTTCCTTCCTACCTAAAATCGTCCCTCCCTCACTGTCTCCCTTCCTCGCCTCACTACATCCTTCCATCTTTTTCTTTCTTCAGACGGACTGAATGAATCAGTAATGCTGGTATTCAAACCTAGAAGTTTGGGATTATTTCGTCCCACCGTGGCCTCGTGATCCTTAAGTCCTATCGTGGGTAGTCTTTTATCTTTTTCCAGTTTGAAGTCTATTCATTTTAACTTGACGGAGACTCTCATCAAATCACCTCTCTGCCTGGCCATAGTTGTCGGGGAACCAATGCAGCAAGCCCGCAGTGGGTCCTGGGACTCGAACTCACGAGCACCTGTTCATGAGTTCGACAGGGTAGCCACTGGGCTACCGCACGGAGAGAGTTATTATGACCAAATGTCATTTTCATAACCTAGGCAAAATACACTTATCAACATGGAGATCAAAATAGAATAAATCAGGAAGCGAAGAAAAATTAAAATGACAACCAAATACATAATTGTTGAGTCCAAGAATAACAAACCAAATATTCATTATCATCAGTTAAGAAAATCTCCCCTTTCAGGTGCCCATCTCTGCCAAACCCGTCCATAACGGGTGGTCCTTTTCCTTGGCCGGCGCCAGATCATTTCTTTCGTCTTTGTTCATCCAAACACATTCCTTTGGTAGTAGAGGAATTAAAACATTTGTACCGTTCACCTACCTACCTAGTCGGACATAACGCAATACTCCTACCAACACATCTACTTACCTTACCTACAGACCTCTTTTCCTTCTACCTGCCCATCACACCCAACCTGAGCCGCCCCCTTGCGCCTATCTACCTGAAACCCTCTTCCTAATCTACCTTTTCCGCCACTAATCTACTCATCTTTGTTTGACATCTTGACAGGTCTTTTCTCCCTCTTTACTCCCCTTGGCGGCCACGCACAGAGTCCCCCTGACTCTCCCCTCTTTCCCCTCGCCTCTTCGCTGTGCACATTTGTTCCTTCTCCTCTCCTCCCCTTCATTTGTCAGCTTAATATTTGTCCCTCTTCTCTCTTCCCCCTTTCTTTTTCGTTTCCCACATTTGCCTCATCTCCCCTCTCTTTCCCCTTGCCTATCCGCCTAACACATATCACCTCTTTTGACCCTTCTTTCCCCTTGGATATCTACTTCGTACACTTGTCACCTTTCTCTTTTCCTTCACCTATCTTATCCGTGTTACCAATGTCGCCTCATTTCTCCTCAACTGATCTCTTAACACTTTTGTC
>NC_134779.1:83038877-83041377 GCF_046742065.1 Oratosquilla oratoria
CTTATCTTCATGTGGTTAAGGGTTAGTGTCCCTATGCCAAAAACACTCTCTATAAAGGTTTTCGTTAAGCTAACCGCTAAATAATCTTGTTCAGTCAAACCTTGTTATGAGACTGTTAATAGTGCCTCTATCAACACCAAGCGAGACCACTGCTGTAGGTATTACGAGATAAAATATCTTTCTCTAAAATGTACCAACAAAATAAATCAAACAATCGTAAAACAAAAATTAAATTTGATAATTATTAGATAAAATGAATTAATAAAATAATAATGATAATTAAAAAATAAATAATTGACAAATAATTAATAAGTGATTAATAAACAAATAAAATGATGATTAAATAAAATAATTAGATAAAAATAGAAATAAGAATCATTGAGGGATTAGACGATTCTAAAGTTCTGTCACTTCATATCTATTTTTCTCATTTCTATTACACGTTTGGAGAATCTGGACCTCAAGCACACGCACGTACACACACACACACACACACACACACACACACACACACACACACACACACACACACACACACACACACACACACACACACACACACACACACACACACACAGTGGTTAAACCGCTGGGATAGTAATTCTGTAGCCCCAAATTACATTCCCACTGTGTCACAGCAAAGATATACATGATCCGTAAATACAAATCCTTTGTAACTTTCTGTGCACTAGTTGTCCATCCCCTTTCCACTCTGGTCCCACCAAGCTACTTAAGACTGCGGTCGGGGGAAACCTTATGGCTGCGGGGAACATCAGACATCAGTGTCAACATCTTTGGAAGGGTCTGACTTTTTGAATCTTTTAACATAAAGGAGCACTTCAGCCTGTCGACGGCTTGAAAACATGCGAGATCAAACACGCTGCCCAGGACAACAACTACGAAAGAGAGAGAGAGAGAGAGAGAGAGAGAGAGAGAGAGAGAGAGAGAGAGAGAGAGAGAGAGAGAGAGAGAGAGAGAGAGAGAGAGAGAGAGAGAGAGAGAGAGAGAGAGAGAGAGAGAGAGAGAGAGAGAGAGAGAGAGAGAGAGAGAGAGAGAGAGAGAGAGAGAGAGAGAGGCGTCCCTAGAATCTCCTTTGCGATTCAAAGATAAAACAGTTCTGAGGGCAATCGTGGATGGAGTGTTTATCAAACTGGATTTCGGGTTAATTATGAAAAATTCTTTATATCAACTGTTTGTACAGGGCTAGGTGCACACACACACACACACACACACACACACACACACACACACACACACACACACACACACACACACACACACACACACACACACACACACACACACACACACACACACACACACACACACACACACACACACACACACACACACATAGACACACACACACACACACACACAGAAACACAGACACACACAGACACAATCATAAATAGATAAATAGATCATTTGATTAATTGAATAATCAATAAACAATAAAACAAAATAGAATTATTCAGGCTCTCAACTGTCAATATATTCCTTTTAGTCAACCGTTTTCCAGAGTCCAAAAGAAAAATAAACAAGTTTTGGAGCTCCTCTGGTCTATGATGGAGACAACGACGAAGAAAAATCAGAGGGCGAGATCACGAAAGAGATAGAGGCAGAGAAGAGAGAGAGACAAGGAGAGACAAAGCGAAGGCAAAAGAAAGCCAGAGCGAATAGGTTAGAGAGAAAAAGAGAGTGAGAATGACCGAGAGACAAAGAGAAAGAGAGAAAGAGAAAGAGAGAGAGAGAGACAGACAGACAGACAGACAGATAGAAAGATATATATATACATATATATATCGGTATATATATATATATATAAATATATATATATATATATATGCATATATATATATACATATATATATATATATATATATATATATAGAGAGAGAGAGAGAGAGAGAGAGAGAGAGAGAGAGAGAGGAGATAGTGAGAGCGAGAGAGCAGGTGAGTGAGTCGGTGTAGGGGCGGGAGCTCGCTCAAGACATAATATACCAAAGCCTTCGGGGTCTTCCTCCCAAGTTTCCTTATGGACTGGCACTGCTTGGTTGACCGTGAAATGCTTATTTATACAAGTCGATCTCGTAGACCGTACATATATATAAGTATACACACACACACATACACACACAAATACACACACACGTACACACACACGCACAACCGCAACCGCACACACATATACATATGTACATATATATGCATATACACATTTACATATACATATAGAAATATAATACATGTACACATATGTATATATATACATATATATATATATATACATATGTAAATATATAAATACACACACACACACACACACATATATATATATATATATATATATATACACATGTAAGTATATGAATACATATATATATATATATATGTATATATATATACATATGTATATATACATATGTAAATATATAAATACATATATATATATATATATATATATATATATATATATGTATATATATATATATATATA
>NC_134779.1:83058877-83063877 GCF_046742065.1 Oratosquilla oratoria
CCATAGGTCTCTTCACCATCTCAACAGTCCAATCCTTTCTGCGTTTGATATTGGCTGGACGAAGGAGTGGTTTCCTTCTTGCAGCTCTGCCATAGTAACCCAACTTGTGGAGATACCTGACAGCTGTTCTGGGACTGACATCAACTTGTGCTGCTATGCCAGAGGCCTTGTAACGTGGATCCTCTTCGACATTTCTTTTGACAATACGCAAGGTTCTTTCTGAGGTCCCGGGACGACCCGAATGAGGTTTTGTGCCCCTCTTGGCTTCTCTGGTGAATTATGCAATTAACTCTATTAACAGAAGAACGTTGTATTAATAGATTTTTAGATATTTTGCGTTGACTATATCCACTTTCATAATGACCCACAATACGACCTCGCTGAAATTCAGAGAGGTCTACTGCCCCTTTGGTTTGTGGTATGCTTGATTAATCTTGCATGCAATCTGAAACATAAATCTAGGTAAATATAACATATCAGGTAAATTTGAAGAACATTAAGCATTAAATAAGAGCAGAAATGCATTTTTCAATTCAATTCTGTCATGTCTGTGTATATATATTTAATTCATATATTTAGGAGGATAGGCAAATGGAGGCATATATCCATTCTTCCGTATATATGAGTACACATGAAAAAACCTACAATAATATTCATACACACACACACACACACACACACACACATAAACAAACACACACACATAAACAAACACACACACACACACACACACACACACACACACACACACACACACACACACACACACACACACACACACACACACACACACACACACACACACACACACACACACACACACACACACACATGTAAGATTTAATGCACAACTGAATATAATCAGAGCTTGTGACAATTTTGTGCAGTAGTAGTTTCTCGCGTTCTCTTCGTTAGACCGAACAACATCGAGGTCCACACATTCTCTCTCCTTTTTTCAGACCCGCAGCTCTCGTTGTGTTGATCCCCAACATGCACTATTTTTACAAGCAGTCTAACCGATTCGACATCGTATAGATAGAAATGGATGAATAAATAAATAAGTGAATAAATAAATACACAACTAAATAAATTAATTAATAAAAAATGAATTAAAAAGCTATGGCAATAAGACTTGAATGAATAGATGAATAGATAAATAAATAAATTAACAAATAAATAAATAAAGAAAGGTATGCACAAATAAAGAAGTAAAATCAAATAATTAATTAACGAATAAATAGATAAATAAACATAATTAAATGAATGGATAAATAAATAGACTACTATATAAATGAATAATCAATCATGTTTTTTAATAAATACACTACATAAGTAGATAAATAAACAATGTAACTGAATGACTAAATGAGTATATACGCAAATGTAGATATATAAAACAGTATAAAAGTATAAGCAAATATTTAAATTAACAAATCTGCAGATAGATTACACAAAGGAACACAATAACTAAATGTATACATTTATGAAAAATAAACTAATATGGGAAAATAAAAACAACAAACAAAGTGGAATGTGGTTATTCTTCCGAGTCATGCATTCTACCAGGTTGTATCACTATATGATACTTAGCAATTAAATCAACGAGTACAATGGAATAAAAATTAATAAATAATAAAGAAGGCAAAGAAATAAAATACACGTTAACAAATGCACAAATAAAAATAGAGTGGACTAATGAATAATAATAAAAAAAAACGCCCAAAATTTTATCTGCGTTCTTTGTCATTCTAACGACCTTTAAACAAATGTATAATCATAAATGAACTGAATATGTAAGATCTGAGAGGTTTAGTCGGCAGCACCAGCATTCATACCTATGGAGACAATATTGCTTCCATGAGATGAAATCATGGAGGTGGTAAAGAACAGAGGTAGTCCAAATTAAAAGCTATTTGGATTCTTTATTGTATATTTTAACATTAATTGGGGACGGGTTTCCTCCTTATGAAAAAGTCATATGCTGACAGAAAAATAATAGTGGAATTACACCATTCGGTTTTAAGGCGCCTTTAATTATTTCGTTTTGACTAACTGCCGACGATTTTACTCAACTGAGGGCAAGACTGTCCAAAAGCGGGTTAAGTATTTTAAAACTATAGTGAGCGAAATTAATCTAACCAGAAACATTATGAGTATTTTCCCAATCTCTCAAGCGCACGCACGCGCGCGCACACACACACACACACACACACACACACACACACACACACACACACACACACACACACACACACACACACACACACACACACACATGACTCGGTGGCGCGGTTGGTAGAGGCCCTGACTGTCACTACGGCGGTCCGGTTCGAATCCTGCCCAGGGCTGAAATAATTTCAGTATCGCTGCGCTTCGATTCGTTACTCCATCTCTCGTGGGCGGGGAGTTGGGCGTGTGTGTGCCTGTAAGGTCACAGCATTACCCATAGATCGGTCATACGAGCTCTGAGCTCTCTTCCGGGCGAGAAATAACTGTCGTTCACGAGTCCACACCTGATCCAAAGACCAATGTGAATGTGAATACACACACACACACACACACACACACACACACACACACACACACACACACACACACACACACACACACACACACACACACACACACACACACACACACACACACACACACACACACACACACACACACACACACACACACACACACACACACACACACACACACACACACACACACACACACACACACACACGCACACACACACTCACACACATTATTATCCGAGAGCTGATACCTACGTGGGTGCTTAAGTATCTTGATAGTAACAAAAGCAATGTCAATATAGATGAAAATCTCTGCACCAGGGTCATCTATTTCGAGCAATTCTTGGACGAAAAATTGGACAGAAATAATTTCCCGCACGCTTCCAGTCGCAAGACCCACTACCAACTGGCACATCTATGTTGGCAAACAAGAACATTCGAGTACCCCAATATTGATAGCGTGGTACTCCATAAATATATAGAGTTCCACTGAATATAGTGAATAGGGTGTCAACAAAAATGTATACACCACAATCTGGGTTTCAATAAACCATGATGTATATATGTAGTGGGCGTTTCTATTCGACCATCTTCACCTAAAGGTCCAACCGTATTATTTCCAGTGCTTACAGGCATTGAACCAACTAATTTAAGCACTATTCAAGCACATCTATATTTTGGATATTAAACAACCTGAATAAGATGAGAATACACATTTACATCGTGATTCCTTTAAGAATGCTACAAGCTGAAGTGTTTGGTGGAAGATCTGAAAAATATCAGTTTGGGTATTTTAGGAAAGTGGGTTAAGGTAAGAACGAAACGCCATGCAGATATATAGTGGTCACTTCTTGTTCTACTATCCTATAATGGTAAGGAAAAGAAAAGATCCAGTCAAGTACGACGTTTTATCAATCGAGAGATTGCTGGTAAGATAATGAAATTAAGAAGCATATCAAATGGAGTGGAATGGATTTTTATTTTGGACCAATAAAAGAAAAAATAAATACACGATGGCAGTCGGAGACTTCAATGCTAAAGAGAAGAACATCGCAGGTGTATCTCGTTTTGGGGAAGTTTGGAGTAAATGAGAGGAATGACATGTGGGATGATAATTTATCATGCAGAAAACGATATCAAAAGCATTTATGTCGAAAACTGTCTTGGAGAAATCCAGATGAAAGAAGGACAAAAATAAACTTCATATTAACGGGCAAGAGCAACGGTGTTAGTAATGTTACTATCATGTATAAAGTATATGTAAGCAGTTACCACAGAATGGTAGGTTACACAACTAAATTTAGTTTCAGACCCAAATACCTAAATAGTATTAATGAAGAAATAACGAGGACGCCATCCAAGGTATGAATGATAATGTACTTAGTATCATAAGGGAATTGGCAAAGAAAGTAGGGAGTACAAAAACATTAGAGAAAGGAAAAACTCGGAAGTAACAAGTAACCTAATGAACTGTGTCGATTAAAACCAGCATGGTTGAAAAAGAAATATCCGAATTCAACAAATTCATTGATAAAAGGTTGATATTAAAGAATAGTGGAAATTTTTCGGAAAGGGAAATATAAGGGGACAAATGCAGACTAGCTTTAAGGTGAAAAATATATCTTTGAAAAATGTAAACTAAGAGATAAATGGAGGGACAATGTGGCAAAATAATTACAAGAATTTCATAAAAAAAAAAAAAATTTACTTATCAGATGCCGTATTTCGATTTATCAATTCGTTTGACGACAAGACGAGAGGAACGTAGTAGAAATCACTAATGAAGTAGTGTCATTCTAGAAACTGAGTCACGACGAAAAGCACCTGAGGAAGATGGCATATTAAATGTCTGATTTTCACACGCACACACGTGTATATATAACTGTGTGTGTACAGTATATATATACTACACACACACACACACACACACACACACACACACACACACACACACACACACACACACACACACACACACACACACACACACACACACACATATATATATATATATATATACATATATATATATATATATAATATATATATACATATATATATATATATACATATATATATACATATATATACATACATATATGTATATATACATATATATATATATATATATATATATATGTGTGTGTGTGTGTGTGTGTGTGTGTGTGTGTGTGTGTGTGTGTGTGTGTGTGTGTGTGTGTGTGTGTGTGTGTGTGTGTGTGTGTGCGCTTCGATTACCATTACGCCTTCAATACATACGCATTCTACTTTTACGCCTTCTAATAATCTCTCTACCAATTACGCCCACCCTCCATTCCCGACCATTGCCAATACCATCAATTGGTGGCCATAAAACCATCACTATAAGCCCAAAATATGACTCCCAGTATTCTCTTCCCTCGGCTCAAAAACATCCATATGGATGCATTAGCACATAGACAGCCTCTTGGTTTCCAGGAGATATTGTTTTAGTCT
>NC_134779.1:83068877-83071377 GCF_046742065.1 Oratosquilla oratoria
TTAACTAGAATAAAACCTAAGAAAAGAGTTGATATGTTGCACGGGTAAAGTACCTTCTGCTGAATGAAATATACACTTTATCTATTTCATTCTGTTTTAATTTTGATGACTTATTGAGCTTATGGATACACCCAAAGGCTGAGGGGTTTAATACGATGACTGCATGTGACGCCAGGCCATTTTATTCAGCTGGGAGCCCCCGACCTCAACTCTGTTTCCAAGGTTTAAGAATGAATACTTAAAAAGAAAGGTGAGGGGATGCACACGCATAGATAAGAGGATGAGAATTAGAGAAGAGAGATAGAGAGATAAAGAGAAATAAGGAGAAATACATACATATACCAAAGGCTTTTCCCCCTTATAAGGAGAGATAGGGAGAGAAAAAAAGAGGGTAGATAGATGGATATGTATATATATATATATATATAGATAGATAGACAGACATATATATACAGAAAGAGAATGGGAGAGAGAAGGAGGAGAGTCTGAGATAGAGAAGAGAGAGAGAGAAGAGAGAGCAAAGGAACAAAAGAGAGTTGAAAAGCAAGTGAGAGAAAAATTGATCATGAAAGAGAGAAAGTAAAAGAGCAAGAGTGAAAGACCGACAGAGTAAAGGAGCAAATGACCGAGAAAGCAAAAAAGAGCGAGATCGAGCGAGGAGGGACACAAAGAAAGCGTCTACTGCAACCTGATTATCATAATCACAATAAAACTCGGAGACTTTGGGAAGTTTTCAATCCATCCAAAGAGATGTTCAACTTTTAGACTTGTAAGGAAAGGACGCACATCCATCTAGCCATCCACCCATCCATCCACCCATCCATCCATCCACGCACCCATCCATCCAAACATCGTTACTGTATACATATTCTTGTTTTTCGTACGGCGTACCCTACGGATGTCTTGGTATACGAAAACGTTTGCTCTGATTTGTCCATACATACGTATATATACATATATATATATATATATATATATATATATATATATATATGTATATACACACACATATGTATATATATATATATATATATATATATATATATATATATATACACTGAACACCATCAAGTATATAAACATATGTATACATACACGGGTATACTCACTATTTAAAAGCATATAAAAACCTCTACCAAACCAGAACACACACACACACGCGCACACGCACATACACATACACAAACTTACACATGCATTCACTCACACACATGCGCTTAAACATACACACACGCACTCACATACACACGCATACACACGCACACACACACACACACACACACACACACACACACACACACACACACACACACACACACACACACACACACACACACAAACACACGTACGCACACACACTCCAAAACCACTTTATCAGACAGTATAGGTCACGCATCATCTTCATAAAAGTGCAAAGTTTACGTCCGGCGCTTAGCTGCGACCGAGACCGTTACCTTTGTCAAGCATGTTAGGACTGCCAGATCAAGTGACAGTAGGCAGGAGGCAATGGTCGCCATTATGGGTTTCCGCCGTACGAAAAAAAAATAAAAAATCTAGATCTTAAGACTTGCACTGAAGAAGGACTTTTATCGTTATTGTACATGGTACTAAGTGATTCTATTCAGTTAAAGAAATTATCATAAAACATAGATAAATAAAAGGATACTAACCCAACCTCATTTAAACTTAACGCTGCGTTTAACATCTTTGCGTACACTCAGTCTGCGACTAGGCAGTTTTATTCACTTGAGAAAGACTCTATGCGGAACCAACAAGATTAAAAGTCTTCATCCAGTTGTTGTTCCAGGCCACAGCACCTTACCCACTTACAAGAAAGACTTCAGACGACCTCACGACTGGGAAACCGCACGGCGCACGCAGAGAGAGAGGATTACGAAAGCTGTCACAAGTAAACTGAAGATGCTGGTGACAAGGGTCCATTATCAATAAAGCCGCGATGTTGCAATTTTTTGTAAGCGTATGTGTATGTGTATTTGATATATGTATATATATATATATATATATATATATATATACATTATATATATATATATATACATA
This sequence comes from Oratosquilla oratoria, assembly GCF_046742065.1. Taxonomy (NCBI): domain Eukaryota; kingdom Metazoa; phylum Arthropoda; class Malacostraca; order Stomatopoda; family Squillidae; genus Oratosquilla; species Oratosquilla oratoria. Next base: position 83,070,939 of record NC_134779.1, read on the forward strand.
TATATATACATTATATATATATATATATATATATATATATATATATATAAAATCTTGAATAACATGCTGGAATTGCGATAAAAACTGTTATCCTTTGTATGTGAGCACATTGATAGTGAAGCCAGATGTGTGTGTGTGTGTGTGTGTGTGTGTGTGTGTGTGTGTGTGTGTGTGTGTGTGTGTGTGTGTGTGTGTGTGTGTGTGTGTGTGTGTGTGTGTGTGTGTGTGTGTGTGTGTGTGTGTGTGTGTGTGTGTGTGTGTGCGTGCGTGCGTGTATGTGTGTGTGAATATACGTGCTTTAGCACACCATCCCCTTGATTACCACAAACATTCTCGGCAAACAAGCTTTCTTCCTTATATCTTTGATCTCAACTTTTCCACCCTCAACTTTTTTCGCTTCTCTTGTTGATTGTTCTCGGGGTCCTTCATCCCGTGGGGG
>NC_134779.1:83076377-83078877 GCF_046742065.1 Oratosquilla oratoria
ATATATATACAAATACACTATATACCCGGACCGGATACCACTTCTGCTATTTTAGCTACCGCCATGTTATCTTATTAAAAACTTCATGGTGATAAGAGGATTAACGTTCTGTTGTTTCTACCTCTTATTGTCTTCAGAGGAAAAATAAGTAAATGTCGAAACCACCTTCAAGGAAAAGTTTCCTCTCTGTCTCTTTCTCTCTCTCTCTCTCTCTCTCTCTTTTTGTCCAGCTGTCGGGAACACCCCTTCCGATACATTACCCAGCTTCAATACAAGACAAAGCGCTCGGCATTATTCCGATTCTGAAATTAATCTCAATCCTCTTCGCCGCACACGGAATATCTCCGTTAGTTCTCGCCTCACAAGCCTTGCTTCAGGGTTCGAATCCCGCAGCTAGATACTGGCGTAAGCTCTTTGATGCACCATATATCTATCTTCCTCAGATTATTTCATAAAAAATAAAAATGAAATAAAAATAAAATATGAATGAAATCATATAAACCCCTTCCATACCGAGTGGCACATTTTCTTTTATTCAAGTTCCCGCCAGGATATTTCATTAGTCTCCATGGCATATATCAACAGGCGTAAATAAAAACAAAGTAACTGAGTGCGCGCGTGCGTGTATGTGTGTGTGTGTGTGTGTGTGTGTGTGTGTGTGTGTGTGTGTGTGTGTGTGTGTGTGTGTGTGTGACTGTGTGTATGTGACTGTGTGTATGTGTGAGTGTTTGTATATGTTAACGTTAAAGGATCTATTTAATCACTCAATGTACCAAAGACCAGATTCTTGGAGGGTCTTAGATTTTCACCCTTTTTGTTGTTATGTATATTTATTCTGACTTCCGCCAGGCTATTTTATTTATCCAAATAGGGGGCGCTTTGTGGAAAGAAAGGATTAACGCCTTCTATTAAGAGTATGTGTTGACACTTTTCAAATGATCAAATTGGAATTTATCTGAAATATCTTGCAAATCGTTGCTTTTGTTGTTGCTTGTAGGTAATTCTGGCGTTTCTAGGGCAGAAAGAGGTGGAAATAAGACATTGGGATTTTCAACGTTAGCTAAAATATATTCCTCAAATATTACGTATTCATCAGACCAGATATTAAGCACTTTTATCAAGATGAGTATTAGATCGAACGTTGAAGATCTCTCGACCCTTTATTATTTTGTTCTTGCTAACGCCAGACAATTTCATTCATTTTATACGAGGACCCTTTGCCAAAGACCTGAATAAAATTTTTGTTTCCCGTTCTCGCAGTCAGTGAGTGCGAATACAACCGTGACCGATGAGGGAAACGGAAGTTCTCCATCTTAGGCAACGAGCGCACCTGTCATCATGGTCACGGTGATCACATGGGCAACTGGGTCATCTACACAGATAATCTAGGAGTTCGGGTCCGCCAGTCAATGCATCACGGTCTTAATAAACGTCATCAGCCCAGCTACCTCTGCACGCAATAATATAGACTCGATATATCGGTGGACACAGAAATTACTGTTCAACAGGGGAAGATACACATCTATTCTACAATTACAACTACAGCCATTCAGTCAATCAATCGGCCATTTCCAGCTCACTGCAGAACAAAGGACTTTCCCAAACTATTATACGAGCAGCACAACTATGCCACCTTCTACCGCGCCACTCCTGTAGACTTCTATATCTCGTCTCTTCAACTTCTGTATGGTTTCTCTTTCCCACGCTTCCTTTCTCGCGGCATCCAGTCAATAACACTGAATCATCACCCATCATCCTTTCTGATTCCCTTTCCTGACAATTCCACTTCTTAATGTATATCCAGGATTACCTGACATTCCAGGTTCCAGCCATAAATCACCCCAAGAATCTCAATAAATGTAGACAAATCTCTTACCTAGACCTTGACCTTTCATCTAACACCAGAACTTGCACCACTGTAGACAACAGCTTTCCCGGTACTTTCCAGACTCTACTTAAAAAAAGAAAGAAAGAAAAATCCATTATGCTACCCATCTTTAGATATCTCTTTTACTACACCTGTGAGTCCACCTCCTCAGTGTGACAATGTCCCCAAGGATAGAAGTGCTGGTTACTGCCAACGAAATACTTCCGGTGTTTTATAGCACTGGTACACCATTGCTCTCAGAGAGCGACTTCTACGGTACCTCTCAACACGCTAACCTCTTCGACACACTCCCCCCACCAACTCCGTCCATCACCTCCTCTCACTCCTCCCCCACCTCCGCCGCACGCATCTCTCTTCCGTATACAGCTCAACATTGGCCTGGTCACTGATTTGGACACTCTGCCCGTGCCAAGGGTTCATTAGGAAAGACAAATGTAACTCAAACTGCAACTTCTAGTCCTTCCCAAGTGTTCCACAAATCATCCTCTCGTTGGACTACAAATCTTTGTGCTCCACACCACCTCAAGTCCTGCCATAAATCCCCACCACTACTGATGAACACCAAAATACTCCCTGTGAACACGAAACTACTTCTTGTGAACACCATCTACA
>NC_134779.1:83091377-83108877 GCF_046742065.1 Oratosquilla oratoria
GAATAAACTCAGGAACTCGGAACTAGACCCGTGACTTCTTTTTCCACCTTCATCATACATATATATATATATATACATATATATATACATATATATATACATATATACATATATATATACATATATATATATATATACATATATATATACATATATATATAATATATATACATATATATATACATATATATATACATATATATACATATATATACATATATACATATATATATACATATATATACATATATACATATATATATATACATATACATATATACATATATATATACATATATATATACATATATATATACATATATATATATATATATACATATATATATATATATACATATATATATACATATATATACATATATACATATATACATATATACATATATACATATATATACATATATACATATATACATATATATATATATATATATATATATATATATATATGCATGAGTGTGTATATGTCAGTTTATTGTTATTACCTCGCGGCAGAAGTCCTCAAGTCGAACCTGAGACTAGAAATATGCAAGAGCTGCACGCTTGTGATCCACCGAGTCAAATTCTCGTATGCTGATACCGTGATAACATACACGCATAGAATTACTATTTAAACGTGATAGATACTTGTATCACATTCGCACCCAACATAACGAATTTGACACCTTTGATAAAGGATATTCATTTCTGGCTAGAGATACCTACTATAAGTGGAATGCGTGCAAGGGCTTTAATGCTTAAAGACGTAATAACAATAATAATGACATTAAGTAACTACCTTCTTCAAATGATAAACAGTCTACTTACGAACATCTAATTATAGAAAATCATCTATCGAGAGACCACAGGAACCAAATATTGATCTGCGAGGGTGAAGGAATTATCCGGATAAAGATCAACAAAATAAAATAAAAAGATGGAATAAATAAATATATAAATAAATCCCAGCGGAACTTGCTACACGGAAAATATATGTGACTGGTTAGTACTACGAAATGAATGGTAAATGACAAATAAACGGCTGATAAATGACAGGTAAACGGCTGGCAAATGGCAAGCAAATTATTAACAAAGGATTGTTAAACAACTGGCAGATGGCTGGCAAACGACTGGCAAATGACCGGGAGAAGGTTTACAAGTGACTGACAAAAGATCGGCAAATGCCTTATTGACGATGACTACCCTATATAGTGAAGAATGATGATAAAAGTAGGGAGAGAGGAAGGAGGGAAGAAGGGAGAGTAGAAAGAAGGAGCGGGGGGGGGGAGAGGAATAGAGGAAGGGAAGGTGGAATAAAGAGAGGGAGTGAGAAACACGAAAAGGGGAGCAGACGAGGGAAGGGGGAGAAATGGAGTAAAATGGGAACGAGGGAGAAACGAAAGGTGGTGGCTGAAGGAAGGCGGGAGTTAGATGGGAGTGAGGTGGGAATGAGGTGGGATTAAGATGGGAGGAGTGGATGGAGGAAGGAAGAGATAGTTTTCATAATGGAGAGGGAAGACATCAGATCAAGGCAAGAAACATCGGTGGGCTTTTGGTCTATGGGAGAGGGAGAAGGGAAAAGGAAGAAGGAGAGGAAGGAAGAGAAAGAAGACTGGGAGAGGAAGTAGGATGAGGAGGGAAAGAAGGGAGAAGAAGGGGAGGAGAGGAGAAGGAGGAATGAAAAGAGGAGGAGTGAGGAGGGAGGAGGGAAAAGGGAAAAGGGAGGTAAGAGGATGATGGGAGGAATAAGAGAAGTGAAGAAGAGTGGAGGGTGGATCCAGAAGGAGGGAATGGAAGAAAAAAAAGAGGGATAGGATGTGGGAGACATGAATGAGACTGGAAAAATATTGGATATCAGGGGAGGATAAAGAGGAAAGTAGAAGACGAGGATATAGAAAAAGAGTAAGATGAAGAGGAGGCGGGGGAAATGGAATCGGATGGAAAAAAGGATAGAGAAAAGGAAAAGTAGTTTGTAGAGGAGGTCAGAGAGAGAGGAGGTGGAGGGTAAAGAAGAGGAATAGGAGAATGACAGTGATAGCACAGAATGATGATAATGAGTTTATTGATTAAAGAAAGAAAGGAATGAAAAGACCCCGGAGGAAAAGGAAAATAATGAGGACGGGGGGACGTAGATAGGGGTGTCAAACTCATGGTCTGCGGGATGGTCTCAAGTGGCCCTTGAGGTGACAAGAGATTTTTCAACTCGAGTTACTATAATTGTTATGCATACATATACCAGAAGCTTTTCCTCCTTACAAGGAAGGTAGACAAAAAACAAAGGCATAAAATTCACTCCCACCCATTCCATCCCCACGTACTCCATTCCCATTCAACCCCCTCCCTCCTTCTTATCTTGGCTCCTCCTGGATGACGGTTCATCCTTGCATCTCGCCCACTGCCCTGGGTCAGAAGCAGTATCGCAAGAAAAAGCACATCCACAGCAAGGCCACTTCTGATGTGTTATAATTGAGGAAATGTAACTAAAGTGCTAAGATAGGACATAATAACTTTTATTTTTTATTTATTTCATTTTATTATTATTATTATCATTATTTTCATTATTTCTTTTTTTTTTTAACTTTTATGTCCCTCGAGACCATGACTAAGTGCATTAATGTCCCTCGAAGGAATTTGAGTTTGACATCCCTGACGTAGAGGAAGAAGACAAAAGGATATAGGAGATAAAGAAAAGGTACACAAGGGAAAAGATGTAGTGAGGAGGAAAAGAACAAGGGAAAAGGAAAACAAAAATAAAAGAGTAATCAGAAAAAGGAAGCAGGAAAGAGGAAGAAATAAAAAAGAAGGTAAAGGAGTAAAATTAGAATGGAAAGGATGGGGTGTCGAAAGAGAATGTTTAAGGAGGAGAAAAGGAGTTAAAGAAGCAACAAAAATGAAGTTATTAAGTAGATGTGGAGTGGGGTGGGGGACTTGGGTGGGGGCCAATAATGAAAGCCTTCGTCCCCCCTTCCACCAGGGAACCATTGTGGGAGCACAGAAATTAGGGTGTAGATGGAAGAGGGGTAGGGGGTGGAGGGGGAGACAGTCTGATAACCAAGACAACGAAGGGAAGGGAAAGGGAAGGGAGAGGGATGTGGGTTAAAGTGAGGGTGGAAGGAGGGTAAAATGGGTGAGGAGAGGGTGAAGAGGAAACTGAAGGGAATGTTGAAGGAAGGGCTTAAGGTACGGTTGAAAGAAGGATGCAGGGAAGATGAAGGGATGAAGATAGGGTAAAGTGGGTGGAGGTACGATGAGGGAAGACGAAGAGGATATGAAGGGAGGGGTTGAATGAAGGGGATAAAGGAAGCAAAACGAAGGAAGGTTGAATGAGTGTTGAAGAGAGGTTGAAGAAGGGCTAAAGGGGTGAAGACAGAGGACGGAACAATACAATTCACAGAACAAAGAATCCTATAACTATCCCCATTCTCACCAGTGTAATATTTCATCATTAATGGGAGTTCTGCTCACAAATGTACTAATTAAGAAACAAAGTAAGATAAAAAACACGGGATGGCTCTGGAAAGAATGGAACAAAGACCATAGCATTGTCGAAGCTATCTTTTACCAACTGTTGCTCCTCAATCGGTCCAATTCCTTCTTTGTCGTTTGATGAACAACTTATTCCCTGTACGTTTAATTTCTTGACTTCTTTACACGATAGTAATTACACATTCATTCTACCTGCTTCCAGGCAATTTTAATCATTTATGTGACCTCCGTTGACAGCGAAGTAATTGCCTACTCTTAGGTATAAAGAAAAACAAGATCTAATCGCCATAAGCATCTGGCTGGTGGCTGAACACGCGCAGGCGTGGCTGATGCCGCGCCAAGGAAACACTCGTTGTTTTATTCTGGCTGCCGTCAGGCGACTTATTTCAGTTGCAGAAGGGGCTCAACCCACCTCAAGTCATGCCTTTCAGTCAAAATGGTATCTTCTCCTGCCACCTAGCGATTTTATTCAACTATCTAATACCCCAGAAAATACTTCGGTAAAATCTCGACTCGTCCCCTCTTTGCAGAGCGGTATCTTCTTATATTGCCAGGCGAATTTATTCAACAGTTGGGGCAAGCTCACCCCCCCCCTTTATGGAAAGAAAGAAGTTGGGGGGGGGGGTTCGAAGGAGCCAATCTTTCCCAAAGAAGCAGAATTTCCCATTCTCATCCTCAACAGAAAACGGATGTTGAAATGCCCCGATTCGGCCCAAACAGATCGATTGCTCCCGCGCTGAATTATACACGAGCAGATGGGTTCCCGTACCAACAAGTACACTGTGCACAGTGTACTCTCGACACCGAATGTACTGAAGGAGGATGCAGCATACTGTACTGAACTACCCTGAAGTATGTACTTCAGCTACTCTGTGTATATGCAGAATGAAACTGAAGGATGGGAATTATGCTATTAATAACATCTATGAAATTGATTTGTTAAATCGATGTATGTAAGTGTGGTGTTTGATAATGACTGATAGCACACACACACACACACACACACACACACACACACACACACACACACACACACACACACACACACACACACACACACACACACACACACACACACACACACACACACACACACACACACACACACACACCTCGTGGCGCTATGGTTAGAGTTCTCACCTGCCACTACGGCGGTCCGGGTTCGACTCCCGCCCAGAGCTGAAATAATTTCAGTATCGGTTTGCTGCGAGGTGGTACTCCAAATTTCGTGGGCGGGGAGTTGGGTGTGTGTGTGCGTGTAAGGTCACAGTATTACCTATAGATCGGTCATACGAGCTCTGTGCTCTCATCCGGGAGGTTAATAACTGTCGATCACGAGTCCAACACGTGATCCAAGACCATGGTGGGGAATCACACACACACACACACATACACACATGCACATTGCATGACAACTGTATTGTTAGGTGTATGTCTCATCGGATTATGCTCTCTAGCAACTACTATAATTTCTCGGAGATTTATGGTAATTAAACAAGATGAAAAATTGAAAATCCTACTAAAAAAAAAAAAAAAAAAAAAAAAATCGAACACTGATGTCTCGCAAGGGTTGGTAGCCTGGTGTCTGGGATGTAACTATCTCCTAATGAAGGCAGCTCTCCTTCGTGGACTATTAGAAGAGTTGGTACGCCTATGAGGTAGATGTGTCCGGTATCTGTTCATGAGTCAGTATAGCAACAAGTAATTTTGCTCAGGTTTCTTGATTTGTCTGCAATATACAAAATATTAGATAAATAGATGAATAAATATATAAATAAACAGGTAATTATATAGACAAATAGATCAATTCCAACCAACAAATCAGTACATGATTGACATGAAAGTTTGAGGAAAGGTCGGAATTGATTCCTATATGACACCATTAAGTTACACGACTCCTTGGTCAAGGTAAAGAACAAGGTCACCGATAATTTGAAAAATTTGTTGTTTATTCTAGCTGCCTTCAACGATCTTATCTAGATAGGGTAACCCTTCCATTAAACAAATTAAGGAACCTGTCAGCCTATGCTATTCATCTACAGTAGGGGAAAGGGATTAATTATCTAAGATGGAATAAGTGTCAGGATTTGTGTCAGCGACTCTACATCGCGTGGGGTTTCGTTCTGCAATTCTCTTATCGACTCTTGGCCCGAGGTTAACGATTGACCCGAGAAGCGCATCCCCCGAACCCCTGCGTGACGCCACTCTCACATAGTTTCGCTCAAGCCTACAGACATTCGCCCAGGCACCAGCACTAGGCAGAAAACCCGCACGATGAATTCTAGGAAATCTTGAAGTGTGTTGGGAATCTGTGGACTGGAATGCATCGCCTTCAAATCGCATTTAAAGATTTCATTAGGGGCTCACTACCCTGGTGGTGAAGGGGGGGGGGTTCAGTCCGCGTGAATAAAATTGCTTGAAGACAGCCAGAACAAACAAGTCTTCAATATTAGCAAAAGGTTTTAACGCTCAAGCACCATGATGCACTTTAAATATTCAATTATGAAAAACAGTAAATCATTTTATTACTTTGTTGAGTAATGCCAATGAGAGACGAAAAGATCAATTAATATCCATGAAACAATTTCGAAAAGAAAAGTTGAAAATAGGTAAAAGACCTACTTTTAAAAAGATTGTCGATGTAATCTTGATTATGTGTAAAGATAATGCACTAATAAAGGAGATTGCTTTACCTGGTAATTACAAGTTTTGCCCGGCTATGCAAAATTATTTTGAACTATCCAGATTAAATTTTACTTGATTTTTGCTCCATGAGGCGGTAAGAGTCTCAGTATCTTATCTATTTTTTTTTTTTTTAAGTAGACCAAAATATTTCATTCAATTGTAAGAACAATATTATTATTATCATCGACATCTCACAAACGCTTCTATACTTATGGATTTAGTTATGTGGGCGTCGAACATGAGGGTTCGTGTAGTAAACCTCCCCTTCCAGACATCCTTGTCATCTTCAAATAGTGTGTCCTAGCTAACGCCAGACGGTTTTATTCAGCTTAGGATGACCATATTGTAACTCGTCGACGACTATTCACCAGCGATTCCATCCTTAAGGCCAACATCGCACTCACCTTGTGCATTAGGTAATTACAACCTAAAGTTGCTCTGTAAATCAATGGGGACATTCATACAGACACTATGCACACACACAAAGACACACACACACACACACACACACACACACGCACACGCACACACACACATACATACACGCACGCACACACACACACACACACACACACCACACACACACCACACACACACACTACAAGTCAAATCGAATTAATCATTCTAACCTCAAGACACATACGGAAGCAATTAAACAAGATATTCCATAAATGCCTCGTTATGGTATACTAGGCCAAGGTAAAATGAATACTACAAGGTACGTTAGCGGGGGGCTGAGGGAGAACCAGAAAACCTCTCCACTGAGCAGGTAGATGATGACGTCAACGTAAATATAGAGACCAGGGTTTTTGTGATTAAAAGAGTAGCTAAGGCAGACAAATAACATATAAAAATGCCAACAGTTTGTATAATGCAGAAGTGCAATGCCTTTAGACTGAAAGGTCATAAAAATATACATTTCTTTTCACTACCCAAAGATAAAAAACTTAGAAACAAATGGATTGAATTATGTGGTACACACAATACTTGGTCATCTGGATATGTATACAGCCGTCATTTTGAAAGTTACTATTTATTAGCAACATTTCCTGAAATTGTTATTCAATTGCAAATAAACAGACAAAAGAATCCGGTTAAAACATAACTGAGCTTGGTGGAGATAAAGGTCTACATATAAAATCCACGCTTGACATGTCATCCCATCTAATAACTCGTCATATTAATATAATCCACCTAATGTGAAAGCATGGAAAACATTTTCATAACTTTCCTGGCGGTCATATCTCAGATACTGATAATTTGAGGATAAGAAAGTGATACTGAGTAATTTCAGTATTGTGAAAATCATAGTGTAATTTTAAAGTCTACCATACATACAGACGGTTTTCTTTAAAGTTTATATTTTCTCCCACCTGTCACTCTCCCCCTCTGCATTTCCTATGACGTCACGGTGGAGGTGCGCGGAGGGGGGGGGGTGCTCAATGTACCTTATAGTATTCGTTTTACCTTGTACTAGGCTACGACCTCACCTTTGTAGTACAAACACTCCGTTTTTACCCCCGAAACGTCCACCAGTGACTGCCACGTACATGCTATCCAAACACATAGAGCAATTTTTTTTTTTTTTTTTACGAGGAAGCGTCTATTGACGCAATAAGTTCACATTCTTTTGCATAAAATAGAGGCAAAGGAGTGGGGAGGAGAGGGAGGGGGAGGGGGAGGGTCAAAACTAGGAATGTCAAATTACCTGTTCCCAGGAATACATCATGTTTCATGAGTCATGTCACACTATCATGCAAGAGGCATCACTATATTCTGCAGATATGTAACTGACACGTCCATTATAGTACGACGAACTTTACCCTAAAAAAAAAAGTAATAGATGATAAATAAATGATCCCAATATGAAAGAATTTAATCTTTCTTTAGCACTTCGATTTTTTTACAGCACAGTTGCTACCAGGCGAATCTATTTCTCTCCGCGAAACACCCTTGGTACCCAAAGTATTTAACAGTGCTACCACAATAACTTCAATTTAGCGTGAGTATTCTCCATTTCGTAGCTAATGTCTATTATGTCTGTGCGATACATTTTGTGTGTGAAATATTCACTCTAAGCCTAATATCAACTGTGGTCAATATCTACTGCGTATGATATCCACTGTTTGTAATATTAATCGTGTGTATAACATCTATTTGTGTACAAAATATCCATTCAATGTATAATGTTCATTGTAGATATAATTATTCTTATATGTGTAATGACAATGTTATATGAAAATTTCGTGACATCCTTACAGTCCAGAGTCACGCAGCATTCTTTTATGGCTGGAAATTAATCTCTACTCGTAAAAAGATGTTGACTATTTTCTATCTTTACTAACTCCATTTACCTGCTGTTTTTCAGTCTCTCTTTACCATCTCTACACCTCCACTTCTTCTATGCATTATTGCTAATGAAATGATAAAATGTGTGTAATATTCAGTGTGAGTAATGTGCCCATTGTGTGTATAAAACCCATTGTGTCCAATCCCCATTATGTAGCATTCATTGCATGTAGAATACACTGTGTAATATCTCCTGTGAGAATCAGTGGTCTTTGATTTTGCTTCAGAATGAAGAACCGGGTTCGGTTCCGATAGTCACTGGTGACCGCCACTTGTCCCGGCTGTCCGAGGAATTATGGGATCACGGGTTCATGTCCCAATCAAGGACATACCGTATAAATGCCTACAAGGTGCTTCACAAGAAATGATGAAGGAATAAAGATAGTAATGATAAAAATGATAAAGACGATAATTATGGAAAGTGATATTGAAAATAAGGTAATTGTCAATAAGTTAATAAAAATATTGAGTAACAACAACAACAACAATAACAACAGCAATAATTATGATAATAATAATAGTAATAATAATAATAATAATAATAATTATAATGAAAATAGTAATACTAATAACGATAACATTGATAACAATAACGATAATTATAACAATAATGATGATACTGGTAACAAATTATGAAATAATGTATGCCATTTATAATCATAATAACAATATAACCGTTGATTCTAACAGTAAGCATTATCCTCATCTTCCTCCTCATCATCATCCATTTCCCTCAGTGTCCAAAAGCGAGGAAGAGGATGAAGAAATAAATATCCAGCTATGGTCGCTAATAGTCTATGGGGGGACATTCTTCAAGCATTTTCGGAATGTCGAGATCACGACTTCATTCAAAACTCGTTAAATCAGTTCCTGAAAGCCCGAGAGCCATTCCTGGACCAGAGGAAGGTATTATGGCACAATAAATACATAGATAATTCACCAACAAATTATATTTTTTTATAATATTGTTGATATTGTAAAATCTGATCCCTCGTTCAAGTTTACGACTGCTGGTATTGTAGCGGAATAGATAACCTCTTGCTTAATGACCTCTGATGATTTACTCTCCCCCATCTCTCTCTCTTTCTCTCAATCCCCCCCCCACACACACATGCTCTTTTTAAGTACAGGTATACTTGCATGTGAATTGTACATGCTTTTGTGTGAAGGTGAATGTGCCTTTCATGAACAAAACTTCACTTTTAAAATGTAGAAATATATGATTTTTGAGTGTATTTTGCATCTGGGAAATCCCTTTTTAGAGTCAAACATTGAAGAGATCCATTTCCATTGATACCGGGTTAACATGTTCAGAATGTCCTGGTGAAACCTCTCACTGTGCTCGTCACTGACGGCGCCAAGATTTGCAAGGAAAAAGTCCAAGTAAGAGTCTAGAAGTAAATATTTAGGCTCATATTGCATCCCAAGGCCTTCTAGGATGTCAGTAAGTATTTTACGATTTCAGAATATTTGTTTTCTTTGTAATTCCCCAAAAACTCTGCGCAAACTTTCTTAAATGACAGGCATGCAACTTTTTTAAGATCATTTACCTCTTCATCAAAATTCTGGTCTCTCATCAACTCCTTACTCTGTGATCCAAAAAATACTTTTGATTTTTGCGTCACTTACTCTAGGAAACCTATTTTTCAAATATATGAACCCCTTGTCAGTTCTATCCATACCTTTAACAAAATGTTTCGTCAACCTTAGCTTGATATGCAAAGGAGGCAGTTAAATTTGATCTGAATCAATAAGAGGAGGATTAATAACATTCTTCTCTCCTGAAGTCAGAGATCGTTTCGGTCACACATTCTTTTCAAAACTTTGTGTAACCCAGCTGCATTCCAAGTAAAATTGCTACAATCTTTGGGTCACCACAGATATTCCATCTTTGTTCTTCATACTTAATTTTTTGCAATACAAGCTTCATACTCTCATATGTTTCCTTCATGTTAGCTGTATGGGCCAGAGGAACAGAAGGAAAATTATTTCCATTGTGAAGCAAAACAGCTTTCAGGCTCACTTTTGAAGTCACTAAACGAGCACCACTCATTTCTGTCATATTTATGGTTAAGTTTCTCCATAACAGAACATGCATCATTGCAAAACACCAAACCATCCTCAAGTGATAAAAATGTTCAAAATCGCAATGTCGCTTACGATAAAAACTGGAAGCAAGAAGTTCAGATTGCTATTTTGACAAGTTTAAATCCCGCACAAGATCATTCAGATCTCCCTGACTCAATAAATAGGGTTCACTTGAAGAACAGATTGACTGAAAGTGCATGTCTTCTGTTTCTTTTTCCGTAACCTCCTCACTTGACTTATCATAGCAAATGATAAATAAGGATATTCTACAGTATGCTTGGATGTTATGTTATAACTTTTATACTTGTAATGCAGAAATAGCACTCTAAAGTATGATATTTTGGATCCCCTGCAAACCTTTCGCCCATGCAATGAAAAACCTGACACAGGCTACATAATACACATGAGGAGCCCAGCTTTTATCCTGGTCCCCCACTTTACAGCCAAAATAATGTTCATAACACTTTTTAATCAATGACGTGAAACACCGTCTTTGTGACTTGAATGTCAATACACCGCAAATAAAGCAAAAATTGTCTGGGTAGTTTCTATATTTTCTTTGCATTATGAAAGTGAATGGCGGGTACGCTACTGTACAATATCAAACTTATTGCCACACAAATGCGCACTACACAACCTCACACCATTACCTCAAACACAGTACTGCCAAACGTATAATAATCTCACGCAGTGTTGTCAAACATACTGTTGTCAATCGCTTGATTGAAATTTATCTCACGTAACACACATAACGTAACATACCGTGCAACACACAAACTGTGGGTGATGGGAAAAATTGAACATTATTTTTGGATTCTGAATGCAAAAACATACAAGATACACCTATTGTTTTCTTTGGAACAAATTCTTTTTTTACCAGTGTAATCCGATCATAAAAGAATACTGGGTATTCACTGAATATTCAGTGAATACCCAATACTCTATATGGGATAGAGAAAAATGAAGATAAGTTGATGGTGTAGGATAGAAAAGAGTGAAAAAGAAGCATAGAGGTGAATGTGAAATCCAGAGGGAGGGGAAAGGGACAGGGGCAGGACAAGGAGGCCAAAGATAGGAGTCTCGAAGAACCGGTAGACCCCTTCCTTACCGGATGGCACTTTTCTTTTCATCATTCCTGGCGCCAGGCTATCCTATTAATATCCGTGACACCTCGGTAATAAGGGGATTATACCATATCAATGTGAATCCTTTTTGAACAGTGTGGTACTTTTCCTTGTACACTGGATCAATAGTAACCATGGCACCTCTACGGAAGCGATGGCTTATGGTTCAATACTTAGGAATTTTGGATCGTAAATCAACCCTTATGGACATTTACTCCTCCATTTCAATATATTTTTGACCCAGATACCTTACTCCTATATATCACAGTGTGTGTGTGTGTGTGTGTGTGTGTGTGTGTGTGTGTGTGTGTGTGTGTGTGTGTGTGTGTGTGTGTGTGTGTGTGTGTGTGTAAATGTGTGTGTGTGTGTGTGTGTGTGTGTGTGTGTGTGTGTGTGTGTGTGTGTGTGTGTGTGTGTGTGTGTGTGTGTGTGTGTGTGTGTGTGTGTGTGTGTGTGTGTGTGTGTGTGTGTGTGTGTGTGTGTGTGTGTGTGTGTGTGTGTGTGTGTGTGTGTGTGTGTGTGTGTGTGTGTGTGTACGTGTGTGTGCATATGCATGTGTGCGTGTACGCGAATACGCTTTAACGCAATTAAGTCCTTGCGTGAGAGTGCGTAGTATCGGTCTATCGTGCATACGCGCTCGGCAGTGTTTGCCACAAGTCACGTAAACATCAAGAATTAGTAAATAAAATTCAGCCCAAACTTTTGCAATATACTGTACAACACGCACCACGCAGTCTCCCTTCTAACAGGCGAAATAGATAAGCATCTTAGATGATGCAAAACTGAAACCGGAGTATTCTGGCTTAAAACCCCTCCTTACCGGGTGGAACGTTTTCTATTATGCCAGATGTCGCCAGGCAATTTTATTTCTCTTCTTGGGGTTCTTCTCAAGTGTGATTAACTCCTTGCGTACCGGTTGGCACTTTTCCTTCCATTCTGGCTTTTGTCAGTAGATTTTATTAATCTCCCCGGCATTTCCTACTCCCCAGTAATAATTTAGCATTTACAGTACGTGACAAAAATACTTTGATCGTAACATTTCCTCAGGAATAGAACGGCGAGCTTGCAGTGGGTCCTCAAGGTTGGCCAGTCCTCTTCTATGGCTCATGGCTCCACCTCTTTGGGGCGATTGTGTCCCCAAGGATAAAAGCATTGTTTACTTACCGGCGACGAAATACTAACATAGTCTGTGACGATGTTGTGCTCTAAACTCGTCGTTACTCCCCCCCCCTACCTTCATCGTTCTTATAAATTTCATTATCTTCGATTTCTTAAGTTTCGTCTCGCGTCGCGTGGTTTCTTACCTCCCCATCTCTCAAATCTACTAATGTATTCTGAAAATACTAACAAATCATGTTTTTTGTGTACGTGTGTGTATGCGTGTGTGGGTATACATGCGTGTGTGTACGTTTGTGACGCATGTGCGTACATGTATGTAGTGTGTGTACGTGTATGAGCACATGTGTGTAAGCGCGCGCCCGTGCCCTGTACCTACTTACCTCTATCCACGCTGAAATAGCCACGAGGCACAAAGAACAAAGACAAAATTAATTACGTTTTCGTGTGGCACTACACTTGAAAACAATTAACGTAAAGAATCAATGGAAAGAACTGCATATGATCCCTTCTTGGGAGAGGGCACAAGTCCTCATATTCTGGTTGCCGTCAGGTGATTTTATTCAACACTATATATCATCACTCCTAACATCAACTATGATCCTTTACCATCTCTAATAGTGTACCTCTTTGACGCCATACTATCCCAAAAGTTATCAGTGCTAGTTCTAAAAGAAGAAAGAAGAAGAAGAAGAAAGAAGAAGAAGAAGGAAGAAGAAGGAAGAAGGAAGAAGGAAGAAGGAAGAAGAAGAAGAAGAAGAAGAAGAAGAAGAAGAAGAAGAAGAAGAAGAAGAAGAAGAAGAAGAAGAAGAAGAAGAAGAAGAAGAAGAAGAACGCGAAGAAGAACGCGAAGAAGAACGCGAAGAAGAACGCGAAGAAGAAGAAGAAGAAGAAGAAGAAGAAGAAGAAGAAGAAGAAGAAGAAGAAGAAGAAGAAGAAGAAGAAGAAGAAGAAGAAGAAGAAGAAGAAGAAGAAGAAGAAGAAGAAGAAGAAAACACATAACCTTGAAGAAGAAGAAAACATACACATAACCTTCAATTCATCTGTTTTGATGAGACCCCGCAGAGGCGTGGGTTCCTCGCTCTCTCGTTTATTATTAACATAATCACCGAGACAGAAATCTATGCCGATTCTTCGGTCGGCACCGCATTTCCGAAAAATAATTTTTCAGTTTTCCTTTTAGATCACGTGGTATGGAAATCAAGGCCCTCTGTCACACTTCGTCTTCGCCGCCGTTATCCTGAGTCCATTTCCAAGAAAATTACAGCTTCCGCCAACGCTTTCACATAATACACGGGCCCCCCGTGAGGTACACACACAAACACACACATACACACACAAACACAAACACGTACACACGTACACCACACACACACACACACACACACACACACACACACACACACACACACACACACACACACACACACACGCGCACACACACACACATACACACACACACACATACGCACACATATAGCACACATATAGGTTTCACATAATACACGGGCCCCCCGTGAGGTACACACACAAACACACACATACACACACAAACACAAACACGTACACACGTACACCACACACACACACACACACACACACACACACACACACACACACACACACACACACACACACACACACACACACACACACACACACACACACACACACACACACACATACACACACACACACATACGCACACATATAGCTTGCTGATATATTGGCCAGCGTCGAAAGCTAGACGGAGACCCGAGTCCGCCCAGCACACGGCATGGAATCTTCACCAACACTACAAATCGTTACTATCCCCTTTGAGCAAGGGGATGGGCATGTGGTGCCTTAAGCTCACAATATTACCCACAAATTAGACACTATGAATTCCGAGCTCTCATCCGGGAGGTAATAGCTGTCGACCACGAGTCCAGTACATAATCCAACACTATGGTGAATCTCATAATTCTTTCCCTTTTTCAAATAGACATTATCATATGAGGTATGAAATTCGAACACTGACACCTGTGAATGTGTGACGGTCGCGTGCATTTGAGACGTAAATCTACGTTTGGGTGAAAACGTAAAATTATGCTCAAATGAAAACAGTAAAGTTATCGAGTTCAACAAAGTTACGTTCGCGGATAAATGCAAATTAATGTTTGAATAAAGATGTAAAATTACGTTCGAGTGATGACGTCAATTTACATTCGAGGAAAGAAGAAATATCAACGTTTCAATGAAAAAACAAAAAACAAAACACTGCACCGGTGGCAAGCACAACACACTGCGACCAGAACCCAACGGCAACTACTCATGAGACTTTGCTACTGCAACTTCACATCAATGAAACACGCTATCGTGCTGGGCCTCAACACCTACCCCGCAACACCACCATTCCCCCAATCCCCGGATCCCTCCCGGCCGAGGTAAGAAGTTAGGTGGGCATGCAGTGCCAGGAACAATGAATAAATGTGGCACCGGAAGGACCGAATAGCATCACCTGGCACTAATCAGAATAAAATTTACTAAGGGTAGTACAATAGCGAAAAAGTTAATTGAGGGAGCTTCAACTCCATTTAGGCCGTAGTCCTACGAACAAATAGATTAAATCACCTGGCGTTAGTAGCACAAAGTCTCATAAAATAGCATTATAGCACCTTGGATTATCTGTAACTTATTAACAAATAGAAACAAATAAAACAAGTAAATAAATATATCTACCTAAATGAAAACTATTGAAACATATGAACCAAAGATAAATACATGTATGAATAAATAGATGGATAAATGAATAAATCATATAATGAATATAGAAAAAGTTTATATTGGACGGTGTACACGCAACTGCTAACAACTGAATTGGAACTACGTGTAAATTGAGTAGATTATTAAAACTGTTTACGGTGTACGACATAGAGGTGGGTCATGTACCCATCAAAAGGATTTAATTTTCAAACAAACTTGCTCGAATTTGAACTATGGACATACACCTATGTAAACACACCGATGAACACGCACACACTTGCATGTACACACACGCGCGCACGCAGCAAGAAAGAGAGAGAGAGAGAAAGAGAGAGAGAGAAAGAGAGAGAGAGAAAAAGAGAGAAAGAGAGAAAGAGTGAGAGAGAGTGATAGAGAGAGTGTGAGAGAGAGAGAGAGAGAGAGAGAGAGAGAGAGAGAGAGAGAGAGAGAGAGAGAGAGAGAGAGAGAGAGAGAGAGAGAGAGAGAGAGAGAGAGAGAGAGAGAGAGAGAGAGAGAGAGAGAGAGAGAGAGAGAGAGAGAGATATGGTGGCAATGACAGTGGTAGTAATGATGATGATAATGGTGGTGGTAGTGATAGTTGTGATAGCAATTATCACTTTCGTGACAATGCTTCATTAACATCATTATAATAGGACGCCATTCAATTTCAGTAACATTTGAATGAAGCGACGATCGAATGAAAACTTTTGAGTGAAGCGACGTTTAATTCACGTGACCCTCAATTGAGGCGACGTTTGATTCGGGTGCCAAGACTCTTCTTCTAGGATATCGGGCGGAGGCAAGCGACTCAACTTGGGAGGGACGAGCAAATTGGGCGATTCGTGTTAATTTATGCCTAATTAGGGTGTTATTATTAAGGGAGGGATATGTCCAATGAGGAATAATGAGGGCAAATTGAGAAGGAAAGAAAGCGTGAATGGAGAAAATTAGGGCTTGTGCCCGAACACTAAAAGGGGAAAGGCGAAAAGGGAGAGGAGGGAAAGGAGAGGGGGAGAGGCGCTGGAGAGGTAAGGGGAGCGGGAAGGGAGAGAGGGAGAGATCGGGGGGGGCTTTGTCTGAAATGAGGCTTGGTTCGAATACCTCTACGAAGTCGATTCTCGACACTGTGTTAGTTCGCCTGTTTTCTGTTACCATGTTTTGCTTTCTTCCTTACTCTTCTATACGGGAAAGCACGCACGCGCGCACACACGCACACACACACACACACACACACACACGTGTGCTTACATGGAAGCAACTTTGTTTTATCTATTTATCTGGTTTTCGTTTTATAGTGCTCTTTCTATATTATAGGCAAACACAAGTGACTGGCAATGTATGCTCACATCGTGTTTGTGAACAGCAGACTCTTTCATTTTAACTTGGCAGAACTAAAACTACCTTCAGCTTTGGCGTCCCATAAACAAAGAAAATATTGAAAAACAAATAAATACGTAAGTAATTAGAAGGGAATAAATAGATAACCAATAAATTAACCAAAAAACGTAAAAATAAAAACATAATAAATAGATCAAGAACATCCAACAGCAATTCGCAAAAATGAAAAATATGAACAATATCACTGGCAACATTACAGACGAATATCTCCGTATAGTTAAATTGAATGGATCTAACCAAAACATCGTTTTCGCAGCCATAACCGCGAAGTTTAGAAAACTGTTCATGGCGCCGGCGACGACATTTTACTGTTATTTTTTTCCATATTATCATCATCATCAGAGTCTCCCGCGAAACCACGCTTCCTCTTGGCAGTATCTCCCCTACCCCTGCCCCTCGCCTCCGAGCAATGAATCAGCTGACAGGCACCGAAACGGGACGGCATTGGAGCGGACGTGGTGCCGCCGTGGCACATCCGGCCCTATGTTCCTACGTGATGCTATCAGGAG
>NC_134779.1:83118877-83123877 GCF_046742065.1 Oratosquilla oratoria
GTACCCAACTACGCAGTGATAAAAATACTTTTAAGGCATTGAATACAAGTTTAAGATATGTGTAACCAATAACTAAGCTACAGACATAAATGATTCATTTATCCCTTAGAAAAGATACTTTTTGTATTTCAAGAAAAATACTGTACGGTAACTGCAGTTAACACAGACAGAATGACAGACTGATAGACAGAGAAACAAAGACAGACAAGGAAAAAATAAACAAAAAGACAGGCCGACAGAGATAGAAATAGAGACAGGGATAGACATACAGTCCAAGAATTTAGTTTTTCTTCTGAGACGCATAAGAACAACCAATAGCATAAACAACATCATGAATTTGATGGCGTCTTTACAATGAAAACATGTATTTACTACAGAAGTACTCTACGATGTTTAACAAACATTCTGAGTCATACATGGTTTTTCATTTCTATATACCTATCTTTATGTAAACAATAGATTATGGAATTGAAAATACCTGTGCACGGGCTCGTTTGTATGTGTGTGTGTGTGTGTGTGTGTGTGTGTGTGTGTGTGTGTGTGTGTGTGTGTGTGTGTGTGTGTGTGTGTGTGTGTGTGTGTGTGTGTGTGTGTCTGTGTCTGTGTGCGTGTGTGTGTGTGTGTGTGTGTGTGTGTGTGTGTGTGTGTGTGTGTGTGTGTGTGTGTGTGTGTGTGTGTGTGTGTGTGTGTGTGTGTGTGTGTGTCTGTGTGTGTGTGTGCACGTATGTATCTATCTAATTAAAATGTACCGGATAAGAGCAAAACCTCAAGTTCTTCCCAACAATTTTTGTCCAGAGTGGGGGTTGGGGGTGGAGGTTGTTATGTTGAGGAGCGGGGACAGAATCCTATTGAAGACTTAAGATTCCCCCCATCCTCCACCAGGCTCTCAGACCTAAGCTGCTTATTACCGACAGTCTAGAAGACCCTAACAGACGTAGGGAACGGATACCTCGTTCCTGCCTTGTCCTTGTTTTGTTTTTTTTCGAAATTCGTAACAAAAGAAGCTTTGAATTTTAATCCTTGTAATTTTTTTTTTATTTCATTCTATTTCTCTTTCAAGTAATTCCAACTCCTCTTATCTTGTGTACACAACATATGCACTCTGCTTTCTGATCAAATGTATGGCATAGTAACCTACATTAGAACATTCTGGACATCTTGTTGATAATAAACACATGCGTACACAAACACACAAATAGGCACGAGAAATCTGTCTGCTCACAATAAGGATATTCAAATGTTCTAGGCTCCTTTTTCCGGCGATCCATATATTCATTCAGTAATTAGTTGAATCAAAAAATGAAAAATTTCTATGTCATATTGCTTGGCACAAAATCTCTGAGGTCCCAATGTGAGCTATTGTACAAGCATGTAGTTTGCACTGTCACAAACACACGCCCCTTCTCGACATGTAGCGAATTAATAGACCCGTTTACCCAAATGGGTAAAAACAATTCAGGTGAAAATGGTTTAGGTACTGAATAATCCATTTCCATATCACGGTAAGTTGGGTGAATATGTGTGTGGTCTCTCTCTCTCCCTCTCTCTCTCTCTCTCTCTCTCTCTCTCTCTCTCTCTCTCTCTCTCTCTCTCTCTCTCTCTCTCTCTCTCTCTCTCTCTCTCTCTCTCTCTCTCTCATCCTGTCTCTCTTTCTTTCTTTCATCCCCTATACTTTTCTCACCCTTCTTCGCTGTCTCTCTTCGTTTGCCTCTCTTTCTCTCCTTCCTGTCCTCCATCCATCCTGTCCGTACCCAACTCTAAGTGTTCAAATGTCATAGAACAAAATCTCACCAAGGCAGGCCTGAAACTGGCATATAGCACTGGAATAAAAATAGGCGATATTTTGAGAAATAAAGTTAGAAACAAAGTCAAAGATAGAGATAACTGTTTTGTTTACAGAATTCCATGTAAAAGCTGCCCCGCGAGTTACTTTGGCGAAACTAGCAGAGGAATTCACAAGCGGACGATGGAATATAAAAATGACGTCAAAACCCACCGGACCTCCAACTCATTAGTGGTACATATCGACAACTTTGACCACCTGCCGGATTGAGAAAAAAACAGAGGTGCTCCATAATGGACGTGACAAAAAGGAAAGGAGGACAATTGAGGCAGCATGCATTACTTCACTCCCATGTAGCAATAATCGGGACGGTTTTGTCAAGTTGGCGAGCGTAGCAAGCAGCCTACTTATCCACGAGGCCAGATGGAAGCGAGATGACAACAGCATTGACCGGGGAGGAACGGGGTGAGCTGCGTGGATATATAATTTGTCATTGTCTTATTTGTGTACACTCTGAAAAAGTCCTAGTTGGACGAAGCGTCAGTAATAGAATTCAATGGATTCTTGGCGTTTAAACTCACCACCCTACCACTCACATATATATGTATATATATATATATATATATATATATATATATATATATATATCATACACATACACACACGCACACACACACACACACACATATATATATATATATATATATATATATATATATATATATATATATATATATATGTACAACACTGAATGGGTCCCAGTGAACAGATACACATATTTATCACACACACACACACACACACACACACACACACACACACACACACACACACACACACACACACACACACACACACACGGCTCGGTGGCGGATTGGTAAAGCACTGGCCTCATAAGCCAGAGAACCGGGGTTCGATTCCCCGGCCGGGCGGAGATAAGTTGGGTTTGTCTCCTTTCACGTGTTACCCCTGTTCACCTAGCAGTGAGTAGGTACGGGACGTTAGTCAAAGAGTTGTGACCTTGCTGTCCCGGTGTGTGGCGTGTGAGTGGTCTCAGACCTACCCAGAGATCGGCAAATAATGAGCTCTGAGCTCACTGCCGTAGGGTGGTGTCTGGCTGTCTCGACAGAGACTGCAGCAGATCCGAGGTGAATACACACACACACACACACACACACACACACACACACACACACACACACATACATACATACACACACACACACATGCACATACACACACTGTGTGAGAAAGTGAGTGAGAAAGAGATACCAAAAGAGAAACTGAACGAAGATGCCTTCAGGACCGACAGCGTGTCTAAGACTCATCGAGCATTGGAACAAAGCGCATTCTGGACCTTAATGAGTTTTTTTTTTTTTTTTTTTTTTTTTTTTTGCGATGTGTCATTAGTGTATTGCGCATTTTCTTCGTTCTGCTTGTGATCACAAGACTCGTCTTCTAAAAGACTCCGAACGTCTCTGACCGTAGACAAAGGGACAACGTAGACGGACCGAAATAAAGAAAATCGGATTTTTTTTTATGGCTACAGTCTGAACCATCGGACTTGGATTCGTATGGTTAGATTAGGCATTTTGGCTGAGGTTAGGTTTGTTTAGGTTACGTTATGGTGCGTTAGGATAGATTAGATTATGTTAGGTATGGTTATGTTAGGTCAAGTTAAACGTTAGGCTGGGTTAGGTAAAGTATGGTATGATTAGGTTACGTTACGTTACGTTAAGTTTGGATAAGCTAGGCTTGGTTAGAGAAAGCTAGGTCAGATTAGGATATGCTAGGTTAGATTAGGTTAGGTTAGGTTACGTTACGTTACGTTGCGTTGCGGTACGTTACATTACGTTACGTTACGTTAGGTTAAGGAAGGTTGGGTTAGGTTATGTTAGGTTAGGCTGGAGTAGGCTAGGTTAGGTTAGGATAGGTTAGCTTTTGTTAGGTTAGGCTAGGTTAAGTTAGGTTAGGGAAGGGTAGGATAGGCTAAGATGGTTTAAATTAAGTTAGGTTAAGTTAAGTTGGGATAAGCTAGGGTAGGGTAGGTAAGGGTAGGATAGGTTAAATTAGGTTAGGTTCCGTCAGGTTGACGTAGGATATATAAGGGCAGGATAGGTTACATTACGCTAGGCTAGAATTAATCTGGATTAAGTTGGGTTAGTGTGATTATGTTTGATCACATTAAGTGATTTATGTTAGGGTGGGGAGGTTGGGTGGTATACGTTGGGCCAGAGGTATGTTTGGTTAGGCTTGAATACAAATACTGATGATATATTGAAAATAGCTTTTACAAAATTACTATGAAAATTTTCTATTCATTATATATATTTTTAATACAATTCATTTGAAATTGTTTGTCTGAAATTTTAAACTTTGCTAAGTAACCTGTGTCAGCACAGTTTTTTGACGTAGAAACCCCCATACGGATTTTTTCTTTTTTTGTTTTGTTTTTTGAGTGAAGACTCATCTTCACTCAGAAGAGATATGATGGTTACTTTTAGGTTCTATTGTTACTCCTTTCTGCCAACCTACCTGAATCTTTCCTTTAAAACTGTATTAAATTGCCTTATAATAGGTCCTTAAATGACATTTCTCAATTTCTTCCACAGGAAGATATTAAAATTGTTTTTAGTTATCCCAATAATTTGTTTAAGAAAATAGTCAATGTACATCAAAGACCTAGAGATGAAATACATCAAGGTGTGTATAAACTCCCTTGCTCTGATTGTAACAATGTATATTGGGGACAAACAGGTAGAGATTTATATACTAGGATGCAAGAACATAAAAATTCAATTAAATACGCACAACATAATTCCGCTGTCTTCCAACATGTAGACAAGGAAGGCCATCATATGGATTGGAATGAGGCAAAGATTATCTTTAATTCAAAATGCAGTTTTAAAAGAAAAATAATAGAATCATCCTTGATTAACAAATTTCCAAATTTTAATATATCATATGGGCAGTGGTCACCTGACTGCATTACCCCCTGGGCAGTCAACAAATTGTTACCATCGTTGGTGAAGGCGGGTGACCTGCCCCGCAAAGCACTAGACGCTACCTGAGTCCTACCCTTGTCCCTTATTTTTATTGTATATAAGACATGCCTTTTGCTCTACCTTTCTGTATTCCACTGAAGAGGATCACAGTCCGAGATCGAAATATATGGAATTCATTTATTTCATTTCTTCTTATCCAACACAGTGGGTTT
>NC_134779.1:83143877-83146377 GCF_046742065.1 Oratosquilla oratoria
GTACTTTAGCTAAAACAGAATGAATAAAATACCGTGTTGATGGACTTAGAATTAATTGCTCTGGAATTAACCGCGCGTATCTTGGGAACACTTTACACTACATAAACACACACACGTACACGTACGCACACATGCATACACCCACCAATGCATCTACGGACACATATATCTAGGCACGGAGAAAAAGATTAGGTACATACGCACGCGTGCACACACGCACATATAAAGAAGTACACTATATACATATACAGACATTACACAAACACACACACACACAAACTCGCACACAAACGTACACGCGCACTCCAATATTTTCACTTCCCGTAAACAATTACACTTTTATCTAAAAATCAGCTGCAGCCGCTATATATAGCATCTGGTTGTAACGGAACTCGGCTCGCTATACTCGCCTATCTCCCAACCCCCACTGCTGTCATTCCATATTCCCTCTTCACTCCCCCCTTTCTTCACTCACCAGTCCTATTCCCTCACTTTTCATCTGCCTCCTGTTATTTATTATCTCCCTCTCTTCACTCTCACTCTCTCCTCTTCACTCTTCTCTCCCTCCTCTATCTATTCTCCCTCGTATTTTTACCTCACTTTTATCCTTGACTCCCCCTGTTCACTACACCTCCATACGAGTTTTCACTCATGTCCTCTTCTTTTCACTTCCTCTCTTTGTCCACCCCTTCTTCACTCCTCCCTCCTCTCCCTTTCACTTCTCCTTTACTTTCCCTTCTGCCCCTTATCCCTACCTTCCCTTCCAGGATTCCCATTCTTTTCTTCACTCTCTCCTCTTCATTCCCCCAACTCACCTCCAACACCCAATCCTCACTCACCCACACTGCTCAGGCCCCACATAGCCCAGGCTGCTGCCGGCCCAGTAAACACGTTTTCCGCCTCATAACATCAACTTTTGTGAAATAATACATTTCCAACCATGTCCATTCCTCAGCCCCTTCGAGTACGAGGTTCTACTCCCGCTATTCCCTTCCACCACCTCATCCTCTCCTCTCTCCTCCCCACCTCCTCCTCTCTCCACCTTACTTCAGTCAACCCTGAATCTTATCCATCTTCGCCTTCCATATCCGCGCGTTTAGCTATTCTCTTTCTGCCTCTCTCTGTCTCTGTCTGTCTGTCTCTCTCTCTCTCTCTCTCTCTCTCTCTCTCTCTCTCTCTCTCTCTCTCTCTCTCTCTCTCTCTCTCTCTCTCTCTTCTCTTTCTCTAGCTCACTCTTTTCTCTTTGTCATCTAATCTCCCTCACCCATTCTCTACCTTACTCTACCCATACACATCCTCCCACTCTCTCTCTCTCTCTCTCACTCTTCTTGCGGAACTTTCTTTCACTCCATCCCCCTCGTCATTCAGTTCTCATTTTATTGTCTTGAGTCATTTCCTGACCTGAAAAATATTAGTTTTCTTTGACCTCGAGGCCTTTTTATTTTTGTGCGCTGTTCGAACCTTGGGGCACTCCACTTTATTCTATGGTATCTATTTTCTTTAATTAGGTCCCTCTCTCACTCCGTTAGTGTGTGTGTGTGTGTGTGTGTGTGTGTGTGTGTGTGTGTGTGTGTGTGTGTGTGTGTGTGTGTGTGTGTGTGTGTGTGTGTGTGTGTGTGTGTGTGTGTGTGTGTGTGTGTGTGTGTGTGTGTGTGTGTGTGTGTGTGTGTGCTCATTCTAACTCATTTCCTTTGCCATGGGTTCGACTGCTCCAATAGTCCAAGTGTGTATATGGCAAAGATGACGCCTATGACGCAGCTACGCATATCACGGGGTAGGATCCGTAGTACCACCACCATCTCCAGCACCTACCTATCTACCTACCTATCTACCTCTCTCTCTCTCTCTCTCTCTCTCTCTCTCGCTATCTATCTCTCTTCCTATACGCTTACTTTCGGTCCCTAACAACGTTAATTGATTTAAATTTCCCATTTTTACTTAACCCAGAAAATTATTATGTCGTCAAGATAAACTTCCACTCCTTCAAGAATTAATTTTTTCTTGTTCATATTAAACATTTTATATGTGTGTCGTTTGTACGATTTCTTCTTATCTGCCTCCAAGCAATTTTATTCATTTTATATAAGCCCATGTAAACGTCTCTTCCTTCTCTTGTTATTCTTCCTTCTCCTCCCACAATTCCTCTTCCTCCTCCTCCTCCTCCTCCTCCTCCTTCTCCTCTTACACTCCCAATTTCGGCAACTGGTTTATATACGGTCTGACAAACTTTCCCCGTTCTCTGTCATCTTCCCCATTTTCTATTCTTCTTCCCCAATCATTGCCATTGTCGGGCGACTTACCCCTCCTCCTCCCCCAGGCAGATGCCTCTTGCGGCGTCACATGACCTTGCTCTTCACTCTGGCTGCTTACAGGCGATTTTATTCATCTAGAAACTCCTAATCTATTCCTGATTTCTCTTTCGCTTCTGACTCATTTACTCCCCCTTTCTTATCTATACGTTTATTATTTCCTTTATTTATTTGTTTCAAATTCGAAATAT
>NC_134779.1:83158877-83163877 GCF_046742065.1 Oratosquilla oratoria
ATAAATGAATAAACAGATAATATAAAATCATCTGACGAAAGCCCAGAAAAAATCGTCAAAACCATTCTGCCCATTGCAAAGGTTAATTGCCTGTCCGTCATGACGAATGTCAATCACAGTTAGACGGGCAAAAGAAAATTAAATTTCAAATTGTTCTCCCTTGTTCTCTTTTCTCCGCGCAATGACATCAGTCCCGCTTTTTGCTATTTGATTTTTATCCCTTACTGTATTCGGCGAGTTTTTTTTTTTTTTTTTTTAGTTGTTTTGGGCCCGGCTAGACAATTTTATTCAGTTTCGATGCAATTATTTGGTTATATTAAGGTATATATTCATGACTGTCTCCTTTTTAACATGCACACGCGCACATATCCCAGTATACACAAATAAAATTGATACAAATAAAATTAAACAGTATATTATATACCGAAAGGCTTTTTCCCAATTACAAAGGAAACCAAATAACATAAAACCACCCACACGAAACACGAAATATTCATAAAAACATAAATATTTAAACAAAAACACATTCACGTAAATGCAAGACAAACGCATATAAGTAAGATAGCATACATGCAAACAGACATTCATACACACACATGGAAGAAAAAAATCATAAAGACAGACATTAAGTGAATTTAAAGTAAAGTTTGACTATTGAAAACGGAGGTCATTCCAGTAGTATAGCTCTTATTCTGTATATTACAATTAGGTAAACACACACACACACACACACACACACACACACACACACACACACACACACACACACACACACACACACACACACACACACACACACACACACACACACACACACACACACACACACACACACACACACACACACACACACACACACACACACACACACACACACACACACACGGGAAGACCGATAAAGCAGACTCCGACAGATACTGAAAGAAACATTGAAACAGAGTAGCCGGCATAGAGAAAAAATGATAGAGAGAGAAAAACTAGGTACGGAGGAATGAAAATAAAATAGGGACGAAAAAGAATGGGGGGAGGGAGGGACGAAAGCAAGGAAGATAAAAGACTCAAGGGCAGAAAAACAAGGGGTGGGGAGGGGATGGGGGTATAAAGGAAGAAAAAAAAAAGAGAAAAATATTCTTTTGTCAGGAGCTGAACCCAGATCTTTCTAATTAGCAAAATCTTTGATCCATAAAAGGGCACAACCAATAAACACCTTCGCCACCAGGAACCGGGGTGGGTGGGTGGGGAGGGGGAGGGGTTGAGAACAAAAGAGGAGGAAGACCGACGGGAGAACGAGATAGAGAGATAGACAGAAGTGAGTTGGGGAAGGTAGAGAGAAGAAGGGTATAGGATACATGTGGAAGAGAACATGGAGAGGAATAAGGAGAATGGACGAGAAAGATGAGGAGGAAATGAAGAAAATGAAGAGTACGATGAGGAGAAGGATGATAATAAGAGGAAGGAAGATAATATAAAGAGGGAAGAGGAGAAGGAATAAGAAGGAGGAGGAAGAGGAGAAGAGGGTGAAGATAACAACGATGAGGAAGGGAGGAAGAGGAGAAGAATGGAAAGAACAGGAGGAGAAGAATGGTAATGATGAGGAAGAGGATGAAGAGGGTAAGGAGGGTAAAAAGGAGAAAGGATAAGGAGGAGGAAAAGGGGCAGAAGAGAATGAAGAGAACAATAAGGAGAAAGGGAAAAAGAAGAAGAGGAGAAGGGTGATGATGATAAGGAGGAGGATAAACAGAAGGAGGATAAGAAGGAGGAGGAGGATAAGGATGAGGAGAAGGCGAAGAATTTTTATTCTATAGGAGGCCTTCTGCCAATCAACACAACAAAGAGTATGGCAAAGGAGATGACAAAGATAAGTCGAAGTTCACTAAGAGTGCCACCAAAGCCTTCAATCCATTGACCAACTTTGAAGATTTTGTCCTGTCGACCAACAAACACTCCATTTCAGATGAGCACCCATTCCTTATGGTATGTGTGTGCGCGCGCGTGTGTGTATGTGTGTGTGTGTGTGTGTGTGTGTGTGTGTGTGTGTGTGTGTGTGTGTGTGTGTGTGTGTGTGTGTGTGTGTGTGTGTGTGTGTGTGTGTGTTCACGTGAAGTTACAACACTCCTAAAAAATATCCAGTATCAATATAAAAGGTGAAGATTATATATCTCATCTCCGATAATTCACCATCACTTCTGCCCTCGGGGACAATAACACGCTAAGGAAATTGTCTAGTACAGATGTAAGGAGAGCTGCATAAGGATAAAAAGGAAAAGATAAAAGAGATTCAGCATTCTTCTTTGAGCGCAAAAAAGGTTTCAATCATTAAAGAAAGCTACGTGCCTCTGGTCCGTAGGTGTACATGAGGTGTCGAAATATATAGGCAGAGGCCAGAGCATGCAAGCGTTCTGATGGGAATCGTGTACACAATGAAATAGACCAAGAGGAATACCAAGAATATCGTTTCTCTGTCTGACTCTGTCCGCCTCTCTGTCAGTCCCTCTCTCTCTTACACACACACACACACACACACACACACACACACACACACACACACACACACACACACACACACACACACACACACACACACACACACACACACACACACACACACACACACACACACACACACACACACACATAGACATACACACAATTGCGCGCACACGGTTCCGTGAAAAGGGGTCCCACAAACAAGGCAACTCGATATTAAAATGTGCTAACAAGGCCGAGCTGATGGGAACTTTGAAGCCGAAGTTGATTTTATTTTTTGGTCTCTTCCTATCCCCTTGTCATAATGAAATATAAAAGTATTTTTCTTCGCTTATTTGAACCCGAGATCAATCTTGCTTTGATCCACGATTCCGTATCTAAATTCTTCACATTCTTCCCCGAGTTTTCGTGGCTCGTCTTAGCATGAATTTTCCAACTGTAGTTGGGATGGCGCTCTTATCATCCTATCTGTAGTGGGGATGGCGCCCTCATCAGACGAACTGTAGTTGGGTTGGCGCCCTAATCACCCCAGCTGTAGTTTGAATGGCGTCCTCATCATCTCAGCTGTTGTTGGGATGGCGCCATTATTATTACAGCTGTAGATGGAATGGTGCCATCACCATCCCAACTGTAGTTGGCATGATGCTTTCATCATTCCAACTGTAGTTTGGAGGGTGTTCTCATCAACCCAAATACAGCTGGAATGGCGACCTGATACACGTCATCCCAACTGTTCGAGTAGTTAGGATGCCAACTACACTGAAGCGCATTATGTTACTGCGTTATTGTAAAACTGGCTAGAAATTAAAAAGTAAAAATGAACCTACTTAGTTCGACGCCATCTTAGTTATACTTTTCGCTATGTTTTCAGACTTATGGTATTTATTCTACCTACCTCCTGGCAACTCTATTCAATTTAGAAAGCCCCTTTTACATCAAAGTATTTAAATCTTTTAATCTAAGTGCTATTAGGTGATTTTACTCAGTGAAGGAAAACCACTTCAGTTGTGAAAGGGTGAAATATATCTGAAGAAACATTTTAATTGCATTTTACATTACTTATTCTAGATGTCGCTACATGATTTTATTTAACTGAGGGAGAACCTTATCTACAGCATAACTTTAGCCTTCAATCTCAATATTTCTGAATACGTATGGCAGGCTCTGAGTCTCTCTCACGGTCTCTTACGGCTCTCACGGCTATTTATAGCTCAAGCTGGTGCCGGTGCCGGCTCTAACTTCCCCCCCCCTGTCTCTTTTTCTGGCGATCATGACCATATATGGGCATTGTCGTTGAGTATTTGTTGTCGTCGTATTGCCTCGTTAGGAAATATTTATTCGAATTGTTGGTCCGTATCGCTCCCAGGCACTGTCCTTCTGGGCTGATGTCTTGCCTAAGACACAGTTTTCTGATCATTTTCGGCATATCTGAAGCTCACTGGTCCCCAAATTAGGAAATAACGAACCCCCCCTCCAACCTTTCCGCCTGTAAAGGAAACGTAGGGGAATTCCGTGGGAATCTTAAAGTTCTCGCTGTATGCCACGAATTAATATATAAATAACTTTCAAGATTCATATTTTTCTTTTCTACAAAAGCGTTAATAACAATCCCTATTTTTGGACTGTAACCTGTTATCAAGGAATGCATATTTACTTTGCGTAACTTAGCCCAGTGGTAGAGCGCTGGTCTTTCACTGCAGAGCCCCAGTTTCGGGTTTGGCCTGCCACGACCAGTCGTCAGTTGGGAATGAATGCTGGCATCTGTTGTGGAATTAAAAAAGTGAGAAGGGTACGCTGGAAGACGCGTAACTGGAATATTGAAGGAGGTAACAGTCAATGCTAGTAATCGCGGAAAAGTGCGGGACTTGAACCCGTGACTAGGAGGAAGCAAGAACCACAGGCCTCATATCATACCACCAACGGGAAGAGAAAGAACTAGTCTACTGTATCATCCCGAGGCGTAGGAGACGTGTCTCTCTACAGGACATGACCTTACGTTATTTACCACAGGGTATGTCTTTTGACTTTTGACACGTTTACTATTCCCTAATACATCAGTACCAGCCAACTAATGCATACATTTTCCGAGTCAGCTGCCCAATCGACCCACACTGATACCGACGCTGTAATCTTCCTAGGAGCCCCTCCGTCTTACTTCCTCCAGCTGAACTTCTTTGCCAGAACGAAGTCCCTCGCCGGAAGCACACCTTTCATTAGAACCACTCTTTCGGAGCTCCTCAGTGGGAATCCTTTGTCAGAACACTTTCGATGAAATTTCTTCCTCCGTCGGTCAGTTCTTCGTGGCTCTTTCGTCGATATCGCAGCACATTCCTTATTACTACTTCGTCGGAGGAACTCCCTCGTCCTACAACATTTTTATTCAAATTTGGCGTAGATTTGATAGAAAATAAAAACTATATTAATTATTGTCGTAAAAAAAAAAAAAAAAAAAAGCGAAAGACACCCACTAACATAAAACGAAAACTTAAATGACAAAAACTTGAAATTTTATT
>NC_134779.1:83171377-83173877 GCF_046742065.1 Oratosquilla oratoria
TTCTTTTGTGGGTGGGTATGGGAGACTAAGGGACATGTATTACCACCCAACAATCACACACTGCTATGTGATAACCAAAATCTTGGGGTGAGATTAAAAAAAAAAATAAGAAGATCCTGTCAATCCCTCCAGTTACACGCAGCTACTGAAGCAGACTGAAGACTCTAGTTTTCCTACAAAGGATAAGAAGAGCTTCAGGACATGATATCAGGCGAGAGTTCTGAAGGACTCCGGCCTTTTCCTCTCGAGAGAGCATGGAGAAACCCCGTTACGAAGCATGAAAGAAAATGCCTAACAAGCTGAATTCGCCATTTAAATAAATAATATCCTATGGCGTAGAGTCGCATCCAAAGGTCTTGTGACCCTGGTAGGCATTCTGTGATGAGCTTATTCTTTGTAAAAGACTGTTTCAGACGATTTCATTCGGCTTATAGGAGCTCCTCGATAGGCTTTGAGGAAATTTATTATACATTAAATTTTATTCAAACTAGATCTAGAAGAACATATACCTGAAAAGAACCCATACTAGATGGCGAAAAAGCATATGATTTAATTCCATGTGAAAAAAATAGACTGAAAGACATCTGTTTCTTCTGTACATTAACATACATGTATATATATATATATATATATATACATATATATATATATATATATATATATATGACGTAAGTAGGAGTAGGAAATACAGGTGTCTTAATCTTATTCTGGTTTCGCAGGTATGCTTTGAGAAAGCATACCTGCGAAACTGCCAGGAATAAACTCAGACTAAGACTCCTGTGTTTCCTACTTCCACATACATCAACCCGCCAGAATGCCTCCACACACACACACACACACACACACACACACACACACACACACACACACACACACACACACACACACACACACACACACACACACACACACACACACACACACACACACACAGTACGGCGGTCCAGGTTCGAATCCTGCCCAGGGCTGAAATTATTTCAGTATCGCTGCTCTTCAAGTCGTTACTCCAACTCTCGTGGGCGGTGAGTTGGGTGTGTGTGTGCGTCTTGTAAAGTCACAGCATTACCTATAGATCGGTCATACGAGCTCTGACCAAAGACCATGGTAAATATGTGTATATATATATATATATATATACATATATATATATATATATATATATATATATATATATATATATATATATATATATAAACTGGAACATGTAGGAGGGACACAAGGGAACCTACTAAAATAGATGGAGGACTTCCTGATTGGTAGAAAGATGAGAGTAGTACTTAGAGACAAATATTCAGGTTGGAAGGAGGTGATCAGTGGAGTTCCGCAAGGATTTGTATTGGCTCTAATAATGTTTGCTATTTATGTGAACGAGATGGATGATGATGTGTAATGTTACATGAGCTTCTTTGCAGATGACGCTAAATTGTTAAGGAAAGTATGTATGTATATACAGTATATATATATACTCGTATATATATGTATATATATATATATATATATATATATATATGTGTGTGTGAGTGTGTGTGTGTGTGTGTGTGTGTGTGTGTGTGTGTGTGTGTGTGTGTGTGTGTGTGTGTGTGTGTGTGTGTGTGTGTGTGTGTGTGTCTGACATAAGAAAAATCTTTGAAGATCCATCTTTAAGCTCGACCAGCGTTACGCAGAATTATCTCAGCGATAAGTTGAGTCCCACCACTAAATGTAGCTTCTGATGGAATAGCTTTCCCTTTTTTCTTACTTGGCGGAGACCTTTTCCCGTACCTTACCGAGCGATTCCCTTCAAGAATCACTGACTGTGAAAATATCTTTACCGTGTAGATGGTTCTGTTAAATGTTGTCAAATAGTGTTAAAATTTTTATAATTGAGGTTATCGAATGTAACATGATTAACAGCAACTGCCCATAGCTGGCCCCTAATTGTTAACGCTTTCCAAGTACAGAGGGCAAAGGTGACTAAAGCGTCACCTGGTTTACGCTCCTCACCTTTAACATCATTCGAGGCGGCGACGGCGCTCCTTCCGGGCCGTCGGGGACTTTTGTAATTAAAACGAATTCCTTTGACATTACCGTCATACTCTAGTTGGTTATGTCCCGAGGGAAACTGTTTGGGTCTCCTCCTCAAGAGCGAGTACTTGAACAAGGGGAGGAAGAGGAGGAGGAGGTCAAGGAAGAGGACGAAGAAGAGGTGGAGAGTGAGGAAAACGTAGAAAGTAAGAGAAGGGAGAGAATGAAGAGAAGAGGAAGAGTAGGGGGGGAAGAAGAGGAGGATGAACAGGAAAAGGGAAAAGGAAGGGGAAAGAGGAGGAGGAGGGAGAGGAGGAGGAGGGAGAGGAGGAGGAGGAGGAGGAGGATAGAAAGGAGTAGATGAGGATGAAATACAGTAGCCCTCCTGGCAGAGTGTTATTCAGTTCAGCGTTGTCCCTCAGCCCCAGCCGATTTCATTCAGCTTGAAAACGACTTCTGTGCGTTGAGGAATTAAGGACCTGTTTCACTTAGCCCA
>NC_134779.1:83193877-83196377 GCF_046742065.1 Oratosquilla oratoria
TATATATATATATATATATATATATATATATGTATATATATACATACATATATATGTATATATATACATACATATATATGCATATATATATATATACATATACATATATATATATATACATATACATATATATACACATATATATATATATACACATACATATATATACACATATATATATATATATACACACGCATATATATATATATATATATATATATATATATATATATATATATATATCCATACATATATGTATATATATATCCATACATACATATGTATATAAATATATATATATATATATATATATATATATATATATATATATATATCCATACGTACATATGTATATAAATATATATATATATATATATACATATATATTAATACATATATATATATATATATATATATACATATATATATATATATATACATATATGTATGGATATATATATATATATATATATATATATATATATATACATATATAATATATATACATATACATATATATATATACACATATATATATATACATACATATATGTGTATTGTATATATATATATACATATATATATATACACATATATATATATACATACATATATGTGTATTGTGTATATATATATATTTATATATATATATATATATATATATCCATACATACATATGTATATAAATACATATATATATATATATATATACATATATACATATATACATATATATATATATACATATATACATATATACATATATACATATATATATATATATATATATATATATATATATATATACATATATATATATAAATATCAGATAATTTTTATGGCCGTCGCGCATAGGACTCGAACCTACCGCTCTGTATGTATATGTATAAATGTGTTTATATATAAGTATATACATCACATATGTAAATGAACAGCTGTGTTCTGATAATGTTCCTGAAAATACTGCACTACTTTGGCACAGCCGTCACCAGTCCTCGGGAAGGGTCTCGGGCCGCTCGTGCAGAAACCATTACCCAGCTAATGAAAAACCAAATTCTTCCCACACCGATGCACAGCGCAGGGAAAGCTTAATTCCAGATTTAAGAAACTCATTAGCCCAAGAAACCATTAACATACTCAGGAGCCGAGGAGGGCACAGACTAATTTCGGGTACCGTAGACCCCCTAAAGGAAGAGGGAGACATCAAAGAACTCTCGGTGCCTTCGGGGGAAGGGATGGGGGGAGGGAGAGGGGTTGTCTAGAGGGTCTGGGAAGGCAAAGAATTCCAGATATAAATATTAACCTTTTTCTCCCCTAAGAGGAGGTCTGGAATAATGATTGGAATCCGGGAATCGAAATATGATCAAAGATAACCGAGGTGGAGTCTTGTCCCCGATTCTTACGAAGCCACAAAGGGGCCAATTTACAACCAATCTGTGGAGCAGAAATAGAAGATAAAGAACGAAGCAACCATTGATTTTACATTGCCTTCATGGTTTAGTTCAGCCTCTTATGCATTGACTTGTTAAGAAAATATATTTCTCAAAAGATTAGAGAAAATGTCGTTATTAATTCTTCATGCGTATGAAGGGCAAAATATAACATGTGAACAATAAATACGTGAGCAAATTGATGAATATGAATGTCTTTGTGTCTGCATATGTATGCCCGTATGCACATTGTGTGTATATGCTAATAAAGAATTATTGCTTCGTGTTTCCTCAACTGAAAACTTACAGCCCCAAATTCAGCGGCAACAGTTCTTAGACCCTATCAGAGACCTTTTTTGAAGAAAATTTGGACTGATTTGATGCATCATTTTAGGATTATTTCTAAAAATGTAGTAAGCGGGAAACCTTCGCCGGTTGTCAGCTCTTCCTAAATTTAAAGGTAGAGGAAACAGCTAAACTTGCTAAGGATCCTGGGGCAGATAAAGGGGATAGGGTTCATGTGTTTCAAAAATGTGCATCAGAGATGATTGCGTTTGCAATCCTTCTTGCAGGATCACCGCCAGTAAGTACCCGGCCCTGATTTCTGCTTGCATACACACATATGTAATGGACCTATATTGTTCTATATCTTTAACCGCTTTTCCTCTGTAAATGTTATCTTTTTTATTTCTCCCATCCTATGATTACAGCAGTTGGAGTTCTTCAAGAAAGACAGGAATTAATTTCCTCAACTAAACTGTGATCC
Source organism: Oratosquilla oratoria (assembly GCF_046742065.1). NCBI lineage: Eukaryota > Metazoa > Arthropoda > Malacostraca > Stomatopoda > Squillidae > Oratosquilla > Oratosquilla oratoria. The sequence continues at coordinate 83,196,074 of NC_134779.1, forward strand.
CTCACCAAAGACATTCCATTTTCTATACACATTGAGTTGTGATTAAGAAGTTACTCTTTGGAAAAAAAATTCTCAAAGGCAACGGAGTCCATGTTTGTATCGTCTTGTTTCCCGAGAACTAAATTCTCTCGGTTCATTTCTGTGAATGTTTCACTGAGTATGCTTTGTGACATAATGTTACATCACATCACAAACACACGCACACAAGGGCACATACACACAAACACACACAAAATTACACAAACAGTTACAAGTACACACTGTGTATATACTAAGAACACATGTGCACAACCAAACCCACATA
>NC_134779.1:83211377-83213877 GCF_046742065.1 Oratosquilla oratoria
TCTACTATATATGATCATTTGGCTATATTTCACTGTTATTCATTAGTTACATTATAGTTTATATTATTATAGGTTTCGCCAGACGATTTAATTCAATTTAGAGAAACCTACCCGTACTCTCATGTTTTCAACTATAGATTAATGTCACAGTTTTCTCGTATGACAAAGGATTAAAAGGTAACGAATCAATGCTGTAAACCTTTAGAACTAATACCTTGACATGAGTCACACTGCTACTATTCACTTCATATTTGTACATTTCTCGCCATTCAGATACAGTGCACTTTAGAAATAGTCATTCATGTGGTATTTTTTGTGAAATGTAGCAATATGACCCCGTAGATCAAATATCAGATGTAGATGAACATAGGCAGATTTTATTCATGTTTCCAGTTACGGCTATTTCCAGTTAGTGTATTTGTAAAAAATATTGTTTAATATCACCTCCTTTAGCTTTCAGCAGGCAATTTCATTCATCCGAGGAAAAATCTGCAGGAAACAGAGTTCAGTTATGAACTAAAATAAAATAATTTTGTTTCGTGAACTGCAAACTAAAGCTGCCGCGCTATTACCGTAGACTGCATCAATCGTGTATTATTGAGAACTGTCAAACTTGATATGAACTTTACATTTGTATATTTCGTTATCGTTAATTTCATAAAACTTTATTTATAAAATGTTGCTTTCTTATAAAAAGACTATTGTATATTGAAATATTTAAAGAATAGTCAACATAGATATATTAGCAATTTTTCTACTGTATATGTCCTCAGGTTTGGGTGTCTGCAATATTATGATAAATGTGTGACGTTATATTCAATTTAGTCATATACAGCTTCCGTCACTAGTTTGTATTCCATTGTTTGAGTTTTCTGATGCTCAGGTCATGTTCTTACATAACCTACATATATGTCCTTCAGTCCTCAGAGTCCAACACAATACAAGAACTACCTGCTCTGTAGGGTCACTTTCAATCATGCCTCGCACCAATGGGACCCGTGTTCGCGTCCCAAAAGCCACCAACGATATTCACATGCCCTGGTTTGATTACATAGGTCAAAGGTGATAGTCACCTTTTTAGATATGCAAAAGTTCCCTATCTTTCTTCTCGGGCCTGACTTCATAGACGACGTTTTCACCTTAACTGATAATTTTAGAAGTTTGTACTTTGGCGTCGAAAACGATAAAACCGACACAAATTGTATTTCTCCATCAAAGGAGAAGAAAATTTGTTCTATCCAGAGTAAAAGAGAGATGCGTTACCTGATTAGAGCGTGTGGGAATCGAACTCAGTCCCAAATTATAACTTAGATTACGAAAAATGATCAAAAGATTAGTTCAGGCGGCTGGAAATAGGGGCTGATGTTCTGGGTAGTGGTTTAAGAGTGAGGGTGGATAGTACAGGATACGATTAGGATGTGGAGTGGAAGTTCTGATTGAGGGTCAAAGCCAAGAATGAGGTTTGATAGAGAAGGTGGTCGAGAATGAGTTCCAAGAAAGAGTTGAGAGCGAGGTGGGTAGAGAGTGGGAGTTGAATGTGTTGAGTGAATTGCAGGAGAAAGTGAAGGTAAGGTTTTGAAAGTGAGGGGGTGAAGTATAAGACTAAGCTTCAGAGCTAGAGTTAAGAGTGAGGTTTTTAGGGAGTGAGTGTGAGGTTATGAAGATGATAGTTGATAGGAATGAGAATAAAGATTGAGAGAGAGTTCACATTAAATAAGTGGGAATAAGACGGTGAGAGTGAGGGTTGAGACCTGAATGAGAGTAACGGAGTGAAAATAAGGACGTGAGATTGAGGGAGTAGTGTTGAAGAGGTAAGAGAAATGAAAGGGAGTGTGAGTGCGAGAGTGAGAAGGTGAGAGTGACAGGGCGCGAGTGAGTGAGTGAGTGACAGGGTCATGGAAAGGGTTAAGAAGAAGGAACAGAATAAAGGTTAAGAAAGAGGGTTCAGAGGAAAACTGTTAGAGGAGGTAATAGTGTGAAAAACAATTAGGGTAAGTGTGAGGAGGGTGAAAGTTATGAGGGTAAAATTGATGGGGTATAATAGGATGAGAATGAAAACGGGATATTAAAAGGATGAGTGGTGAGATGAGGATGAGGTGGTGAGACAGAGTGAGTTAAGTTGAGTGGGTAAGAGAAAATGGAGGAGTGGAAGTGAGGAGGCAGGAGTCAAAGGGTGAAATTAGGAAAGTCAAAGTGACGAGGAGGAAGTGAAGGGCTGAGTATGAAATGGTGACAGTGAGAGAGAGAGAGAATGGCTGAGAATTATGAAAATACAAATTGTGTTAAAAAATACATTAAAATGGGAAAGAGCTTCGCAAGTTGCCTGTTTTCGTCTGCCGCTAGGCGACTATATTCATTGAAAGGAAATCATTGAGAATATGAATGGGTAGGAACCTTTCCACTCTAGGTAAAATCAACTGACATTAACATAAATATCCAAAACATAATACATTTCCACTTATCATACAATCCTTCATCCCTTCCGTGCCATGAGTTATTT
>NC_134779.1:83233877-83236377 GCF_046742065.1 Oratosquilla oratoria
GGATGCACCGCAATACAGCCAATAACCTAAAGTTGGTAAGCACCATACAGCGTGTAATAACCCACGTCTAGGACAAGTCCCAGAAAACATAATCAACTGAACCACTGACTCAGAATAAACACGGGTTAGAGGGCAAATGTATAACCCCCCCCCCCCGTCACTACTTCCTGATGAACACAACGTATCCAGAAATAAACTCACGTCAGAAAGACGAAATCCCATAAATTGAAAATAATAATAAATCATATACACCATTAACTAACACATTAGCCATAGAAAGAACATAAAGGGAGCCCGACAAAATAGAAGAATGGCATGCCACAGATGGGCCGAGTGTTCACACACCAGAATGCCCAGCGAAACATTTATTGATTAAATCTATTAATTGCAACATATCAACGCAATAAACACAAAGTGACACAATACAACAAAAATAAAAACTGATAAACCACGCCCTTAACTAAAATAGAATAATGATAAAATAAATAAAATCACAGACCAAAAAACAAATTAAAGTCGTGATGAGTGTATCCTTTCTAGCTATCTTTGGCTCCCTTGTAGGATTCAAAGTGATGCACCTGTTAACGATATTCTCATCACTAGCTGACACTTTTTCATTTCCTTTGTGCTTAACTTTTGGATTCTGCCAACCCATCCCATGACGTCTATCCTCGCAGTACCTTAGAATGGCTGAATTAATGTTCCTCCTACCGACAGCTCTCTGATATTCTTGCAATCTGGTCACCAATTTTTTTTTCCAGTTTCCACAACATAATGGGCTTTACAGTCCTTACACTTAACGTCGAACACCACTCCTATCAGATCTGCTTAGCTATCTGTGTTTTTCCCTTTGGTCAGGGCTCTATGTAGCTTGTTTCTGGGTTTACGTGCCACTTCTACACCATGCTTCCTCAGCAATCTGGCCGCTACCTTAGACGCCCTTTTCAGATAAGGGGTAGTAACCCACCCGCGGTACATCTTGTTGATTATCGCCTACCTCAACATTCGGTTCTTGTGTCATCCACCTTCTCACCACCGAATTCGGATAACCGTCGTCTCTGAACACCTTAATGTGGCTCCTCTCCTCTTTCCTGCTATCCTCCGTAGAACACAGATTTTTTGCCCTAGACCACAGAGTTTTAACCTCACCTCTTTTGTTTGCGACCGGATGATAGCTGTTATAATCTACTAGCCGGTCTTTGTGGGTGCACTTCCTGTAAATACCTGTTATCAACGTCGCACCATTTCTCTTCACCATGACATCTAGGAATCGTCCGTTCTCCTCTTTTTCCATCTCAAAGTAAATGACTTCATTCTTTCCATTCAAGAGATCTAAGAAAAAATTCCTATTCCCCTTGACTGTAACAAGGCCAAAATTTTGTTTAAATCCAAATGCAGCTTTAGAAGAGAAATTGTTGAATCCGACTTAATCGAAGAATGTCCGAACTTGAACATCCCCAAGGGTCAACGGTCCCCCGACATAATCTCACGGCTAGCTGTGAGCCGTTTGATTAAGAATTTTCTCCCTCCTGACCCCGCTCCCTCACCAATCTTGACCCCGCTTCCCTTCTGACCTCACACCTCCACCCACACATCCCCTCCCCTCTGACTCCGCCCCTGCGCGACGGATTGTCATGTTTTTAGCTCCGCGTGTTCCCCTTCTACTCATATCTCAATTTTACTTATGTCTCCGCAAATTCTTGTAACCTGTACTTTCCTATTAACCGAAATATAAAAGTTATACTTTCTTCTAAGTTTCCTTTTATTCCGACTGTGGGTTCTTCGTGATTATTATTTACAAATGGGCCACTACATTTTGTCCAAGTGATATATATGATATATATATATATATATATATATATATACATATATATATGTATATATACATATATATGTATATATAGATATATATATGTATATATATACATATCTATGTATATATGTATATATATATTGAAGTCACCCTAAATGACCTGATGTGACCCAAAGTGGCAAGAGGAAATAATCTAATGATAACTGAAGCTGAAATGATGAGTTCACAACACATAAGAAGAAAAAATGTATTATATGACAAGATAGAATTACCATCCTAAGGGAGTTCCTTCTGCAGAACAGGTCCCCAAGTTTTCAACCTCAAGAGATCGACCACAAGAGGGGGACGAGAAGTCTCCTTCCTCAACACATCTCGACCCAGACGTCCTCCAGAATAATAGGAATTTCTTCAACAAAATGGAACATCTTCCGAAGTGCCCACTGGAGTCCATCGAGGCACAGTATTCGGGTCGCAAAGCGTATACGTCATATGAAGAAAAATAAGATTGGGGTGAATTTTTTATCGTGGGTCATTCAACAGGACGAAGGAGCCCGAAGTCCATTCTGCGGGGGAAACTAGATCCATTTCCTACTAAAGTTGGACAGCAAAGCTCCAATATTGTATATTTCAATAATTTAAGAAATGACATTATATGAATATAAACAATTATATAAATAAAGAAACAAA
>NC_134779.1:83241377-83243877 GCF_046742065.1 Oratosquilla oratoria
CTGAGGTAAAGGTGGGACTTCATCAAGGATGTGATATGTCGCCCTGGTATTTCAATCTATACATCGATGGGATGGTGCGAGAGGTGAATATAAGGGTAGTGGGGTTGGAGATGGTTAAAGAAAAAGGAGAAAAGTGGGAAATAAGCTAGTTGTTGTTTGCTTATTACACTGCGCTTGTAGCAGGATCAGAGGAGGGATTGAGGAAGTTAGTGACAGAGTTTGGGAAGGAGTGCGAATGAAGGAAACTGAAGATAAATGTGGGCAAAAGTAAGGTGATGAGACGTACAAGGGGAGAAAGTAGCAGCAGGCTGGAAGTGAGTATTAAGGGAGAGAGACTGGAGGAAGTGGATAGTTTTAGATACTTGGGTGCGAATGTGGCAGGAAAGGGAGGAGTGGGGGTGGAGGTAAACTGTAGATTAAGAGAAGCGAGTAAATGCCTTGGTGGATTAAAAAGTATAATGAGAAATAGATATTTGGGAATGGATCCTAAGAGGTTATATGAAGGAGTGATTGTGTCGGCAGCACTGTACAGGTAACTTGTTGAACGTGTAACCCGCCCCATAGACTGAGGCCAAGTTGTGGCTCCGTATATTCTATAAAAACCTCAAAACTCTAAACTCATCTTAAAAAATAACCCTTTTCGTGCCAAAAACCCACTCCAAAGAAGTAAAGTATTGTATGAATTTATCTGCCCGCACGAAGACTGTAAGCTTTGTCCATCTTCCTATATAGGAATGACAACTGTTTCCCGACGCCTGACTTGCCATTTACAAAACGGAGCCACAAAGGAACATTTTTCAGATACACATTCTACCCTCTTGTCCAAGCAGATCTTAGTCGACAACACTTAGATCCTCGACCCTGCTAATAACAACCACCTGCTGTAGATTTCTATTAGCCTTTTATATTAAGGAGAAACCCCCCACTATGAATATATAAAATGGAATTACTTCACTGGCTCTGGCTACTCGACATGGACACTCAGTCACCACAACATACAACTCCAAAAGAAGAACGGACAGAATATCACCAAAAAAAGCCCTCGGACATTATATATATATATACAGGTAAACGTCGACTTACGATGGCCGCGACTTACGATTGTTCGACTTTACGATGACGACGACGACGACATGATAATTTAACCCCTTCCATACGGTGCCGCACACGTAGGCGTCATGAGGAGCAAGTGGATTCGCGACCCTGCCATATCGGCGTCTTGATTATATTTATTGTAGTCGCCCCTGTGTTTTTATATTCTCTCAAATTATTCATTCTCTGTGGTTTTCAAAATTCGCGGGTGAAAGAGAGAACGATCGATATAAGCGGTGACTATTTTATGATGCGAGTATTATTACGTCACGTCGTACGGCTGGCATTGGCTGCTGCCCGCGAGATTTAAGTTTCGTACTGAAAATACATATTATAGTGTTTGAATATGGTAAAAAGGATAAAAAATAATTAAATAAACTACTGTACATGTTTAATAGGCTATATTCAGTATCTCTGGTGGTTAATATACAGGTAGGCTAGGTACAGTGACCACGGAACAGAGTGGGGATCGACTTACGATGAGATCGTCTTACGATGGCTCTATCGAAACCTAATGCCATCGTAAGTCGACGTTTACCTGTATATATATATATATATATATATATATATATATATATATATATAATATATGAATATATATATATATTTATATATATATATATGTATATATATATATAAATCTATACATACATATATATAATATATATATATATATATATAATACATATTATATATATACATATATATATATACATATATATACATATATATATTATATACATAATATATATACATGCATATATATATATATATATATATATATATATATATATATATATATATATATATATATATATATATTACAAAGCATTACAAAGGAAGAGCATGCCGACAGGAGACCTTTGGTACATAACTAGGTCGGATGCGGGAAATAAAGTAAATAGATAAGGCTGGAGTCTTAATCCGAATTTATAACTAATTTCACTACACGCTTTCTCGATAATCAGCAATAAATTAATAAATTAATAAAATAAATAATGATGAATGATAAACAAACAGGAAAACAGCAATTATCTAAAGTAAATAGTAAAAAAAATAGAAAAAAATAGACACAAATAATAGAGGGGTATTTAACATGAAACTCAGTATATCATTATGCTATCATTACTATATAACCAAACTTAACCTAACTCAACCTGAATTAACCATTCCATAGAAGAAAAAAAAATATTTTTCAAATGCAATATAGAAGTGAAACGGATGTCATACTGGAAAAAAGACTATTTTTATAGAAGTGCACACCTACGCAGTATAGCATTAGAAAATTGAATATTATTTTTTTTTTAATTATAATACACAAAAGCTTCTATGAACTACGATCACGCCTATTTACATGCAGTTTACCTGTATAGTTGACCATTACGAGTCTTTACCGGCTTATTTGCTG
>NC_134779.1:83251377-83253877 GCF_046742065.1 Oratosquilla oratoria
CCAATTGGCTTCCGACCCTAGATTCGAAAGTTTCTAAAGCGGGTTTAGTGTAAGAAGATTAGGAGGTCCTCCTCTTTTTCCTTCTTCTTCTTCTCCTTCATCGTCTCTTTCGTTGAGAAGGACTCCAAGCTCGAGGAAGACCCTGTGGTGATACAACCATTTTCCTTCGTTCAAGGCGGAGCTAAAAACTCCGTGAAGGGTTGAAAGAAAGGGAGGAGGGAATCCAACTCTCCAGTCCTTATTCACCCTTGTATTTCTATTCGTCTTATCTCTCTCTCTATCTCTATCTCTCTCTCTCTTTCTTTCTCTCTCTCTCTCTCCCTCTTTCTCTCTCTCTCTCTTTCTATATCCATGTGTATACTGTATATGCAAGCATGTGTATATGTTGTGTGTCTTTGACAAAAGCTTCTCACTCTATTCCTCACCCCTTTGAGTTTAACAATTTCTTGTTCATAAACATACAAATGTATATATATACACTATTTCTGATCCAGGGCAGTGGACAGGACGCAGGGATGACCCGCCATCTAAGAGGAATGAAAATGAGAGGGAGAGAGAAGGGTGGAGGGAAGTGCAATATGTAGAGAATGGAATAGGTGGGAGTGGTTTCTATGCCTTTTTCTTTTTGGCTACCCCCCGTGTAAGGGGAAAAAAGCCTTTGGAATATGTATATATATATATATATATATATATATATATATAAATATATATATATATACACAGACACACACGCACACACACACACACAGACACACACACACACACACACACACACACACACACACACACACACACACACACACACACACACACACACACACACACACACACACACACACATATATATATATATATATATATATATATATATACATACATATATATATATATATACATATACATATACTGTATATTATATATATATATATTTACATATATATATGTATATATATATACAGTATATATATATATATATATATACATATATATATATACATATACATATACTGTATATTATATATATATATATATATTTATATATATATGCATATATATATATATATATATATATATGTATGTGTGTGTGTGTGTGAGTGTGTGTGTGTGTGTGTGTGTATGTTAAAGACAGATTGAACATTTTTACAAGCTCTGCCATGGGATACGAACCCTGACCCGTGCGTCGATAATCACGAGGCCAAGACGCTAGCGACCATGCTACATGGTGATGGTTCAAAAGGACTGTACTAGTCCCCGACCACGCTTCACGTAATATTGGAAGATATAGTCTCATTTTCATCCAATCCCCGTATTAGGCGAGCCCTCCGACAAGTTGTGTATGTTAAAGGCAGATTGAACATTTTTAGAAGCTCTGCCATGGGATACGAACCCTGACCCGTGCGTCGATAATCATGAGGCCAAGACGCTAGCGACCATGCTACATGGTGATGGTTCAAAAGGACTGTACTAGTCCCCGACCACGCTTCACGTAACATTGGAAGATCTAGTCTCATTTTCATCCAATCCCCGTATTAGGCGAGCCCTCCGACAAGTTCTGTATGTTAAAGACAGATTGAACATTTTTAGAAGCTCTGCCATGGGATACGAACCCTGACGCACGGGTCAGGGTTCGTATCCCATGGCAGAGCTTCTAAAAATGTTCAATCTGTCTTTAACATACACAACTTGTCGGAGGGCTCGCCTAATACGGGGATTGGATGAAAATGAGACTAGATCTTCCAATGTTACGTGAAGCGTGGTCGGGGACTAGTACAGTCCTTTTGAACCATCACCATGTAGCATGGTCACTAGCGTCTTGGCCTCGTGATTATCGACGCACGGGTCAGGGTTCGTATCCCATGGCAGAGCTTCTAAAAACACACACACATATATATATATATATATATATATATATATATATATATATATATATATGTATATATACCAAAGGCTTTTTCCCCCTTGCATGGGAGGTAGCCAAAACGAAAAAGGCATGGAAACCACTCCCACCCATTCCATCCCCTACATACTCCATATGTATATATATATATATATATACATATATATATATATATATATATATATATATATATATACACGGAGTTAAACACGACAGCATTTTGGCACTGGTTAATCTTCTTTCTGAGATTTTCAATTTTCCTCACAGTAGGTCTCATTTCAGGAGGGTGGGCAAATACAATCCTTCCAAATTCTTCCATATTTAATTGACGTTTCGACTTCAGGGAGTCATCTTCAGAATAGTTACAAGAGAAATATCACAATTTTCAAAGCTACATGATTCACAATTGACAATGGTGTACAGACAACATGGGTTTAAATATGGGCCGCTTGGGAACGGTGCATGGTTCGTGACCCGCTACGTAGCCGGGCACTACGTCTTGGAGGGGGAGGGGGAGGGGGAGGGGAAGGAGGAGGGAGAGGGGGGGAGTCAGGTAAGGTAGGTATTCTCGCTGGGGCACCACGCTGGTCATGTGGGGGTTGG
>NC_134779.1:83261377-83268877 GCF_046742065.1 Oratosquilla oratoria
GGAGATAACAACCATCAGGAATCAATTAAAAAGAATAGGGTATCCTGATTGGTTTCTAAACAGAGCCCTAAGTAAAGCCAAAACTAGTTACTTTGGATCCACTTCCCATTCCAGTAAGAACTTCAGTTGGGACAAAAACTGTATTAAATTGCCTTATAATAGGTCCTTAAATGACATTTCTCAATTTCTTCCACAGGAAGATATTAAAATTGTTTTTAGTTATCCCAATAATTTGTTTAAGAAAATAGTCAATGTACATCAAAGACCTAGAGAAGAAATACATCAAGGTATGTATAAACTCCCTTGCTCTGATTGTAACAATGTATATTGGGGACAAACAGGTAGAGATTTATATACTAGGATGCAAGAACATAAAAATTCAATTAAATACGCACAACATAATTCCGCTGTCTTCCAACATGTAGACAAGGAAGGCCATCATATGGATTGGAATGAGGCAAAGATTATCTTTAATTCAAAATGCAGTTTTAAAAGAAAAATTATAGAATCATCCTTGATTACCAAATTTCCAAATTTTGATATATCATATGGGCAGTGGTCACCTGACTGCATTACCACCTGGGCAGTCAACAAATTGTTACCATCGTTGGTGAAGGCGGGTGACCTGCCCCGCAAAGCACTAGACGCTACCTGAGTCCTACCCTTGTCCCTTATTTTTATTGTATATAAGACATGCCTTTTGCTCTACCTTTCTGTATTCCACTGAAGAGGATCACAGTCCGTGATCGAAATATATGGAATTCATTTATTTCATTTCTTCTTATCCAACACAGTGGGTTTTTGTTGAATATATATATATATATGTATATATATATACATATATATATATATATATATACATATATATACATATATATATATATATATATATATGTATGTATATAAGTAGCCGCCACCACCCTTTCCTGATTCAAGAGGCTTGTTAGTCACGGGTTTCTCTTCAATTTCTGTTCTCTCCCGTGGCCTTGGGACTTTACTCATTAATTGATTCAACTATATTAACCTACTTTTGGGTGGTTGGAAAAAATATCCTGTTAGTTATTGTTCCTTACACTTTGGTTTTATTATTTATCACAAAGAGGAAAAAAATCACATATATATCACGGACAACCAAATGCATAAACAAACTTAGCGTTGCACCTTTCACTCCCTTCCGTGTTCACGGTCTCTGGTCCTGGCGTATGCACCTCCTACTTCTTTTACGTATGAATACATAACTATCTCTAAATAAGTTGACCTGTTTATAGGCTTTTAAGGAGGCGTTAAATCTAAATTACGGTTCTATTACTACAACTTATCTCTGGCCGCCTCGTCGGTTATTGGTTTACGACCTGGATATGTATGACTCTGGTGGTCAATACACCCCTGTACTACCTGTGTATCTGTGCACTCACCCTCTAACCTTCACTCCCCCTCCGAACAATGTAATCTATGTAATATATTTTGATGCACTCACTCTCTATCCTTTTCATTACGTCTGCAACCTGCAACCCATGGCGTCCCACTAGAAAGTGTACTGAATATCTATATACATAAAAAAATATTTCTCTCTAAAACCTTCCAACCTCCTACTCCGGAAATGAGTCATCACCGGAAACACTAACTCACGGGGACACATCTGACTCAGACTCAGAGAATCTTTACGAAATATTACCAAGAGAATCTTTACGAAATAACGCTAAGAGAATCTTTACGAAATATTGCCAAGAGAATCTATATACATAAAAACGGAATTACGGAATTCTGACAAAAGAATCTTTACGAAATATTAATGAGAAAATATTTACGAAATATTGCCAAGAGAATCTTTACCAAATTTTAACAAGAGAATCTGTACGAATTATTACCAAGAGAATCTTTACGAAATATTGCTAAGAGAATCTTTACGAAATATTGCCAAGAGAATCTCCACTCCACTAACATAAAAAAATATTTCTCTCTAAACCTTCCAACCTCCTACGCAAGGCCCAACCCGGAAATGAGTCATCACCGGAAATACTAATATTACCATGGAAAAAGAAAGTGGTGCTAACAAGAAAAAGAGAATCTTTACGGAATTCTGACAAAAGAATCTTTACGAAATATTAATAAGAAAATATTTACGAAATATTGCCAAGAGAATCTTTACCAAATGTTAACAAGAGAATCTTTAAGAAATATTACCAAGAGAATCTTTACGAAATATTGCTAAGAGAATCTTTACGAAATATTGCCGGGAGAAGTATTACGAAGGAGTCTTCAAAATCTCCTAAAGGAGCCTTCAGTCTCCAAAAGGAGTCGTCAAAGTCTCCCGACGTTGTCGTCAAATTCTCTCGCGAGCAAAGCGAGCTACGCCGTAGGCCAAGCACACCTGGCGAAGCCAGGTCCGGGTGCTTGTATATGAAAAAAAAAATGCATTTTATCGTATATTCAAGTATGCCCACGACCCTTCGTCACTCACCTGCATCCCATTGCGTCTTACTAGAAAGTGATGCGCTGAGTTGCCGCTGGGCACACCATACCTCTGCCACTCATCCGAACGCCTTAGGGCATCCGGTTATAGTTCAAGTGTGGGGAAGTGAGACTTCCTATTATAACCTACCAATTCGAGAAGAACCTAAAGAATTGTTTCCAAGAAGTCGACTGAGCGGAATCATGAACTATATGACAGTAATTTTTCTTACTGCGTTTCTGGTCTATCATAAAAGCTATACCCACTATCCAAAACAGGCTGATGACGTCACTCCCTTGTGTGTGTGTGTGTGTGTGTGTGTGTGTGTGTGTGTGTGTGTGTGTGTGTGTGTGTGTGTGTGTGTGTGTGTGTGTGTGTGTGTGTGTGTGTGTGTGTGTGTGGATGTGTGTGTGTGTGTGTGTGTGTGTGTGTATTCACCTCGGATCTGCTGCAGTCTCTGTCGAGACAGCCAGACACCACCCTACGGCAGTGAGCTCAGAGCTCACTGCCGTAGGGTGTGTGTGTGTGTGTGTGTGTGCGTGTGTGTGCATGTGTGTGTGTGTGTGTGTGTGTGTGTGTGTGTGTGTGTGTGTGCGTGTGTGTGGATGTGTGTGTGTGTGTGTGTGTGTGTGTGTGTGTGTGTGTGTGTGTGTGTGTGTGTGTGTGTGTGTGTGTGTGTGTGTGTGTGTGTGTGTGTGTGTGTGTGTGTGTGTGTGTGTGTGTGTGTGTGTGTGTGTGTGTGTGTGTGTGTGTGTGGTTTTATGACGACAACATTGCGTTGTACTGGCGATGATATTTGAAAGTATGATACTAGCTGATACTGGCTTTTACGATAGATCGGACGCTAGCGTCGCGCGCGTGTGCTCCTCTGCGAAACCATACAGTAGAATCATTAAATTCTTGTTGTTAGGCTTTTCTTAATGGATAGCATGACCTCCGGTGACCCAGTGAATAGGGTTCTGTGTCGGCCAGGTTCCTCCGTAGAGAAGTATAGGACTTCGGATTATAACTAGTCAGCATATTTCTATTGGCCAGTATATGGTAAACAGAAACGAACTTAGCCAATTAGAAAAAAAAAAAAAAAAAAATAGACTCAAGGGGTCCAACAATAGTCTCTTGGAGTCTAAGTCTGTATCGATCATAAGTTAAGTCTGCGGACCGGAAAACCACACAGAAGGTCTGTATATAACATATAAGTCCAGCTTCCCACACCCCGTACAGTAGCACTATTGAAATCATTGCCAATTAAAGTAAAATTATACAAAAGTCACAGAAAGGACAATGTAGTCTCATTCAAGACCACCATTTTAAGACATGCTAAAAACTATTCCTACACTTGTTCGTAACTTCCCCTGCTCTAGCCAACTGACCACACTCAACTTTACACACAAACAGGGGAATACGACATATATATATATATAAATATATATATATATATATATGTATGTATATATATATGTATATATACATATATATATATACATATGTATATATAAATATATATATATATATACATATATATACATATATCTATATATATACATATATCTATATATATATATACATATATATATATATATATATATATATATATATATGTTCGATTGAAGACCAGAGCTGATTCAATATCCACTATCTTCATAGTGATTTTATCAATTTTTCTAATAGTTTGTTTGATTCTTGAGGTGAGGTCAAACACAAGACTTCCGAGATCCATGATGTTATTGTATCGAAAAACATAACACAAAATATAAAATACAAGCTTTCGGTTGAGTCATACAACCATCTTCAGGTAAGTAAGATTACAAATACAAAACAGGAGTTTAGATACAAGTAAAAAAGGGGAACTAGGAGAGTTAGGAGTCAGGTACTGGACGGAGGTGAGGTCTTCGCTTCAACAGGACGTAGCTGGACATCTGGTCAACAGGACGTAGCTGGATATTTGGTCGTTGTTGCCACGCAGCCTCGTTGTGTAGTTGTAAGGTACTAACTGTGTCTGTCTGTATATTAATGATAGGAGTGTATTGTGTAATGTAGACTCTTTCTAAGATATGTAGGTTGCAAACTTCTCCCCAATGCTTCTTGTATTGGTGTTACCACGACCTCTGTGAGCTGGAGACTCACAATGCACGCCCGTGAAGGAAGCATACGCAAACACATGACACAAACACACAACAAAACTCCGAACAGACAAGATTTAGTCAACAATACAAAAATACTTAAACAATGTAACACCAAGAAACTACACATCTTAGAAAGAGTCTACATTACACAATACACTCCTATCATTAATATACAGACAGACACAGTTAGTACCTTACAAGTACACAACGAGGCTGCATGGCAACAACGACCAAACGTCCAGCTACTGTGATCAGATGTCCAGCTACGTCCTGTTGATCAGATGTCCAGCTACGTCCTGTTGAAGCGAAGACCTCACCTCCGTCCAGTACCTAACTCCTAACTCTCCTAGTTCCCCTTTTTCACTTTGTATTTAAACTCTTGTTTTGTATTTGTAATCTTACTTACCTGAAGATGGTTGTATGACTTAACCGAAAGCTTGTATTTTATATTTTGTGTTATGTTTTTCGATACAATAACATCATGGATCTCGGAAGTCTTGTGTTTGACCTCACCTCAAGAATCAAACAAACTATTAGAAAAATTGAGAAAATCACTAAGAAGATAGTGGATATTGAATCAGCTCTGGTCTTCAATCGAACATGTTAACAAGAAAACTTACTGCCCATTTATACTAATATATATATATATATATATATATATATATATATATATATATATACACATACAAGCCACGGTCTTCGCCCTCCCCGGCTTCGCCGGGGGCTTGGCTGCACAAACAGTGGCCTACGGCCGCAGCTTTCCGCACTCTAATCCCTTGTTTTCCCCTTCGGCCTCGGCCTCGGGGCGGAACCCCAACACGGGATCCCCAGCACGGAAAAGAATGCGAAGAACACGAGGAAGAAGAACGTGAAGAAGAACGCGAAGAAGAACGCGAAGAAGAACGCGAAGAAGAACACGAAGTAGAATGGGAAGAAGAATGCGAAGAAGAACGCGAAGTAGAATGCGAAGAAGAATGCGAAGAAGAACGCGAAGAAGAACGCGAAGAAGAAGAAGAACGCGAAGAAGAACGCGAAGAAGAACGCGAAGAACAACGCGAAGAAGAAGAAGAAGAAGAAGAAGAAGAAGAAGAAGAAGAAGAAGAAGAAAATGAAGAAGAAGGACGCGAAGAGGAAGAAGAAGAACGCGAAGAAGAAGAAAAAGAAGAAGAAGAAGAAGAAGAACGCGAAGAAGAAAAAGAAGAAGAAGAAGAAGAAGAAGAAGAAGAAGAAGAAGAAGAAGAAGAAGAAGAAGAAGAAGAAGAAGAAGAAGAAGAAGAAGAAGAAGAATACCCCCTGATCCCAACTTGCCCAAGCGCTTTTTCAAGAATATTTTCAGGACAAAGTGTCACCGTAATACCACCTGTCCCCGACTTCCACAGCGTTTTTAGAAGAATATTTTTATTTAGAGTTATATATATATATATATATATATATATATATATATATATATATATATATATATAATGTATGTTCCTTCTCATGCTTGGAAATGCTTGCAGGTCTGATGATTGTGTGTTGAGATTAGGATCTAATTCTTTAATATTTAAGGCTTCTAGTATGGGGAGACGGCGTGCGCCCGGGAATGTTGTGATGATCTCGGTGTTCTCTGTACACAGTCCCTGGTACCAGCCAATCTGCGACTACGACAAACGAAACAGACGACATAAGCATGCCTTAATACCGGCCAGATCCCCATAAACCAACATTCCGATCTCTCCCACCGTGAAGACAAGATCCACTTCCATGCCACTGAAGAAGAGTCAATATGACTCGGAATCGCGATATGGCAGCCTAGATGACCTCCTACGTAGACACCATCTCACATCTTGCAAGAGAGAATAAGTCTATCTTGCGTAATAAGGAGAATATCCTAAAGAAAATAGGTTATCTATCATTTTAAATGAAATATATACATATATATATGTATATGTATATATATATATATATATACACATATATATAATATATATCTATATATATATATATATATATATATATATATATATATATATATATATATACATAGATCGACCAGACTCCTCTGCATTGAAGGATCCCGAAGTTTAAAAGAGATAACATTAGTAAGAGGTGGAACTGAATATACTATGAGAGAGAGAGAGAGAGAGAGAGAGAGAGAGAGAGAGAGGGAGTGAGAGAGAGAGAGAGAGAGAGAGAGAGAGAGAGAGAGAGAGAGAGAGAGAGAGAGAGGGAGTGAGAGAGAGAGAGAGAGAGAGAGAGAGAGAGAGAGAGAGAGAGAGAGAGAGAGAGAGAGAGAGAGAGAGAGAGAGAGAGAGAGTGAGAGTGAGAGAGAGGTTGGATTCAATGAAAAAGTGATAGGAAAAGGAAAGAAAGAGAAGAGAAGGTGAGAGAGGAGAGAGAGATGGATAGATAGATAGATAGATAGATAGATATATATATATATATATATATATATAGAGAGAGAGAGAGAGAGAGAGTGAGAGAGAGAGTGAGAGAGAGAGAGAGAGAGAGAGAGAGGAGAGAGAGAGAGAGAGAGAGAGAGAGAGAGAGAGAGAGAGAGTTAAAGCTATCCTTGGATGCAGCCAAGGTCGTTCCCTCTTCTTTGAATTTGCGGATAGTGATTGTTTGGGATCGACCCGGCCTTTTTTTTTTTTTTTTTTTTTTTTTTTTTTTTTTTTTTTTTTTTTTTTTTTTTTTTTTTTTTTTTTTTTTTTTTTTTTTTGGTCACGAGGCAGCAACGAAGCCAAACACGCTACAGTGGCAGAGGAATATAAGGAAAAGAGAGTAATGTGTGTCATTTGTTGGCGCTCCTTCCCTTTCCTCATTTCTTGTTTTATGCCTTAAGGAATCTTTTCCTTTGTCGTCTTATCTTTCTTTTACCTTTTTAATGCCTTGCCTTTCATTTCTTTTTCTTTTTTGTGCGTTTGCTTATGTTTCCTATTTTTC
>NC_134779.1:83328877-83336377 GCF_046742065.1 Oratosquilla oratoria
TATGAATAGAAGTGGCCCAAGAACGGAACCCTGAGGAACTCCACTTGCAGCACTTTCCATCCAGATGTTTTCCATTTTAAAACAAACTCTTGTTTTCGACCTTTCAACCAATTACTAGTCCAACCTAATAGGCTACCACTTATTCCATGCAAAGCTAATTTAGTAAGTAGTCTTTCGATGTTGGACGGTATCCAAAGCTTTATCAAAGTCTTTGCAAGATATTAAATCTTATATTGTTTCTTTTTGTCATAATTTCGAGACAACTGAGTTGTAGAATTCGAGTAAGTTTAGTCACGCAAGAACGTTTCCGTCTGAAACCATGTTGGCTTATCATTTATCAAACGGTTACTTTCTAAATGATATTCGATAGCATCTCTGATGATAGTTTCCATTATTTTTCGATCGAAGTCAAACTTATAAGCCTATAGTTATTTGGTTTCTTTTTTTGTCACCTTTTTTGAATATGGGAGTAACGTTAGCTAGCTTCCATTCTCTTGGGACATCTCCGGATATGATGGATTTCTTGAAAATAATTTCTAATGGAACAACAATCTCATCATTTCCTTTAAGATTCTTGGATGACCAACCGTCAGGCCCTGGTGTTTTAAACAACTTTGAGTTTGTCTATACACCTTTTTAATTGTTTCTATTTTCTTTATATTTAGCGTACCGTAGTGAGTAGTTTACCCAGACTTTTCACAGGTTTCAGTTTGGAGTTCACTTTGAGGGGTTTTGTTTACGAATACCGAGCTAAAATAATTGTTTAAGAGATTACACATTTCTTCATTGGAATATTCATGTTGACCGTCAGCAGATAATAGTGGACCAATGCGATTCCTAACAACCTTTTTATCTCTATTGTAGCTATGGAATTCTTTGGGATTCTCTTTGGATTTATCAGCGATGTTTATTTCGTTTTCTTTTTTTTATTGTTTTTTTAAATCTCTATGTATTGATATATAACTTTCATAGTCATTTGATGCACCCAAGCACTTATATTTCTTATAAGCTTGTCTTTTTAGCAATACTTTTTTTTTTTTCTTTGTCGAGCCACTTTGAGCGAGCCTGACTTGGGGGATGTCTGTCCTTAAAAGGAATGTAAGTTTCATCATCTTAGTGAGCGTATTTTGAAAATATTTCCCACATCTGATCTACAGGCCTTTCGTTTAATTGTCCTCCTCCCAATCTGTAAGCTGAAGCTCCTGACGTTCTATGAACGAGTTTTACTGAAATATTTTAGAAGCACAAGTATCTATTCTAAAATTGTTTAGGAGTTTGAATCTGACTAAGTTGTGATCGCTATTTGCAACAGATTCACCGACTTCTACATCAGTTGCCATGCTTTCGCGGCTAGTGATCAATAAATCGAGTAAGTTTCCATATCTTGTGGGCTCTTTTACATGCTGAATTAAGTAATTGTCACCAAGAAAATCAATCAAGCGACTACCTATATGGCCATGTTCAAGGGTCATCCAATCAATGTCAATGTAAAATTGAAATCACCCATTATCAATAAATCCCGGTTGCAGAAACTAGACAGTTTTGACAACAGTTTGTCGTTTGCTAATGATAATGTCTTTGGCCTATATATTACACCTATATTCATTTTTTGTCCATTTGTTTGGGTTAACTCAACCCACAAACCACTGTCATATGCATCCTGTTTCACTTTCTCTAAAACACAAGCATGAACATTGTTTTTAACGTACAATAGAACAACCCCCACCTTTTCTTGTGGTTTCTATCCTGATGAAAGTGTTTAAATCCCGCAATATTAAATTCAGCTTCGAACTCTGTACCATTTAACCATGTCTCAGTTATTCCTATCATATCGAGATTTTCGCTTTTGACATACGCCTGTATTTCTTGAAATTTGTTCCTAATACTACGAGCATTAAAGTACATAGTTTTAAGAAACTCGTGATTATTTCTTTTTGACACATTTTGAGTTTCAATATCATGTCTTATATTATCATTTTGTTTTTTATTTATGCCTTGCTCTATATTATTATTATTTGGTCCTTCATTGACATTCAATGCCTTATTAACATTTCTCCTATCAAAATTAACATTTCTCCATCACGGACATCTTGTCGATTACGGTCATCCGATCTATTTTGTACATTTTGTCCCCCTACGCCACCGTGATTCACGCCGGCCTCCCGTCGTTCAGTGACATTATGTCCGGCATCCCTTTCTAAAATTATATTTTGTCCTCCAGTGAAATTATATCCTACCGTGATATTTTTTTCCTCCACTATAATTACATCCCATCGTGATATTTTGTCTTCCACTGTCATTACATCCTATCTTGATATTTTGGCCTTCATTGACATTCTGTCTGGTATCTCTTCCTAAAATTATATTTTGTTCTTCACTGACATTATATCCTACCGTGATATTTTCTCCTCCATTATCATTACATCCTATCGTGATATTTTGTTCTCCACTATCATTATTTCCCATCATGATCTTTTGTCCTCCACCGCGCCTCCGAGTGTGTGTGTGTGTGTGTGTGTGTGTGTGTGTGTGTGTGTGTGTGTGTGTGTGTGTGTGTGTGTGTGTGTGTGTGTGTGTGTGTATGTATGCGTGTGTGTGTGTTTGTGTGTATGTATGTGTGTACGTGTCCGTGCAATAGCTTCTTGCGATCAACATATTTTTGCATCCATGCATGCGTAGTTTCCTTTGTTCGAAGACAACAAGATAATGCAATAAAAAGAACCCAAAAGATATTCTTTAAAACCGAAAACGGGAATAGTGAGTGATAGGGAGCATTAGAATCAAAGCCAGTCTTACGTCATTATGAAAGAGTTATATGGGATACTTATGAAGCAATAAATAATTTCCAGAGGTTACTGGGTCTGGGACTCCTCGACACACATACATTAATACTGGTATATGCTTATATATATACATATATATGTATATATATATATATATATATATATATATATGTATATATATATATATTATTCAACCACAAACAACTTTTAATTCCATGCCATCGCAATCGAGACTGAAGAATCGCTCGATGGAGACATTTTGTTGGAAATTGAAACATGGACGAGCCGAGGATTCGAACCCAGCTAACCCGTAACAAAGTTAAAGTGACTTAAACCAATGCGCTATCAAGAGAGATTAAGTTTAAGTCACTGTAACTTTGTTACGGGTTAGCTGGGTTCGAATCCTCGGCTCGTCCACGTTTCAATTTCCAACAAAATGTCTCCATCGAGCGATTCTTCAGTCTCGATTGCGATGGCATAATATTAAAAGTTGTTTGTGGTTGAATAATATCAATTGATCGCTGGGAACCATTCAGTGTAGATGTATATATATATATATATATATTATATATATATATATATGTATATGTATGTATATATAAATGTGTGTGTGCGTATATATATATATATATGTGTGTATATATATATATATATATATATATGTGTGTGTGTGTGTGTGTGTGTGTGTGTGTGTGTGTGTGTGTGTGTGTGTGTGTGTGTGTGTGTGTGTGTGTGTGTGTGTGTGTGTGTGTGTGTGTGTGTGTGTGTGTGTGTGTGTGTGTATTCGTATAAATGGGCAGGAGATTCTCTCTCAAGCATATTTCATTGAATGAAATGGCAAGCTTGTTGTGACAAAGCTTTTTGTTAATCATTTCTTTCTTTCGTAAGGCGACTTTGCCTTCCATAGGCAGGAGTCCGAGTAATTCGCCGTATGCCATGAGATAGAAATAGGCATAGTCGAAATCCAAAATGAGCTTTCACGCCTCTGGTGCTTGTTCAGTGGCAATTGAAGTAATGGAGATTCCATGAAAATCAACAACTTTTATACCCGGAAGGTGGATGCTGATTGGCTGGATTGCTGCGGGATAAGTACGGTCTGTTCTCCCATTGGCTGAGAGGTGTGTGACGTCATCAGTTTGTGTCCAAGCACCGTAGTGGGCGGACCTCCTAACGCTGGGTAAAGCTTGCATGTGGCTTGTATATCAAGATTTGGGGAAAGATCTTTTACGTAAAGGGCCTCCAGGATGGGCAATCTTCTAGGGTCTTGGTGTGTGGCTAAAATTTCTGTGTTGTTGACCAGGCTTTCCCTTCGTAAGATGGTGTGGTGAGTATCTTTGGAGTGATTCTTAGGTGCACCTGATGTAAGATGGTATGACAGTCTACGCGACAGCTTCATGGTGGTCAAACCAATATAGGAAGAAGGTTGGGTTGCGAAGTCCCCAAGGTTACACGTATACCTATATATGGCATGAGATCTCTGAAGTTTGTCGTTGATGGCCTTGTTGTTGTTCTTGATGAGTAGCCTTGCTGTCTTTTTATTTTGGCAATATATGGTAAAAAGAATTTTGGTGTCTGCAGAAGTAGGCTTGATGTTCCTTCTGATGATTTGCTTCATAATTCTCTCGTCTTATTCTCCACGGCATACATATATATTTATATATGCATATATGTATATATGCTTATATATATATATATATTTATGTACATATATATATATATATATATATATATATATATATATATATATATATATATATATCAGATAATTTTTATGACCATCGCGCAAGGATTCGAACCTGCGCTGTACATGACGACAAGAGGCCCGCCATGACTACCGCCTTAGACCGCTCGACCAAGTATCAGTTGGTTGAGCGGTCTAAGGCGGTAGTATTGGCGGCCCTCTTGTCGTCATGTACAGAGCAGGTTCGAATCCTTGCGCGATGGTCATAAAAAAAAAAAAAAAATCTGATTAATGTCGCTGTCCACTAGCGAATTCCTCGTATGTATATATATATACAGTATATATATATATATATATATATATATATATATATATGTGTGTGTGTGTGTGTGTGTGTGTGTGTGTGTGTGTGTGTGTGTGTGTGTGTGTGTGTGTGTGTATGTGTGTGTGTGTGTGTGTGTCTGTGTGTGTATGTGTGTTTATGTGTGTGTGTGTGTGTGTGTGTGTGTGTGTGTGTGTGTGTGTGTGTATGTGTGTGTGTGTGTACTGTATGCATATATATATATATATATATATACATTTATATATACGTATGCACATGCATATTAATACAACACACACACACACACACACACACACACACACACATATATATATATATATATATATATATATATATATATATATATATTTTCTCTTAGGCAGGCTTGGTTAAAAGCAACTGCAAATTCAGCACTGATCAATTTCTTCTTCAGAGTTTCCAACTTCCTGAAGGTATCCTTTATAGCAAAGGGTAAAGGAAAGAGAAGATTTCCTATTCCGGTCATTATTGACGTTTCGACTCTACCTGAGTCATTATCAAAATACAAAGATGGAACAAATGCAAGAGATTATATATTACAAAGATACAGAAACACAGCTTGTGATTGGCTGGAAGGATGACCTTTTTGGTCCCCTCATGGTTGAGAGGGCGGGACAGTTTCCCACGTACGCTCATTGGCTGGGAAATGTTCATGTTACTAACCCTGTGGACCGTGTAAAGCTGGTAGTGTACTACAGGAACAGCCGCACAAAGGACCTCGTCATGAAGAACAATAGCTCACCACGCCCTGGAGATATGGAAAGTACCTGCCTTGTGTACAAATTTTCTTGCCCAAATAGGGACTGTACGCCCTACGACGCTTACATAGGGTTGACTACTACCAGACTCTCCAGGCGCCTGAGCTATCATCTGACTCAGGGAGGTCCCAAACGTCACTTCCTGGAGAAACATGGCCAGCATCTCACAGGTGATGTCATTCGGCAGAACACTGTCATCATTCAGAGAGAGTCCGACAAGAACCGCCTTGCCTACCTTGAAGCTTTATATATTGCGGATAGTAGGCCGTCTCTGAATTCCCACCAAGACGCCCCTACTATACTACCTAGTATTAAGCCATTTAGGAGAAGCAAGCCCCGAGGCAGGACAGAAAACATCACACTACACTCCCGGCGTAGCGGGGCTCGAGAGAGCGGACAAGCCAGCCAATGAGCGTACGTGGGAAACTGTCCCGCCCTCTCAACCATGAGGGGACCAAAAAGGTCATCCTTCCAGCCAATCACAAGCTGTGTTTCTGTATCTTTGTAATATATAATCTCTTGCATTTGTTCCATCTTTGTATTTTGATAATGACTCAGGTAGAGTCGAAACGTCAATAATGACCGGAATAGGAAATCTTCTCTTTCCTTTACCCTTTGCTATAAAGGATACCTTCAGGAAGTTGGAAACTCTGAAGAAGAAATTGATCAGTGCTGAATTTGCAGTTGCTTTTAACCAAGCCTGCCTAAGAGAAAATTTACTCCCGCGGTATACAAACATATATATATATATATATGTGTGTGTGTGTGTGTGTGTGTGTGTGTGTGTGTGTGTGTGTGTGTGTGTGTGTGTGTGTGTGTGTGTGTGTGTGTGTGTGTGTGTGTGTGTGTGTGTGTGTGTAATAATAACAATTAATAATAATAATTTACGGTTTATTGGGTATAGCCGCATTTCTGCTGAAAATATACATCCTACAAGAAAATAACATTATAATACTATGACAGTGAGAAGACGTTGTTACAAGCATTCAAAAACTAGACAAATAAAACAGCAGGCTTAGTAATAGGTACAACAATGTTAATACTAGTTGTTGATTAAGTCCACAAATGTCGGTATGGGGCTCTTCTTATACCGGTCAGTACGTGCTCTGATCGGCTTGATGGAATTATGGTGCCTCACCTGGCACCGTGGACGAGGTACCTGAGGAGGTAGTGGGTTCCAGTGCCGAGGATGCTTGACCAGGATGACCGCAAACGACCTCAAACTCTGAAGATAGTGGTCAGCAAGGGTGGGTAGTCCCAGTGTGGTGAGAGCGTGCTGGTAGGTGGTGTAATCTTTGCCAAGGATTGTGCGACAGGCTCTTTTCTGCACTTTCTCCAGCTGACGCTGCTGCGTCATAGTGAGAGAGGAGATCCAAGAGGGGGATGCATACATCAACTTGGGCAAAATGAAGGAAATGTAGATGGTCTTGAGATCTTCAGCCTGTGCCCCTAATGAACTCAGTCGACGCAGCATATACAGCTTGTAGGAGGCTGCCCTGATAGTGTTGGCGGTGTTCTCCTTCCAGGTCAACTTGCTGTCGATGGTAATCCCCAGCAGCTTAGTAGACTGAACCACTTGCAGGGGGAGGCCATCAATTGTCAGCAGGGGAGGGGGGATAACGTGGTTGGAGGTGTGTGTGTGTGTGTGCGTGTGTGTGTGTGTGTGTATGTGTGTGTGTATGTGTGTGTGTGTGTGTGTGTGTGTGTGTGTGTGTGTGTGTGTGTGTGTGTGTGTGTGTGTGTGTGTTGTGTGTGTGTGTGTGTGTGTGTGTGTGTCTGTGTTTGTGTGTGTGTATACCCTATGTATATATATATATATATATATACATTTATGTATATATGCATTTATATATACATATATATGTATATATATATATATATATATATATATATTTGTATATATATACATATATATGT
>NC_134779.1:83351377-83353877 GCF_046742065.1 Oratosquilla oratoria
TTCACACGGAGTAAATGGTAGCCTATTAAGTTGGACTAGAAGTTGGTTGAATGATCGAAAACAGAGTTGTCTTATATGGCAAAACTTCTAGATGGTAAAATTTTACGAGTGGAGTTCCTCAGGGTTCCGTTCTTGGGCCACTTCTATCAATAGTATATAAAAATTTATAGACCACAGACTTAAATTCAAATTTGCTGATGATACAAAATTGTGCGGAATGGCAAATGATCACTTAAATCAATCAAATATTCACGAATATTTACATAAATTACAGTAATGGTCTGAAAAGTGGCTAATGAAATTTAACACAAGTAAAATGCTAGGTTATGCACATAGGTAAAAATAACAGTAAGTATGATTACAAGTTATTTGGAAATTCGTTAACAAAAGTGGATAGTGAAAAAAATCTCGGCGTAATTATCAATAATGATCTCAAATCATCTAAACATCATCTGAGAAAGCAAATAAGATTCTAGGACTGATTGCGCGATCCTTTGACTTCAAAAGTCCATCTCTCATTAAGAAGCTATATAAATCTTTAGTTTGTTCACATTTGGAATATGCTGTTTCCGTATGGTCATCGAATCTCATTAAAGACATTGACAGATTGTAAAAAATACAAATTGCGAACCAGAAAACTGAATCTAAATATAAGAAATAAATCTTACGAAAATCGACTAAAATATATGAATCTAAAGGGGATTGACAACATCAAAAGTGACAAAAATTTTACACTGAATGAGAATCTGACAAGAAATAACGGCCTCAAACTGTCAGGAAATAGATATAATTTGAAAGTGGGTAGAAACAACTTCGCCAACCATGTAGTTAGTGAGTGGAATAAACTTCCTGCAGAAGCAGTGCAATGTAGTTCAGTTTGAATCTTTAAGATTCGTTTAGATAAACATCTAAGCAAGAGGCTGTAATGACTGCCTTTTATTTTATATTACTTGTTTATTTGTGTTATCATTTGTCCGTTTATTATTTACTTGATTTTCATTTATCATTATTTATCTGTCGTTTCATTATTATTTACTATTTACCTGTTTGTTTATTATCTGACTATGCCTATGCATTTATTTGTTTTATTTATTGTTACTTACATTGTTATAATTTTATTTATTTATTTATTTACTTATCATTATTAATTTTCTCTCACATCAGACCTATTTATGGACCAAAAGGTCTTCTGTTGGCATGCTCCGCCTTTGTAATCCTTTGTGAATATATATATATATATATATATATATATATATATATATATATATATATATATATTTTACATATATAAGTGCATATATGTAAATATGGATATATATTATATATATATATATATATATAATATATATATATATATATATTTACATATATAAGTGCATATATGTAAATATGGATATATATTATATATATATATATATATACATATATATATATATATATATATATATATATATATGTACATATATATGCAGAGAAATCACAAAACTGGCACGTGATCCAATAATTTGCATTTAACCACTAAGGAAAAGAAGAAACACGAAATTTCCAAGCTCTGTCTTATAAATGAAAGGTATAAACACTACAGACATTTGGTAATAATATAAGGAAGAAAAATCGCCAGACAAATAAAGCATGACATGGGTACAATCTTTGAACGTCACAAAAATTCATTGTAGTAACAATATCTAAATTGTTCACAAATATTATAAATAGTAAAATTACCCAACTTACGTGAGCCATTACTTAATATTTTCAATTTGCCTAACACCAGACGATTTTATTCAGTTCTGCAGAACCCCCTCCCCCATCTAGAAAGACTTAAACTTCCAAATTAAGACAATTTGAATGGTCTGGATTATTTCCACTCACAATTCAAAGTTGTCGAAATAAACACTTACATCAAAACTAGTACAAGCAAAAGACAAACTATAATTCTATTTCTTACAAAGGAAAAAGGAGACCATGACTGGCACCATAGGCATTCGCAATTAGAACTCAAAATTTATAACTATAATTATACAGTGGAAATAAATGTCACAAGTGCCATAAACTAAAACCCGAAGACACAAAAATATTGCAAAGTTGGACGAACTTTGCGAATTTTACACGGATTTCGGTGAGAGAGAAAAATAGAGAAAGAGAGGGGGAGAGAGAGAGAGATAGATAGATAGATAGATAGATAGAGAGAGAGAGAGAAAGAGAGAGAGAGAGAGAGAGAGAGAGACAGGGACAGGGACAGAGACAGAGAGAGAGAGAGAGAGACAGAGAGAGAGAGAGAGAGAGAGAGAGAGAGAGAGAGAGAGAGAGAGAGAGAGAGAGAGAGAGAGAGAGAGAGAGAGAGAGAGAGAGAGAGAGAGAGAGAGAGAGAGAGAGAGAGAGAGAGAGAGAGAGAGAGAGAGAGAGACGGAGAGGACATGAGAGGAGGAGAGAGGAGGAGAAAGGAAAAGGGAGAGAGAGATGGAGTGGGAGAGGAAAAAAGTAGATAGAAATAGATAGAGTG
>NC_134779.1:83368877-83371377 GCF_046742065.1 Oratosquilla oratoria
AGCATTCACCTCGCACCACTCCATCCATGTATAAGTTGAACAGCCAGGGCGACATAACGCATCCTTGACGAAGTCCCACCTTTACATCAAACCACTCACTCCCCTCCATTTCTAATCCTAACACATGCTCTACTACTCTCATAAAAACTCTTGACAGCTCCCAAAAGCTTTCCTCCTATCCCATAAATCTGCATAACCTCCCACAGTGCCTTTCTGTCTACCCTATCATAAGCCTTTTCCAGATCCAATGAAAGCCCAAAAAACATCCCTTCCCCTTTCCTATAGCTTTCTCACATATCTGTCTTACCACAAAGATCTGATCTACAACAACCTCTACCCGTCCTAAATCCACACTGTTCCTCACCAATTACTCCCTCTGTTCCTCTCCTAATCCTCTCAATCAAGATCCTCCCATAAGCCTTCCCTACTACACTCAACAGCTAATCCCTCTGAAATTACTACATTCACACTTGTCCCCTTTTCCCTTGTAAAGAGGAACTATACAGGCACTACTCCAGTCCCTCCGGTACTCTACCCTCTCTCCAGCAAACATTAAATAATCTCACCAACCAGTCCACCATCACTGCACCTCCCTTTTTCAGACATTCTGCATGACATCCATCCAGACCAGGTGCCTTACCTGCTTTCATCATCTTTACAGCTGCCTTCACCTCATCCTTCCTTATTTCTCCTCCATTCTCCTCACTCATCACTCTCATTTTCTTCGCATTTCCCACTGCAGCTATCTTTCCTTCCCTATCCTCCTTCACATTCAGCAACTCCCTAAAATATTCTGCCCATCTTCCCCTCACTGCCATCTCTTCCATTATCAACTCTCCATCTGTACCTTTTACCTTTTCTTCCCTACTTGATTCGCCTCCTCTTCCTCTCTTAATTTCTTTCCAAAACATCTTTTTATTACTTTCAAAATTTTCTGTCATACTCCTACCCCATTTCACATCTGCTCTCCTCTTTGCCTCCTTTACCTTTTGCTTTACTTCTCTTTTCTTTTCTTTGTACGTCTCATATGACTCCCCTGTCCTCTTTTGTAACCAATCTGTGTATGCTCGCTTCTTCTCTTCTACAACCTTCTTTGTTTCCTCATCCCACCATTCACTACCCTTTCTTCTATTTCCCCCTGTCCTTCTTGTTCCACACACCATCCTTGCACACTTTAAGACTCCCTCCTTGAACCATCCCCATTCCTCCTCCACACCCATCTCTGCTCTATCCTTTACTCCCTCCCACTCCTCCTTCAGCTTCTTTTCGTACTCCTTCTCCTTTTCCTTTTCATTCAAGGAGTTCACTCTAAGAGTTCACTCTAAGAACCTCCCTACCTTTTGTCCCTTTCCTCCTTCTCCATCTATCCTCCACTCTCAGCTTACCTTCCACCAAAAAATGATCTGATATTCCCCCACCCTCTCCCCTTAGCACATGTACATCCTTAACTCTTCCTATCATAATCCTATTTACCACTACGTAATCCATTAGCGCTCTATCTACCACCCTTCCCTCCACCACCCTCTCCCATGTGTACTTATGCTTGACTTTCTTCCGAAACACTGTATTTGCTATCATCAACTCTCTTTCTAAAACATTTCCACCATCAACTCTCCACTACGATTCTTTCCTGGAACTCCACACTTCCCAACCACTCCATCGATTGGACCATTTCCCACCCTAGCATTAAGGTCTCCCAGTACTATTACATTGACATTTCTTCCTAAACCCTCTATGCACTCATTTAAATCTATCCAAAAGGCCTCCCTTTCTTCCATGCTCTTCTCACTGCCCGGCCCATATGCACTTACAAAGACCCACATCTCCTTTCCCAGTTTCAACCTTAATCCACAATATCCTTGATGAAACCACCATCCACTACACTACCCCTTTACCTATCTCCTCACTTACTAGAATAGCCACCCCTTCCCTCCCCTCGCCCTCTCTTCACTCCTGATAACCTCCCACTTACACTCCCAAACTTACACTCACCCTTCCCTTTCAACTTAGTTTCACTCAAAGCCAACACATCCAACTTTCTTCTCACAAACATACTACCTATCTCTTCCCTTTTACTCTCATCTGTACCACATCCACGCACATTAAAAGACCCAAACCTTAGGGTGCTGGCCCGAGGCCCTCCAGCACCCCTTATGCCTTTCCTTTGATTTTTAGGAATTTGCCCCTTGGGGCTACAGGGAGAAGGATGCCTAGTCCCTCTCCCCGTCCCCTTCTTCTCGCCTCTTACGATTCCAAGTGGGAAAACTTGGTGGCAGTATACTTTTCCCCACCACAGGGAATTCCCCCAATCAGAAAGAGAATACTCAGAGAAATGGTACAGGACAGCAACAAGGGGTTGGGGGACAGCATAACGGAGGAACAGTCGTAATATAAAAGTGTCATCATTTCTCTATGAACAGAGTCTATCATAGACAAAATGATGTGTGGCTCTGGTCCGTAGGGGCGCCCCATATAGACCCAAAAGTATCGACTGCATGCT
>NC_134779.1:83373877-83377205 GCF_046742065.1 Oratosquilla oratoria
AGTATGTTTCCCCTTGAAGTAAATAAAATTACTCAGCCTTACTGTGACCAAATGTTACATGTTAACTACGGTAATTTACCTACAAATAACTGTCTCTATACATGTTACGATATCTATATATAAACAAGATATCGTGCAATCACATATAAAGACAATTTTTCTATTGACTGTATACTATCATGAATAAGCACATATGTATAACAACAGTATGTATCTAAATGAATGTTCGCAACTATACAAATATATATACATATCTTATATATCTATATATAATATGTATCTATATATATGTAGATGTATATATATACCCACAACACATATACATATATATATAATATAATCTATAGTCTGTATATAATATAATATACATATATATGTATATATATATCCATAATATATATATATAATATATATAAATAAATAATATATTGTATATTATAAAAATATATATATATATCTACATAATAAACACCATATATATAGTATATAATATATAAATAAATATTCTATATATATACATACATATATATACCACTCTGATCACACCGCTTCTCGTCCAATCAGCGAAGTTAAAGCAGGCGCTGGACATGTTGGTACTTGGCATGGGTTAACCGCCTTGAACCACCAGATGCTGTTGGTAAATCTAGAAAGCTCGCTGGCTGACCGGGCTAAGGGCGTCGTTAATATTGCTGCGAAGGGTCGAGGGGATGGCCGGGTTTCGAGTCCTGCCGCCGGCGAAGTTAAACCAAGGCCATGGCTCAATAAATTTCATGCTACAAAGGTTTCTCTGTACGGGGCACCGCCCTAGCCTTCCGATTGGAGGAGTTTGTGGACGTTAAGACATACCAAAAATAAGGGTATACTGATAGTCTCTATAGGTACGGGAGAGTAAAGTATGGAGGAGTGGAGGGGGGGGAATAGGCGTCATCATGAAGAGGAGTATGAGTATCGTAGTAGATATATATGATAGGGAATGATATAGGGACGCTGGGATGCGCATACGACAGGTACTGTTCGAAACGGAGAATGAGTGAAGGAAGACGGTATGGCGAGCGGAGTGGAGGATGCGGAGAAGCAAAAGGGAGTTTTTGTCCTTACACTCACAACGGAAACAATAGCCACCTGCCCTGAATAACTTAAAGGTTAAAAGCAGGAAGTAGTGAAAATTCTGGACTCGGAAAAGAAGCCGGTGATAATGGAGACACAGCTAGGCCTAAGGGTCGGGCCCAGAGAGAAAGTCTCAGGGTGAACTATGAAACAAAAGAGCCCGAAGTGAGGCGTGGGGGGACAGTCAGAGAGAATGTGTGTGTGTGTGTGTGTGTGTGTGTGTGTTGTGTGTGTGTGTGTGTGTGTGTGTGTGTGTGTGTGTGTGTGTGTGTGTGTGTGTGTGTGTGTGTGTGTGTGTGTGTGTGTGTGCTTGTGCGTGTGCTCGCGCGCGCGGTGTAAATGGAAAATGTGGTTCGGTGGGGGGTTTTAAATATACGTCAACAATTTGTGTCCTATAAGATTATCAATACACCCATTATTTGCAAGTGAACAAATTCATAATGGAGAGAAGTCGCAAACCAGTGAAATGGTAATCGAACATTCTTCGGGCATGAACCAAGTTTTACTTGATAAGTTTTCAGCCCGTGATATCGTCGTACAGATAACTGAGGCAAAATCACCTGGCACATCCATCCCGTACATATCACACAGAAAGGTAAAGTTAAAGTTTACTCTATGAGACTACTAAACATTTTCAAACAGGTTTTCCATTCTCTCGCGAACAATGAATCGGAAAGAGCTTTATTCCTTGCACACAATAGGGCACATAGAAATATAAAAAATCAAATTACGATAAATAATGTAAGAATACATAGTAGCATGCTGAAATTGAAATATGGTACTGCCCAGAACTCGAAACCCCGGCATCCTTATCGACAAGTGCGGTAATGACTTTCCAACTAGGCCATCAAGAAGATATAAGCTGACCGCAGTATTTCTTAATATATTTTGTATGCTCAGTATATACACATATATGAAAATTTGCGTTCACCCCATCTTCACTATGATAGTACAATTGAAAGTATACGAACGCGGAAAAGTATTTGTACAACACGGAATGGGTCCCAGTGATTAGAGATACATTTTTAACAACCGCAATGCACTTTAAAATTCTAAAGCCATCACAGGCCAGCATGCTGAAAGTGAAATAATGGTACTGCCCAGGACGCGAACCCGGCATGCTTATACAAGTGCGATAGTGACTTTCTTTCCAACTAGGCCATCATGAAAGATATAAGGTGACCGCATATAGTTTTTATAAATTTGTATACTTCCAATTGTACTAATCATAGTAGAGATGGGTTGAACGCAAATTTTCATATATATGTGATGTTACTCGAGTATACAAATATATAAGAACATAATGCGCTCAGCTTATATCTCTCATGATGGCCTAGTTGGAAAGCCACTCTTGCCCTTGTCGAAAAGGATGCCGTGTTCGAGTCCTGAGCATTACCATATTTCAATTTTCAGCATGCTGGCCTGTCAATGGCTTAGAATTAAAGTGCAATTACGTTTGTTAAATATATATATCTATATTTATAATTATATATATATATATATATATACATATATATTCGTATATATATATATATATACATATATATATATATATATATATATATATTATATATATACTATGTATACGTATATTTCATATATATATATATATGTATATTTTATATATATATATATATATATATGAATATAATATGTATATAGTTTTCACATGTGAAAAAATATGTATCCATGCACCCCATCCATCGAACCATTCATCCAACCAGCCAGTGATATTTAGTGGAACTGATGTCCACCTGGCACGTATTAGTTTCTCTTTATGATTCCATCAAGAGTTCCTTGTCATCCCCTTGATCTTGATGGCTTGGAGTTAATGTGGTTGAATATATATATGTATATATATATATATGGGAAAGGTGGAGGGGGAAACACGTGGTCTTTATCTGATTATCGAGTTTATTCCTGACCGGTTACGCTTACAATAGCTTCTTCAAGAAGCTATTGTAAGCGAAACCGGTCAGGAATAAACTCGATAATCAGATAAAGACCCGTGTTTTCCCCTCCACCTTTCCCAGAATTTGTCCCAATGTCTCTACAAAATATATATATATATATATATATATATATATATATATAATATATATATATAAATAATACATATATATATATATAGTTACATATATATATGTCGTACCATACACACAGGTAATATATACATACATAAAATACATACATATCTTATATCTATAAATAAATAATAATA
>NC_134779.1:83377705-83385205 GCF_046742065.1 Oratosquilla oratoria
ATTAATACTTTTAAATCAACCAATCATAGAGAAGGATTTGTAAATTTGGTACGCACAACAGCAAGATTAATCATCGAGGGGGCACAAACGGCGGACTCTTTCCCAAGGCGATCTGTGAGATGACCCGTTTAGTATATAGACAATGTATTCCAATTTGCCTGTACTATTATCTCTCTGAAGAAGACTCTGTCGAAACGTTAGAGAATAAAATACTTCTGCTCTTTCCTGGAATTTACCTATACCACTCTTGCCATACATATATATATATATATATATATATATTATATATACATATATATGTATATATGCATATGTATATATATATGTATGTATGCATACATATGTGTATATATATATATATATGTATATATGTATACATATGTATATATATATGTATACATAAATATATAAACATATATATATATATATAAATATATATACAGTATATGCATATATCATGCATGCATATACCAAGAATTTTTCCCCATTACAAGGGAGGTAGCCAAAAAGGGAAAGGCATAAATCCATTTCCACCCATTCCATCCCTGAATACACTCCACACCCCTCCACCCTCCCTCTCATCTGAGCACCTCCTGGATGACGGGTCATCCCTGCACCTTGTCCACTGCCCTGGGTCAGAAGCAGTGTCGCAAGACACAGCACATCCACAACAAGGCCGCTTCATTAAATCGGCGACCCCCCCTCTCCGTTCCCCCATTGCATAGAAAGGAGAGGACGGGGAGAAATCCCTTCGGGCTGCGTCAAATTTTGCTCACACATACTACCTCACCCCCCATCCCCCCGCCCATTCCACCTCATGCAATCACAACATCATCCATATACAACCATTCTCCATTCACCCCTGTCTTCTGTCCTCTCCCGTCCTTCCTCAACAGACATTCCCCTCTTCCCCAAAGCCCCCTTCACCCCATCCATCCACCTCATCCTAGGACGTCCCCTCATGTTCACTCCCTCCACATCAGCCTTCCATGCCTCTTTTACTAGTAATTCTTAACACAATCTTTCCATGTGTCCAAACCATCTAATATTCTTTCATCAACATTATCTCCTCACTCATTTTCCACCCCTGTTCTCCTCCTCACCTCCTCATTTCTCACTCTATCTAGCCTAGTAACCCCCATCATACTTCTCAGACGCTTCATCTCAAACACAGCTCCTTCTCTCTTCTCTCATGTTCCATGTTTCTGCCCCATACAGTGCTGTTGGTACAATCACTCCTTCATACAGTCTCCTCTTAGCATCCGTTCCCAAATGTCTATTCCTCATTACACTTTTTAATCCACCAAGGCGTTTACTCGCTTCTCTCAATCTACATTCTACCTCCACCTTCACTCCACCTTTTCCTGCCACATTTGCACCCAAGTATCTAAAACTGTCCACTTCCTCCAGTCGCTCTCCCTTAATGCTCACTTCCAGTCTACTGCCACCTTCACCCCTTGTACATCTCATCACCTTACTTTTACCCACATTTATCTTTAGCTTTCTTCCTATCACATACTCTCCCAAACTATGCCACCAACCTCCTCAATTCCTCCTCCGATCCTGCCACAAGCGTAGTGTCGTCCGCAAACAACAGCTGGTTCACCTTCCACTTTTCTCCATTTTCTTTAACCATCTCCAATCCCTTGCCCACTACCCTTGCATTTACTTCTCGCACCACCCCATCCATGTATAAGTTGAACAGCCAGGGCGACATAACGCATCCTTGACGAAGTCCCACCTTTACCTCGAACCACTCACTCTCTCCATTTCCAATCCTGACACAAGCTCTACTACTCTCATAAAAACTCTTGACAGCTCCCAGAAGCTGTCCTCCTATCCCGTATATCTGCATAACCTCCCACAGTGCCTTTCTGTCTACCCTATCATAAGCCTTTTCCAGATCCCTCAAAGCCCTATATACATCCTTCCCCTTTCCGATAGCTTTCTCACATACCTGTCTTACCACAAAGATCTGATCTACACAACATCTACATGTCCTAAATCCAAACTGTTCCTCATCAATTACTCCTTCTGTTCCTCTCCTAATACTCTCAATCAAGACCCTTCCATAAGCCGTCCCAACTACACTTAATAAGCTAATCTACTACATTCACACTTGTCACCTTTTCCTTTGTCAAGAGGAACTATACAGGCACTCCTCCAGTCCTCCGGCACTCTACCCTCTCTCCAGCAAACATTAAATAACCTCACTGGCCAGTCCACCTTCACTGTACCTCCCTTTTTCAGACATTCTGCATGGCATCCATCCAGATCAGGTGCCTTACCTGCTTTCATCATCTTAACAACTGCCTTCACCTCATCCTTCCTTATTTCTCCTCCATTCTCCTAACTCATAACTCTCATTTTCTTCGCATTTCCCACTGCAGCTATCTTTCCCTTCCTATCCTCCTTCACATTTAGCAACTCCCTAAAATATTCTACCCATCTTCCCCTTACTGCCTTCTCTTCCATTATCATCTCTCCATCTGCACCTTTTACCTTTTCTTCTCTACTTGATTCGCCTCCTCTAACTCTCTTAATTTCTTTCCAAAACATCTTTTTATTACTTTCAATTTTTTTTGTCATACTCATACCCCATTTCACATCTGCTCTTCTCTTTGCCTCCTTTAGCTTTTGCTTTACTTCTCTTTTCTTTTCTTTGTACCTCTCATATGACTCCTTCGTCCTATTTTGTAACCATTCTGTGAAAGCTCGCTTCTTCTCTTCTAAAACCTTCTTTGTTTCCTCATCCCACCATTCATTACCCTTTCTTCTATTTCCCCCTGTCCTTATTGTTCCACACACCATCCTTGCACACTTTACGACTCCCTCCTTAAACCATCCCCATTCCTCCTCCACACCCAGCTCTACTGTATCCTTTACTCCTTTCCCACTCCTCCTTCAGCTTCTTTCCGTACTCATTCTCCCTTTTTCCTTTTCATTCAAAGAGTTCACTCTAAGCACCTCCCTACCTTCTGTCCATTTCCTCTTTCTCCATCTGTCCTCCACTCTCAACGTACATTCTACCAAAAAATGATCTGATAATCCCCCACTATCTGCCCTTAGCACATGTACATCCTTAACTCTTCCTATTATAATCCTATTTACCACTGTATATATATATATATATATATATATATATATATATATATATATATATATATATACATATATATATATATACATATCATATATACATATATATATATACTGTATATACCTATACACACACATATATATATATATGTATATATATATATAAATATACAGATATATATAATATATATATATGTATATATATATACATATATATATGTATCTTTCCTATATATATATATACATATATATACAGATATAAATATATTCATATATATATATATATATATATATATATATATATGTGTGTGTGTGTGTGTGTGTGTGTGTGTGTGTGTGTGTGTGTGTGTGTGTGTGTGTGTGTGTGTGTGTGTGTGTGTATAAATACCTGACTCACCGAAATAAGATGATGGACAACCGTTGCATGGAATACGGTAAATGACACTAATTCTACAAACACCATAGCTATTGATGATTATTTGTTAAAAGGTGGAATAAATATAGCAAAAATATCTTCCAATAAAATAGGAAAAATATTTTAAGAAACATAATAATATGCGTAATAATCTCAGTGTCATTTACCGTATTCCATGCAACGGTTGTCCATCATCTTATTTCGGTGAGTCAGGTCGAGGGTTTAATAAACGCTTGAATGAGCACAAAAACGATCTCAGGGCTCATAGAACATCTAACTCCCTGGTCCGTCACCTGGACAAATGTGGACATTTACCTGATTGGAACAACGCAGAAATTCTACACGAGGGATTTGGAGAAGAAAATGAGAAAAACTGTGGAAGCTGCACATATCGCCGCCAACAAGAACAACAACGACAGAGACGGATTTAAATGCCTCTCGAAAGCAGCAAGTGTCCTAATAATTAAATCGTTAGCCAAAGGGAAAACATGACGCTCATACCTTGGCGGGTTCCCTCTCACTACGAATATAAGAATTGTGATCCGTCCTGTAATGCTGTAGTCCTCTGAAGAAGACCAATTTGGTCTCAACTTTAGGGCAATAATCTCTATTCCTAACACATCTTCGTTTGCCCTTCCCCACCCGCATTCTCTCTCATATATATATATATATATATATATATATGTATATACATATATATATAAATATATCTGTCTATTTGAACACAGATAAATCAAAATCCTACACCAATACAGATACATAGACTGTTGGGGGACAATACTTACAAAAATTAAAAGAATTTTAAAGAAATGACAAAAGATAGCGTGTTGCCTTTGGCTTATATATCAGAGCCTAACCTGCATAGTTGGTAAATATATACACATACACACACACACACACACATATATATATATATATATATATTATATACATATATTCATATATATATATATACATATGTATATATATATATATATATATATATATATATATATATATATATATATATATATATGTATGTATACATATGGGCAAGTATTATTCACACACACTAAATGGTCCCCAGTGCAGATCTTAATCTTTTTTTCAACCACAATTAAATTTTTACTTTTAATTTCATGTCATCACGAACGAGACTGAACAGCACTCGTCGGAGACATATACGAAAACTGATACGAAACGAAGCCAAGGGCTCGAACCTCAGCCCAGACGTATCATAGTAACAGTGACTAACCACTGCGCCATCAAAAGAGATATAAGTTGAGTATAATTTCTTATATTTGTATGTTCGAGCAACATATACACGAATTTTGTGCTCAACCCAACCCTGCTGTGATGGTAGCAATGGTAGTATCTGCACTGGGGACCATTCAGTGTGCGTGAATAACACTTGCCGCCGCGCACATACTACCATTGTACCATCATAGCAGGGATGGGTTGAGCACAAAATTCGTGTATATATATATATATATATATATATATATATATATATATATAAATCTATATATATATATATATATACATACATACATACATATATATATATATATACATATACATATATATATATATACAGTATATATATATACAAAGGATTACAAAGGATTACAAAGGCGGAGCATGCCGACAGGAGACCTTTTGATCCATATTTAGGTCGGATGCGAAAAAAAAATCATATTGATAATAAAATAACAAATAAAAACTATAATAATGTAAATAACAAATAAAATACATAAATAAATGCATAGGTATAGTTAAATAATAAACAAACAGGTAAATAGTAAATGATAATAAATTGACATATAACTAATAATAAATGAAAATCAGACAGACAAATGATAACAAAACAAAAACAAATAATATAAGATAAATTATAATCATTACAGCATCTTAGAAATCATTACAGCATCTTATACATACTATATATATATATATATATACATATATATATATATATATATATAATAATATATATATATAGTGATAAGGAAGAATACGATAGACTGAGATCGAAGTAAAAAGAGAGCTTTACATAAGAATAAAAAATAAGGAAACATACCTTATACCTGAGTACAACAGCAGTAACAGATTGTTTAAAAAGAACGTCCGCACAGCGAAACATAAATACGAAATTTGGAATGTCTTACAAGCTATGTCCAACCAAAAGAGCTTTTCAAGTATAGAGAACAAAAAGTAAGGAAAGGATAGACCCATTTAAATCGACATTGATGTCATAATAAATTCATAGGAAAAATTGAGCGGGGCAATTTTTTTTTATTTTCTTACGGTATTTACAAAGGAGAGGTTAGATATGGTACCTGACTGTGACCCGTCTCTACTGGGGATAAGGGAAATAGACAAACTAACATCAGCATTAGCAAGGAAGAAGTAGTCAAGCAGAATGATAGACTTGAAACTACCAAATCCCTGGTCCAATCGATTTTTTTCCAAGAGTACTTAAAGAAGGGTAAAATTAAAATTTGCGACCGGATAACTCAAATATTTAGAAAAGTCAGTAGATACTGAATTCGTGCCTATTAAATATCTTAAAGTGCAGAATGTTGACCGTAGGTTCGTACCACCTAGGAAGCAGATATAGCTTAGATAACACCTTCTTAGAAAAACCAAAAGACCTTAAATGCAGGAAACAGGGTAATAGTGCCATGAATATAGCTAAAAAAATAGATTTAATTGCTATAAAGGTTATACAAAAAATGCAGAGGTAGTTACCAAACTATCTGACGTTAGCTGAAAGCCATCCTTGAATATGTGGTATAATTTTGGTCTCTGTCCAATAGAATGGAAAATCAGTACAATTCAGTAGAATCAGTACAGAGGAGAATAACCAAAATGACACATGGGCTCAAAAGTTTACTTTACGAGGATAGGCTTAGGTACCTTAATCTAAACATATGATATATATATATATATATATATATATATATATATATATATATATATATATATATGTATGTATATATATACATAGTATTTATCGAAGAGCAGCAAGAACCGGTCAATTCGTGTCGAGAGCTAACGAGGTAAACCCTCAACTTGACAGCAAGGCCGGAAGCAGCTAACGGGATTAAGGCCGATACAGAGGCCGGGTCTTCCTTCGAGGCTGCTACATGTGTCAGCCTCAATTCGGGTCTCATTACTTTAACTTCGTTTTCGTCCTTCACACGTAGGTCTGAAGTGGGAACTCGGTGACTCGAAGTAGATTGTGGCATAGGTTTCTTCTTTCATGTGTTACTTTTAAGTAAAACCGTCGGAGATAGCCCGAGGTCCAAGATTTTATTCTCAGCTGGTGAAGTTGTCCGGTGTTAGACGGAAATAACTTTAAGATTTTCATTTTTATAATAAATGTATTAGAGAAAACAGATGATAAAGACTTAATGTGCAGTGGTTTAAAAATCTGCAATTTTTTTGGTCGATTTCCAGACTGTGGTGCGCGTACGCCACCAAAGGGTACGCATTAAACCTTCAGGCGTTACGTGTGCTAGGACCTCTCATTTCGTTAACTAATTGAGTTTAAATTTTTCTGTGAAAGATTTGTCTTATCAGTATATAACATCTGGATATTTTGCCAGGTAGTGAAAAACCTGTCATATCGGAAAATTTTGTCATGTTCATTAGACTTGCAAACATGATTAAAAATTAATCAAGAGGATGGTTGTCCTACACGAATAAATTTGCAAGGCTTTTCCAACCCATAAGACTGCATATGAGTAAAGTTTGACCAAGATATGAGCAAATAGCAGGATGGGGGGGGCACCAGTTTGTCTATGTACTGGGATCAAGCTGTAACCGAACTGTTAGGGCAAGTTGATGATAAAAGTGATGACCTAACTTTGTCATAAATTTACTAATTCTCGGATTTGATACATATAGCCATTTAATATATTACTACCATAAAAAATTTACCGAGAAAGAACTCGTGGTTTAACATCTTACATAGATAATTCTAAATATTCAGGGACCATATA
>NC_134779.1:83392705-83405205 GCF_046742065.1 Oratosquilla oratoria
GTCAGAGCTAAACCTGCATAGATGGTGTATATATATATATATATATATTGCAAAAATAATCACAATAACGCGTGACGAAAAGATATTGCAGAAACCACAGGGAAATTAAAGTCGGAATACTGAACGTTTTCGTCTATTACGACATCCTCAGAGTACAAGAAAGAAAAAAAATAGAACACAATATTTATACAGAAGTAAGAAAACTGGGAGAGGTTATAGTCACATAAAACCTTCGGACATTATACATACATACACATTCAATTACACATGGAAATGTTAATGGTAATAATAATAAAAGTACATACACATTCATATACACATGGAAATAAGAAAGGTAATAGTAAAAAAAAAAATAAATAAATAAAAAAATCAATCACATGATTTTGCGCTTTTGATTTTTTTTTTGTGTTACTATTAACTTTCTTATTTCCATGTGTATATGAATGTGTATGTAATTTTATTTTTATTAACATTAAGATTTCCATGAGTATAATGTCCGAAGGTTTTTATGTGACTATAACCTCTCCCAGTTTTCTTACTTCTGTATAAATATTGTGTTCTATTTTTTCTTTCTTGTACTCTGAGGATGTCGTAATAGACGAAAACGTTCAGTATTCCGACTTTAATTTCCCTGTGGTTTCTGCAATATATATATCTATCTATATATATATATATATATATATATATATATATTTCTAAACAGAAATGTAGTAGCACATTTATAAATGACACACAGGAACCCATAGTCGGAGAAAATAAAAACTTTGAATAAAGAAGAATCCTATATCTCTGAAGAGGGTTACAGTTGATAACCGAAATATAGGATTCTTCTATATTCAAAGTTTATTTTCTCCGACTGTGGGTTCCTGTGTGTCATATATATATATATATATATATATATATATATTATATATATATATATATATATATATATATATATATATATATAAATATATATATATATAAATATATCATAATAAATGAATATACATATATATATGTATATATATATATATATATATACAG
Source organism: Oratosquilla oratoria (assembly GCF_046742065.1). Classification (NCBI taxonomy): domain Eukaryota; kingdom Metazoa; phylum Arthropoda; class Malacostraca; order Stomatopoda; family Squillidae; genus Oratosquilla; species Oratosquilla oratoria. The sequence continues at coordinate 83,393,732 of NC_134779.1, forward strand.
ATACAAATATATTCATATATATATATATATATATATATATATATATATATATATATTGACTATATTATGACAAATAAGATTGAAGGTGAAAGAAGTTGACGAGGAGAAATGGGGGAATTTTACGCCTTAACGTTTCGACCCGCAGGGTCTTGATCACAAAGCTTTGTGATCAAGACCCTGCGGGTCGAAACGTTAAGGCGTAAAATTCCCCCATTTCTTCTCGTCAACTTCTTTCACCTTCAATCTTATATATATATATATATATATATATATATATATATATATATATATATATATATTATATACATATATATGTATATATACATATGTATATATATGTGTGTGTATGTATACATATGTGTATATATATATATATATATATATGTATGTATGTATACATATGTATATATATATATATATATATATGCATATATATATATATATGTATATATATATATACATATATATATATGTATATATATATCATACATACATACATATACCAAGGCTTTTTCCCACTTCCAAGGGAGGTAGCCAAAAAGGGAAAGGCATAAAAACACTCCCACCCATTTCATCCCTAAATACCCTCCACACCCCTCCCACCCTTCCTCTCATCTGAGCACCTCCTGGATGACGGGTCATCCCTGCACCCTGCCCACCGCCCTGGGCCAGAAGCAGTGTCGCAAGACACAGCACATCCACAGCAAGGCCGCTTCATTTAATCGGCGACCCCCCCTCTCCGTCCCCCTTTGCATATAAGGCGAGGACGGGGAGAAATCCCTTCGGGCTGCGTCAAAATTTACTCACACATACTACCCCACCCCCCACCCCCCCGCCCATTCCTCCTCATGCAGTCACAACATCATCCATATACAACCATTCTCCACTCACCTCTGTCTTCCGTCCTCTCCCTTCCTTCCTCAACAGACATTCCCCTCTTCCCCAAAGCCCCCTTCACCCCATCCATCCACCTCATCCTAGGACGTCCCCTCATGTTCACTCCCTCCACATCTGTCTTCCATACCTCTTTTACTAGTCTTTCTTCACTCATTCTTTCCATGTGTCCAAACCATCCTAATATTCTTTCATCAACCCTATCTCCCAGCTCCTTTTTTACCCCTGTTCTCCTCCTCACCTCCTCATTTCTCACTCTATCCAGCCTAGTAACTCCCACCATACTTCTCAGACACCTCATCTCAAACACATTCAAACTCCTTCTCTCTTCTTCTCTTATGTTCCACGTTTCTGCCCCATACAGTGCTGTTGGCACAATCACTCCTTCATACAGTCTCCTCTTAGCATCCATTCCCAAATGTCTATTCCTCATTACACTCTTTAAACCACCAAGGCATTTACTCGCTTCTCTCAATCTACATTCTACCTCCACCTTCACTCCACCTTTTCCTGCTACACTTGCACCCAAGTATCTAAAACTATCCACTTCCTCCAGTCGCTCTCCCTTAATGTTCACTTCCAGTCTACTGCCACTTTCACCCCTTGTACATCTCATCACCTTACTTTTACCCACACACACACATATATATATGTATATATATGTATATATATATATATATACATATATGTATATATATGTATATATATGACGTAAGTCTTGAGTTTATTCCTGACTAGTTTCGCAGGTATGCTTTTTCAAAACTGCGAAACTAGTCAGGAATAAACTCAAGACTAAGACTCCAGTGTTTCCTACTCCGCTTACGTCAACCTGTCAGAATGTCTCAACAATATATATGTATATATATATATATATGCTTATATCATACATGCATATACCAAGACTTTTTCCCCATTACAAGGGAGGTAGCCAAAAAGGGAAAGGCATAAAATCATTTTCCACCCACCACATATATATATATATATATATATATATATATATATATATATATATATATATATATATATATATACAGATATAAATATATTCATATATATTTGTATATATATATATATATATATATATATATATATATATATATATATACATATATATGACAAGAGAAAAGACAAATGTATGGCAAGAGTGGTATAGGTAAATACGAGGTAGGAGCAGTAGTATTTTATTCTCTAACGTTTCGACAGAGTCTTCTTCAGAGAGATAATAGTACAGGCAAATTGGAATACATTGTCTATATACTAAACGGGTCATCTCACAGGTCGCCTTGGGAAAGAGTCCGCCGTTTGTGCCCCCTCGATGATTAATCTTGCTGTTGTGCGTGCCAAATTTACAAATCCTTCTCTATGATTGGTTGATTTAAAAGTATTAATATATGCAGCTTCAATAGTTTTTCTTGTCGTCTTTTTCATAACGGTGTGTAGGATTTTGGTGTTGTTCCAATTAGGCATATGTCCGTGTTGTGTAGCGTGTACTACTAGCGAATTAGATGTCCTGTGGTGTCGCATGCCATTCTTGTGTTCGTATAATCTTTTTGTTATTCCTCTTGAAGTTTCTCCAAAATAAACTGCATCACATCCACCACATGGAATCTTGTAAACCACGCTCTTTTCATTTTTCTCTTCCGTGTGTTGTTTACTGGATAAAATGTCCCGTGTTTTCTGTCCTGAGGAGTGTACGACTTCCATCCCTATTCTCGCTAGAAATTTGGAAATTAATTCGCCTCTCGAGGAGTATGGAACCACTAAAAAATCTTTTTCTTTCCTCTGTTCTTCTGTGAAGTAGATAAATACATACATATCATGGGAAGAGGAGCATCCTGGTTTCGCTACGTAGACGACGTATTAGTTATAGTACCAGAAAATACTAATTTGAATAACAAACTTCGTAGGCTCAATAGTGTAAATAAGTACATAGAATTCACAGTGGAAAAGGAGATAGACAAGAAACTGCCATTTTTAGACACAATAATTCATCGTATTGACGGAAGTGCCAAATTTTCAGTATATAGGAAACCAACAAACAAAGAAGATTTTATTCATTACTTATCACGACACGACACAAGAACGAAATCTGGCATAATAATTGGCTTTTTCCTTAGAGCATTTAGAATTTGTAGCGAAGAATTTTTACACGACGAATGTAAACACATTACAGAGACGTTCAACCGCCTAAAATATCCACCGGGCCTCATACAAAAACTGAAAAATAAAGCCAAACAAATATGGAGAAGAAAAAAACACAGTCACAGAAGAACAGAGGAAAGAAAAAGATTTTTTAGTGGTTCCTTACTCCTCGAGAGGCGAATTAATTTCCAAATTTCTAGCGAGAATAGGGATGGAAGTCGTACACTCCTCAGGACAGAAAACACGGGACATTTTATCCAGTAAAACAACACACGGAAGAGAAAAATGAAAAGAGCATGGTTTACTAGATTCCATGTGGTGGACGTGATGCAGTTTATTTTGGAGAAACTTCAAGAGGAATAACAAAAAGATTATACGAACACAAGAATGACATGCGACACCACAGGACATCTAATTCGCTAGTAGTACACGCTACACAACACGGACATATGCCTAATTGGAACAACACCAAAATCCTACACACCAGTATAAAAAAGACGACAAGAAAAACTATTGAAGCTGCATATATTAATACTTTTAAATCAACTAATCATAGAGAAGGATTTGTAAATTTGGCACACACAACAGCAAGATTAATCATCGAGGGGGCACAAACGGCGGACTCTTTCCCAAGGCGACCTGTGAGATGACCCGTTTAGTATATAGACAATGTATTCCAATTTGCCTGTACTATTATCTCTCTGAAGAAGACTCTGTCGAAACGTTAGAGAATAAAATACTTCTGCTCCTTCCTGGAATTTACCTATACCACTCTTGCCATACATATATATATATATATATATATATATTATATACATATATATGTATATATGCATATGTATATATATATGTATGTATGCATACATATGTGTATATATGTATATATATATATGTATATATGTATACATATGTATATATATATGTATATATATATGTATATATATATATATATATATATATATATATATACAGTATATGCATATATCATGCATGCATATACCAAGAATTTTTCCCCATTACAAGGGAGGTAGCCAAAAAGGGAAAGGCATAAATCCATTTCCACCCATTCCATCCCTGAATACACTCCACACCCCTCCACCCTCCCTCTCATCTGAGCACCTCCTGGATGACGGGTCATCCCTGCACCTTGTCCACTGCCCTGGGTCAGAAGCAGTGTCGCAAGACACAGCACATCCACAACAAGGCCGCTTCATTAAATCGGCGACCCCCCCTCTCCGTTCCCCCATTGCATAGAAAGGAGAGGACGGGGAGAAATCCCTTCGGGCTGCGTCAAATTTTGCTCACACATACTACCTCACCCCCCATCCCCCCGCCCATTCCACCTCATGCAATCACAACATCATCCATATACAACCATTCTCCATTCACCCCTGTCTTCTGTCCTCTCCCGTCCTTCCTCAACAGACATTCCCCTCTTCCCCAAAGCCCCCTTCACCCCATCCATCCACCTCATCCTAGGACGTCCCCTCATGTTCACTCCCTCCACATCAGCCTTCCATACCTCTTTTACTAGTCTTGCTTCACTCATTCTTTCCATGTGTCCAAACCATCTAATATTCTTTCATCAACCCTATCTCCCAGCTCCTTTTCCACCCCTGTTCTCCTCCTCACCTCCTCATTTCTCACTCTATCTAGCCTAGTAACCCCCATCATACTTCTCAGACACCTCATCTCAAACACATTCAAACTCCTTCTCTCTTCTTCTCTTATGTTCCATGTTTCTGCCCATACAGTGCTGTTGGTACAATCACTCCTTCATACAGTCTCCTCTTAGCATCCATTCCCAAATGTCTATTCCTCATTACACTCTTTAATCCACCAAGGCATTTACTCGCTTCTCTCAATCTACATTCGACCTCCACCTTCACTCCACCTTTTCCTGCCACATTTGCACCCAAGTATCTAAAACTATCCACTTCCTCCAGTCGCTCTCCCTTAATGCTCACTTCCAGTCTACTGCACCGTTCACCCCTTGTACATCTCATCACCTTACTTTTACCCACATTTATCTTTAGCTTTCTTCTATCACATACTCTCCCAAACTATGCCACCAACCTCCTCAATTCCTCCTCCGATCCTGCCACAAGCGTAGTGTCGTCCGCAAACAACAGCTGGTTCACCTTCCACTTTTCTCCATTTTCTTTAACCATCTCCAATCCCTTGCCCACTACCCTTGCATTTACTTCTCGCACCACCCCATCCATGTATAAGTTGAACAGCCAGGGCGACATAACGCATCCTTGACGAAGTCCCACCTTTACCTCGAACCACTCACTCTCTCCATTTCCAATCCTGACACAAGCTCTACTACTCTCATAAAAACTCTTGACAGCTCCCAGAAGCTGTCCTCCTCTCCCGTATATCTGCATAACCTCCCACAGTGCCTTTCTATCTACCCTATCATAAGCCTTTTCCAGATTCATAATAGCCCAAAAAACATCCTTCCCCTTTCCTATAGCTTTCTCACATATCTGTCTTACCACAAAGATCTGATCTACACAACCTCTACCTGTCCTAAATCCAAACTGTTCCTCACCAATTACTCCTTCTGTTCCTCTCCTAATACTCTCAATCAAGATCCTCCCATAAGCCTTCCCAACTACACTTAATAAGCTAATCTACTACATTCACACTTGTCACCTTTTCCTTTGTCAAGAGGAACTATACAGGCACTCCTCCAGTCCTCCGGCACTCTACCCTCTCTCCAGCAAACATTAAATAACCTCACTGGCCAGTCCACCTTCACTGTACCTCCCTTTTTCAGACATTCTGCATGGCATCCATCCAGATCAGGTGCCTTACCTGCTTTCATCATCTTAACAACTGCCTTCACCTCATCCTTCCTTATTTCTCCTCCATTCTCCTCACTCATAACTCTCATTTTCTTCGCATTTCCCACTGCAGCTATCTTTTCCTTCCTATCCTCCTTCACATTTAGCAACTCCCTAAAATATTCTACCCATCTTCCCCTTACTGCCTTCTCTTCCATTATCATCTCTCCATCTGCACCTTTTACCTTTTCTTCTCTACTTGATTCGCCTCCTCTAACTCTCTTAATTTCTTTCCAAAACATCTTTTTATTACTTTCAATTTTTTTTGTCATACTCATACCCCATTTCACATCTGCTCTTCTCTTTGCCTCCTTTAGCTTTTGCTTTACTTCTCTTTTCTTTTCTTTGTACCTCTCATATGACTCCCTCGTCCTATTTTGTAACCATTCTGTGAAAGCTCGCTTCTTCTCTTCTAAAACCTTCTTTGTTTCCTCATCCCACCATTCATTACCCTTTCTTCTATTTCCCCCTGTCCTTCTTGTTACACACACCATCCTTGCACACTTTACGACTCCCTCCTTAAACCATCCCCATTCCTCCTCCACACCCAGCTCTACTGTATCCTTTACTCCTTCCCACTCCTCCTTCAGCTTCTTTCCGTACTCATTCTCCTTTTCCTTTTCATTCAAAGAGTTCACTCTAAGAACCTCCCTACCTTTTGTCCCTTTCCTCTTTCTCCATCTATCCTCCACTCTCAACTTACCTTCTACCAAAAAATGATCTGATAATCCCCCACTATCTGCCCTTAGCACATGTACATCCTTAACTCTTCCTATTATAATCCTATTTACCACTGTATATATATATATCTCTATATATATATATATATATATATATATATATATATATACATGTATATATATATATACATATCATATATACATATATATATATATATATACTGTATATACATATACACACACATATATATATATGTATATATATAAATATACAGATATATATATATATATATATATATGTATATATATATACATATATATATATGTATCTTTCTATATATATATATACATATATATACAGATATAAATATATTTCATATATATATATATATATATATATATATATATATGTGTGTGTGTGTGTGTGTGTGTGTGTGTGTGTGTGTGTGTGTGTGTGTGTGTGTGTGTGTGTGTGTGTGTGTGTGTGTGTATAAATACCTGACTCACCGAAATAAGATGATGGACAACCGTTGCATGGAATACGGTAAATGACACTAATTCTACAAACACCATAGCTATTGATGATTATTTGTTAAAAGGTGGAATAAATATAGCAAATATATCTTCCAATAAAATAGGAAAAATATTTAAGAAACATAATAATATGCGTAATAATCTCAGTGTCATTTACCGTATTCCATGCAACGGTTGTCCATCATCTTATTTCGGTGAGTCAGGTCGAGGGTTCAATAAACGCTTGAATGAGCACAAAAACGATCTCAGGGCTCATAGAACATCTAACTCCCTGGTTCGTCACCTGGACAAATGTGGACATCTACCTGATTGGAACAACGCAGAAATTCTACACGAGGGATTTGAGAAGAAAATGAGAAAAACTGTGGAAGCTGCACATATCGCCGCCAACAAGAACAACAACGACAGAGACGGATTTAAATGCCTCTCGAAAGCAGCAAGTGTCCTAATAATTAAATCGTTAGCCAAAGGGAAAACATGACGCTCATACCTTGGCGGGTTCCCTCTCACTACGAATATAAGAATTGTGATCCGTCTGTAATGCTGTAGTCCTCTGAAGAAGACCAAGTTGGTCGCAACGTTAGGGCAATAAACTCTATTCCTAACACATCTTCGTTTGCCCTTCCCCACCCGCATTCTCTCTCATATATATATATATATATATATATATATATATATATATACATATATATATACATATATCTGTCTATTTGAACACAGATAAATCAAATCCTACACCAATACAGATACATAGACTGTTGGGGGACAATACTTACAAAAATTAAAGAATTTTAAAGAAATGACAAAAGATAGCGTGTGCCTTTGGCTTATATATCAGAGACTAACCTTCATATTTTTTAAATATATACACAAACACACACACACACACACACATATATATATATATATATATATATATATATATATATATATATAAATATATTCATATATATATATATATATATATATATATATATATATATATATATATATATATATATATATATATGTATGTATACATATGGGCAAGTATTATTCACACACACTGAATGGTCCCCAGTGCAGATCTTAATCTTTTTTTCAACCACATTAAATTTTTACTTTTAATTTCATGTCATCACGAACGAGACTGAAAGCACTCGTCGGAGACATATACGAAAATTGATACGAAGCGAAGCCAAGGGCTCGAACCTCAGCCCAGACGTATCATAGTAACAGTGACTAACCACTGTGCCATCAAGAGAGATATAAGTTGAGTATAATTTCTTATATTTGTATGTTCGAGCCACATACATATACACGAATTTTGTGCTCAACCCATACCTGCTATGATGGTACAATGGTAGTATCTGCACTGGGGACCATTCAGTGTGCGTGAATAACACTTGCCCACGCGCACATACTACCATTGTACCATCATAGCTGGGATGGGTTGAGCACAAAATTCGTGTATATATATATATATATATATATATATATATATAAATATATATATATATATATATATATACATACAAACATATATATATATATACATATACATATATATATATATACTATATATATATACAAAGGATTACAAAGGATTACAAAGGCGGAGCATGCCGACAGGAGACCTTTTGATCCATATTTAGGTCGGATGCGAAAAAAAAATCATATTGATAATAAAATAACAAATAAAAACTATAATAATGTAAATAACAAATAAAATACATAAATAAATGCATAGGTATAGTTAAATAATAAACAAACAGGTAAATAGTAAATGATAATAAATTGACATATAACTAATAATAAATGAAAATCAGACAGACAAATGATAACAAAACAAAAACAAATAATATAAGATAAATTATAATCATTACAGCATCTTAGAAATCATTACAGCATCTTATAATACTATATATATATATATATATATACATATATATATATATATATATATATATATATAAATATATATATATATAGTGATAAGGAAGAATACGATAGACTGAGATCGAAGTAAAAAGAGAGCTTTACATAAGAATAAAAAATAAGGAAACATACCTTATACCTGAGTACAACAGCAGTAACAGATTGTTTAAAAAGAACGTCCGCACAGCGAAACATAAATACGAAATTTGGAATGTCTTACAAGCTATGTCCAACCAAAAGAGCTTTTCAAGTATAGAGAACAAAAAGTAAGGAAAGGATAGACCCATTTAAATCGACATTGATGTCATAATAAATTCATAGGAAAAATTGAGCGGGGCAATTTTTTTTTATTTTCTTACGGTATTTACAAAGGAGAGGTTAGATATGGTACCTGACTGTGACCCGTCTCTACTGGGGATAAGGGAAATAGACAAACTAACATCAGCATTAGCAAGGAAGAAGTAGTCAAGCAGAATGATAGACTTGAAACTACCAAATCCCTGGTCCAATCGATTTTTTTCCAAGAGTACTTAAAGAAGGGTAAAATTAAAATTTGCGACCGGATAACTCAAATATTTAGAAAGTCAGTAGATACTGAATTCGTGCCTATTAAATATCTTAAAGTGCAGAATGTTGACCGTAGGTTCGTACCACCTAGGAAGCAGATATAGCTTAGATAACACCTTCTTAGAAAAACCAAAAGACCTTAAATGCAGGAAACAGGGTAATAGTGCCATGAATATAGCTAAAAAAAATAGATTTAATTGCTATAAAGGTTATACATAAAAGTGCAGAGGTACTTACCAAACTATCTGACGTTAGCTGAACCCATCCTTGAATATGTGGTATAATTTTGGTCTCTGTCCAATAGAATGGAAAATCAGTACAATTCAGTAGAATCAGTACAGAGGAGAATAACCAAAATGACACATGGGCTCAAAAGTTTACTTTACGAGGATAGGCTTAGGTACCTTAATCTAAACATATGATATATGTATATATATATATATATATATAAATATATATATATATATATATATATGTATGTATGTATATATACATAGTATTTATCGAAGAGCAGCAAGAACCGGTCAATTCGTGTCGAGAGCTAACGAGGTAAACCCTCAACTTGACAGCAAGGCCGGAAGCAGCTAACGGGATTAAGGCCGATACAGAGGCCGGGTCTTCCTTCGAGGCTGCTACATGTGTCAGCCTCAATTCGGGTCTCATTACTTTAACTTCGTTTTCGTCCTTCACACGTAGGTCTGAAGTGGGAACTCGGTGACTCGAAGTAGATTGTGGCATAGGTTTCTTCTTTCATGTGTTACTTTTAAGTAAAACCGTCCGGAGATAGCCCGAGGTCCAAGATTTTATTCTCAGCTGGTGAAGTTGTCCGGTGTTAGACGGAAATAACTTTAAGATTTTCATTTTTATAATAAATGTATTAGAGAAAACAGATGATAAAGACTTAATGTGCAGTGGTTTAAAAATCTGCAATTTTTTGGTCGATTTCAGACTGTGGTGCGCGTACGCCACCAAAGGGTACGCATTAAACCTTCAGGCGTTACGTGTGCTAGGACCTCTCATTTCGTTAACTAATTGAGTTTAAATTTTTCTGTGAAAGATTTGTCTTATCAGTATATAACATCTGGATATTTTGCCAGGTAGTGAAAAACCTGTCATATCGGAAAATTTTGTCATGTTCATTAGACTTGCAAACATGACTAAAAATTAATCAAGAGGATGGTTGTCCTACACGAATAAATTTGCAAGGCTTTTCCAACCCATAAGACTGCATATGAGTAAAGTTGACCAAGATATGAGCAATAGAGGATGGGGGGGGGGGGCACCAGTTTGTCTATGTACTGGGATCAAGCTGTAACCGAACTGTTAGGGCAAGTTGATGATAAAAGTGATGACCTAACTTTGTCATAAATTTACTAATTCTCGATTTGATACATATAGCCATTTAATATATTACTACCATAAAAAATTTACCGAGAAAGAACTCGTGGTTTAACATCTTACATAGATAATTCTAAATATTCAGGGACCATATACTCACCACCTACACTGTATCTTTGCGTTTATTCATTTATATAATTCTTCATCTGTTTTTCTCATTTATCTATCTATATTTATTTATTATTTTACTTATTTATTTATTTATTGATTCCATTTATTTGCTTATTCATTTATTTACCTATTCCATTTCACATCTGCTCTCCTCTTTGCCTCTTTTACCTTGTGCTTTATTTCTCTTTTCTTTTCTTTGTACCTCTCATATGACTCCTTCGTCCTAATTTGTAACCAATCTATGAAAGCTCGCTTCTTCTCTTCTACAACCTTCTTTGTTTCCTCCTCCCACCATTCACTACCCTTCCTTCTATTTCCTCCCATCCTTCTTGTTCCACACACCATCTTTGCACACTATGAGACTCCCTCCTTGAACCAT
>NC_134779.1:83427705-83435205 GCF_046742065.1 Oratosquilla oratoria
GCTCTTAAATTCGTGTATAGTTTTTGCACACAATATTGTTCTATTCAGTTTATTCCAGATATCCACCACTCTGTCTGCAAAACTTTTTTTTCAGGTCTCTTCAATAACTATCCTTTTAGAGCTTCTTCTCAGGTCCCCTTGTATCTCTCTTATACCAATTTAATAAGTCCTCTCTATCAAGGACTTCTGTGTCTTTCGTGATTCTGTAAGTGGTCAGTATGTTGCCTCTTTCTCATCTTTGTTCCAAAGTTAGTAATTTGATATATATCAGGTGTAGGGGCCATTTTCGTGACTGTTTTCTGGATTCATTCAATTTTCTTTATATCCTTTTTGATACCGGGTGACAATACTGCCAAAGCACACTCTAGTCTAGACCTTATTAGTGTGATTAGTATTTTTTTTTAACCATTTCCTCGTCTAAATAGGAAAAAGCCACCTTTATTGATCTTAGCAAGTTATAAAATTCTCCGACAATTTTGTTTATCTGTTTATCAAGGGACCTTTCATTGCAAATAATTACTCCCAGGTCTTTTTTTGTTTCCCAATTTCTTTACTTTGTTCCAATTCTATGTCCTCTTTTTTTTTCAGAACTCCATTACGCTACATTTCTTAATGTTGAAGTCTACATTCTATTTTTGACTCCATTTCTAAACCTTTTTTAGGTTTCTCTGTAGTGATTCACAATCCGTTTCAGTATTCACTTTCCTTGACAATTTAACGTCATCTACAAAGAAACTCATGTAACAGTCCACATATCTTCATTCAAGTCATTCAGATAAATAGCGAACATTACTGGGGCTACAGTGCTTATAAGGGAGACAGGTGTGTAATATGTTGGTTCTTCTTTGTTTCCTCCTTTATATATTGGTGCAATATTGGCATTTTTTCCGTCGTCTGGTATTTTTCCTTTTTTGAGTAAGCAACTTATTATGTTATATATTTTGTCCATTAATTCTTCTTTACATTTTTTTTAGTATCCAATTTGCAATTCCGTCTGGGCCGTGTGATTTGCTGACATCAAGATTCGTTCATTGATCCATTATTTCTTTTTTTGTTATTGTTATTTCCCTCATGGATTGCACCAAAATTCCTTCGTCCCAATGCTGTACTTTTTCTCTAGTGAAAACCGACTTAATTAAAGTAGTTGTTCATGACTTCAGCCATTTCTAAACATTCTGTATATAGTTTCATTATTTTCTGTTTGTTATTAAATTTATCTTTCACATATCTATAAAATAGTTTGGGTTGATCTTTACATTTTTCTATGATGTCATTTTCGTAGTTCATTTTTCCTGTGCGCACTTTTACATATTTATTTCTATAGTTGATATATATTTACCACTATCCAGGTGTTTTTATCTGTTTTCCATCTTCTGTTGAACCAGCATTTAGAGTACACCTTTTCCTGTTTCTGTCTTGGTACGTATCTATTTACTCGTTCATCATTAATTCCCACCAAAATCATCCATATCTCCTCCACTTGTGTCTCTTCGTTATAGATTTTTTCCCAATTTGCATTTTGAAAGAATTTGTAAAGTTTTTCAAAATCCGTTTTATTGTACATCAGTCTTCCTTTTCTGCATTTCTCATTCCTCTCTATAGATATCTCCTACTTTAGTTAAGCCTCTATTAGTACGTGGCCACTCTTTCCAAATGGTGTCTTGTATTCAATTTTATCCACAATATCAGGTTGTGTTGTAAATATTAAATCTAGTCTTGACAATTCTTCATTACTTTGATATATTTGGTATTTCATTTTACCCATTGTGTATTTGTATTTGCTATAGTTATGTCAAGTAATACATTTCACTATAGATCGTCTACGTCTTTCACTGTCATCTATTCCCAACATATTTCCATGTAGTTAAAATCTGCCATAAGTACCAAGTTACCTCCATTCCTCAGCATCTCGTTTAATAAATGCCTTGTATCTTCTAACAATTTTGAATTCTCGCCCTCTTTCCAAGAGTACATTTTTGGGAGCACATGAATCACCACAAACTTTTTACTTTTCCTGTCGCTGTTTTCAACTTTATCATGATCATTTCTACACTGTTTTTACCCTCTGTAACCTTCGTCACATTTCAGTTTTTCTTGCCAGAAACACGTTTCTTCCGTCCTGTTTCTCGTTTCTGTTTTTAATCCAGTAATTATATAACCCATGTCCAACACTATTTGGTGATAGTTCATCCCTTAATTTGGTCTCCATAGTTCCCATTCTGACTGTTTTTTTCTTTTGACAGGTGTTCACTCAATCCTGAGATTAATCCATCTATGATAGTATAGACCATTTTCATTTATCTATCTTATCATTTTCCATCTCGTTTTCTGTTTCTTTGATTTCGCTTACCTTGTTGTACCATTTTCTCAGCCTCATCCCTAAGACTTTCCAATAGAACTCCTTCCTTTCGGTCTCCATTCTCTCTCTCTCTCTCTCTCTCTCTCTCTCTCTCTCTCTCTCTCTCTCTCTCTCTCTCTCTCTCTCTCTCTCTCTCTCTCTCTCTCTCTCTCTCTCTCTCTCTCTCTCTCTCTCTCTCTCTCTCTCTCTCTCTCTCTCTCTCTCTCTCTCTCTCTCTCTCTTTAGCATTATCTCCTAGTGCCTTCTTTCTTTATTTTTCCTCAGCATTCAGTTCTCTTTTTACCCATATATTGCTGTAATGTTCACTCTTTGCTAACTTACCTGATTTTGCCAGTATTTTTTCTGCTACCATTTGTGATCTTTGTTTTATTTTTAGAGGACGATTTCTTTCTTTAGAATATTGTACCATTCTTTATTCTTCTTCTATTTCTTTTTTTACTTCTTGGCCATCGTTTTGCACTTCTTTTAGAATCGTTTTTACCATTTCTTTTTCTGTTTTTTCTCTCAAGTACCTAACCAAATCATGTTTTTCTTTTAGTTCATATACTACAATACATTTTTTTTTCTATCCACTGTATCTCTGACCCAATTTACTTTTTCTTTGATTACTAGAATAAATGTGTCCTTTGCAGTTTCCTGTATTTGTTGTTGTACTATTCTTTTAAGAACGATCACTTCATTTTCTCTGTTTTCATTCCATTTCTTAATCTGCTGCAAATTTTACCCACCTAATTTTTCTTCAATTATTTCAGACATTGCCTGTATTTTCTCAGTTACTTTTTTTTTAATTCTCACTATTCTATTAGTAGTATAATTTTTTCTTTTCATTTTCAGATTTAACCTCAATTAGTTTTTTTTTTTTATTCACTTACTTGTTATTTCGGAATTATCTTTCTTTGGTTCACATACCTCTCTATTTACTTCAAAATAATCTTTCCTTAAAATCATAATCTCTTTCCTTAATTCCATGAAATCTTTCTCCCACGAGTTTCTATTAAAATTCATCTACCTTTCGATGTCCATGATTTGACTCTAAATTCTTTTTCCGTTCTTACCAAAGCCAGGAAAAGAGTCATCGTTGTACAATCTAATAATTCCTCTTGGGGTTTCAAAGCCTCTATTTGCATTCAGTTTCGGTATGGCGCCTCCAGAGGGCTCTGCGTTTGTGTGACATTAGAATCAAACTTGTCGCCATTTTCTCTATTATCATCCTTGGTTCCCATGCATTTTCTCACGATAGACAATTCAACACTGCACAGACGTCATTTTAGGCAACTGCAAGGGCTCTCCCTCCCACTCAATACAACCCAGGCCTCTTGCTTTCCTTGCACTGCTGATAATTTTCGCCTTATTTGGCAGCATACGGAACTCTAGTTGACATCTGTTGACAACTAGGTGGTTCGTTCGTGTGTGCGTATGCATATGTGTGTGTGTGTGTGTGTGTGTGTGTGTGTGTGTGTGTGTGTGTGTGTGTGTGTGTGTGTGTGTGTGTGTGTGCGTGCGTGTGTGCGTGCGTGTGTGCGTGTGCGTGTGTGCGTGTGTGCGTGTGTGTGTGTGTGTGTGTGTGTGTGTGTGTGTGTGTGTGTGTGTGTGTGTGTGTGTGTGTGTGTGTGTGTGTGTGTGTGTGTGTGTGTGTGTGTGTGTGTGTGTGTGTGTGTGTGTGTGTGTGTGTGTGTCTTCAAGACCCTTTAGGATTACCAAGGGTTGTAAAAGACCCACTGGTCTCCGAGGGTCTTGTGAGGCTCAATGGTGTTACAAAGGGTCATAAAAATATTAGGATCACTAAGGGCTATCATCATCATCATATCTTGTCGCACCAGAACCGTGTCCATATAAGGGCAGTTTCATTTGCTTCCCTAAGGTCTTGGTCGGAGCAATGGGGACTCAATGGACATTCCCGGAGGACGTGGACCATCGTCTGTACTTCGCCACAGGGACATTGGGGGCTATGAAAAAGGGCTATGAAAACCCCAGTAGAGTCTTCGGGGATCTTGAAAAAACAAAACAAAATATCAATAAGGGCCTTGAAAGACCCAGTAGTGTCACCAAGTTTTATGGACGACCCAGTAAGTTTACCAAGAATTTTAGAAATGCCCAATGATTAAAGTCTTTGAAGACTCAGTAGGGATAGCCACGGATCATGTGAGATTCACCGGGACCACCAGGAGTCTTAGAAAACCCAGTGGGCTTACCAAGGGTTATAAAAGATCCAGTGAGGGTTAGTAAATGTCTTGAAAGACCCATTGTGGTCATCAAGGATCTTGAAATACTCAGCAGGGAAACCAAGGGTCTATGAAGACCCAGTGAACCAAAGGTCAAGGAGAACTCAGTAGGAGTCACCAGTGGATATAGAAGACCAAGAAGGGTCAAGAAGGGGACGTGGAAGACTACACATTAGCTGTCGACGGGCGCGAAGTCTTGGTTAAAAAAACGGGTCTCCAGTCTTCAACGTGGGACCGTCGAGTTCTCTGACGGGGAATCGAGTTCCTGACGCAGAAACGACAACCGTATTTTCCCTTCCTCTTCACCTCCAGCCTCTGGAGTTCGTGGCTGGAACCCTCGTCACTGAATCAAAGTAATCAAAACTTGGCCCTAGAAAACAAAAAGGGCCCAGATGACCAGCCTTTACCCCGGTCATAACCTCGAATCTTTGTCGCCGAGAATTCGTCATTTCTTCGTCATGACACTCCCACCCTCCCTTCCTCTTCCTCTTCTTCCTCCTCCGTCTTTTCGAGTTGCCTCAGCGCCGAACAATATCACTTTTTCTCATAGTCTATCTCCACTTCTTCTACCTATGTGATAGAAAGGGCGGCGGGGGGAGGGCTTTTCCTTGATATTCTATTCTTTGTCTGTCCATCATATATCGTCACTAACCAGCCTCCTTTTTGAATAGGAGATGGTTTCATTTGTACATTACCTACATTTCATTTGACTCGCACTTCCTTCGCTATAGGAACCCTCCCTTTCGTCTACCCCCATCTTTTGGGCCTCGTCCTTTATACACTTTGAAAAAAAGTATAAATTGGAGCTGAAGGGCTCTGGAGACAAAGCTGTACAAGTACGGGACAAACAGAACACGGCAGAGTTTCTGCTCCTGTTGGAGAGTTGGCAACAGAGAGTGAGGAGGAGGAAGAAAGAAGAGGATGGGAGAGTCGGAGTGGAGACTGCCAAAAAAAAAAAAAAAATGCAGGAGGGTAGGGAGAAGGAGGAAGGAGAAAAGAGGTGATAGGAGGAGAGAGTTACAGTGGTGGCTGCCGAAAAACAAGGTTGAAGAAAAAGGAATGGCGTGAGGTGGGGATGAAGAGGATGGGGGAGGAAGAAAAAATTATAGAAAGGTGGTAGCAGAGAAAGAAAATAATAAAGGAGGTGGAAGGACGTGAGAGGAGGAGGAGGAGGAAGAACAACCGATAAAAGACGGGTAGTAGCAGAGGATGAGGATAACAGGGAGAAGGTGGAAAAACCAAGAGATATTTCGTCGTCGGTAACCAGGGCTTCTATCTTTGTGGGTAATATCGCACCGAAGTAGTGGAACTATACAATAGGTAAAACTGAGATTTAAGACGGGTAGGAGAAAGGAATCTGAAACGTGGTCCGGATTCTTTTTTGTATGGAGATTAGTCTTCAACCAAGAAAGAATACTACATGACTCTAATCCGTAGGGGTGACACAAGAATCCTAAATATATCTATATCATAACAATTATACAGTCAATACTCCATACCGGAGGGAGGGAGGAGGTGGAAAAGATCGGAGGAAGAGGTGATAGCAAATAAAGAGAAAGGCGGGTAAGAGGAGGATAAAGAGAAAGAGGAGAAGGATGACGCAGAAGTGGGATGGGGATGTGTAAAGAAGAGAGAATACAAAGAAGATAAGGAAGTGGAGGATAAGGTGAGAAGGAAGAGGAGGGGAAGGAACGTCCCTCGGGAGTCGGAAAAAAATGACAAAATTGCACCGACAGATGAAGATGACGGCAACGCAGGAGGAGCAAGGAATGAAGTAGCACTAAGGAAGGACTGAAGAAGTATGAGGGTGTGAATGTAAAAAGACGTTGAGAACCAAGAAGGATGGAGGGCCGTGGACAGTACGAGGAAGGAAGAAGGAGGGAACGAATGAAAGAACGAGGAAGGACAGATGATGAAAGAAGGGAGGACGTAGGAGAATACAAAGGGGAGGAGGGTAACAAAGAAGGAAAAAACAATGAGGCAAAATGGATGAGGAGGAAGAAAAAAAAAGTAGAAGGGGCTTAATCGCAGAAAAAAAATGAAGAAAACAAAATCAGTGTGAGAAGACTAAGAGGAACATCAGAAGACGGAGAGAAGGAGTGAGGGATAAACTGAGGAAGAAGTATGAGGGGAAGGAACGTAGGTAAATGGAGATAAAGAGAACATGGGGAATATTAAGAGATAGGAGGTAGAGGGAAAAGAAGAATAGGAGGTAGAGGAAGAAAAATAGTAAAATGGGAAGCAAATGAGAAGTAGAGTGAGAGGAAGGAGATAAGCAGGTAGAGAAAAGTAAGGAGCAGGTAGAAGTAGAGGATAAAGAGGTAGAAGAGCCACAGGCTGTAAAAGGAGAAGAGATGAAGAAAGAGGAGGAGGATAAGGAGGAGGAGGAGGAGGAGGAGGAGGTGGAATTGGAAGATGAGGAACAGGAGGCAGATGCGTCGCCAGGAGGTGGGCAGAGAAGGGTAAGTGGAAGTGACTTGGACGTCCACATGTTGGCGCCTTCGGGGCATTCGGTAATGGTTTGTGGCCATTCGAAGGAACCCGGAGACTCCTCTAAAGCATTAAGTGTCCCGAGTCTTTGGGGTCTCTCTCTCTCTCTCTCTCTATCTATCTATCTATCTATCTATCTATTTATCTCTCTATCTCTCTATGTATGTATATGTATGTATGTATGTATGTATATATATATATATATATATATATATATATATATATTATATATATATATATACATATATATATACATATATATATATATATATATATGTGTGTGTGTGTGTGTGTGTGTGTGTGTGTGTGTGTGTGTGTGTGTGTGTGTGTGTGTGTGTGTGTGTGTGTGTGTGTGTGTGTGTGTGTGTGTGTGTGTGTGTGTGTGTGTGTGTGTGTGTGTGTGTGTGTGTGTGTGTGTGCGTGTGTGTG
>NC_134779.1:83442705-83450205 GCF_046742065.1 Oratosquilla oratoria
TATATATATCACTTTGACAAAATATTGTGGCACATATGTAATTAATATTCACGAAGAACCCACAGTCGGAATAAAAAGGAAACTTTAGAAGAATGTGTAACTTCTATATTTCGGCTAGTGGCTATAGCCCTCTTCAGGGCTATAGCTGGTATTCAATAATAGTAGATTCTACCATTTTTCTCCTGAACTGGATTTATAAATAAGCTCAGCTTTGTCCCAATCTAAACAATGTTTAAATTGCTTAACATGTTGGAATACAGCTGAGGTTTCTTGTCCATATTTAATGGAACATTTATGTTTGATCATCCTAGTGTTCAAATCCCTTCCAGTCTGTCCGATGTAAACTAAGTCACAACCTTTACATGGAATCGAATATACCCCCTGACTATGCTCTTCTTTCAACCTTTGGCGGACATTTACCACCTTTTTATTAATGGTGTTAGGGTATTAATTAATTAAATTTAATTTGTCTTTGGGAGGAAACTTGGTCGAAGGAATAAATGAATCAGAAAAGGGAACGATTAAAGCTCTGTGAAGGTGATCTTACGGGTGGCCGATAGCAGTGGGTTCGAATCCTGCATGCGACTGTCATAAAAATTATAGGATTGATGTCGCTTTTACTAGCGAATTTCTCTCATAATTACAATGGCGATAAGCGTGAAAGGGATTTGTTCCGATCCTTACCCCTTACCAACTGGTGCACTTGGGCCTTGTGTAAAACAGGAATTGGGGTCGCAGGTTAGTGATCTTTCCTATCCTCGGGAATCAGTTCGATTCCAGGTTTCAAGTCTTTTAAGTGTCTGTTGGTGTAGTGGTCTAAGGCTCTGTGAAGGTGATCTTACGGGTGGCCAATATAAAATTTGTTACATTTAAGGTAAATTTTTAATTAGCTTACTTTTATAGTATTGTTATTTTTGAAAACCAATTTTATATTGAATTGGTTGAAAATATTAGGCAGTCCAACTAATTTCTCACTGTAAGGAAGAACCAAAAGATTTTTTTTCAAATACTTTTCTTTCGTGTGAGGTGTTATGGAAAGTTTTGTAAGCCAAACTGGCAAAGACTAAAAAACAAGGATAAATCAAGATAAGTACAGTGTAAGGAGTGGGCAAAGTTCCAGTGGCTTTTTGTTCATGTAAGAGACCACAACCATCCTATTGACTGAGATAATTCTAATGAAATAATTTCTTGTAGATCTTTATTAGAAAGAAACATCATCGAATCCAGTCACATTAAGCATACCTTCGGCCAAAATATTAATTTAAGTTTAGGTTTATATAAACTTGATGATTTTATTATTAAGAAAAATGTAAGAAATGCTCCAAGTGTTACTAGGCCGGGGTGATGTAACGTCATTTGACCAAATGTCCTTAAAGTAAACACACTTCTCAACCTGATTATGAAGCATCTTGTGTCTCCTTCCCATGTTTCCTAGCTTATCTACTACTTTATGTATATATATATATATATATATATATATATATATATATATTCACCTATGTCTCTGTTACTGTGTATTCCTTAGTAATGTCTTAATTAGACGAAAACGTTCGAACTAAGCTTTTTTTATTTACCAGTGTTTTTTCTGCACATTATTTTCACGCCTGCCTTGTGAATTACTGCAATGCACACACACACACACACACACACACACACACACACACACACACACACACACACACACACACACACACACACACACACACACACACACACACACACACACACACACACACACATATATATATATACACATATATATATATATATATGTATACATACATATATATATATATATGTATACATACATATGTATTACATTTATGTACATATACAGTATATATACATATATATGTATATATATATACATATATATATAAATATATATATATACATGCATATATATATATATATATATATATATACAGTATATATATATATATATATATATATAATATATATATATACATATGTATGCATATGTATACATATACATATATATATATATACATAT
Organism: Oratosquilla oratoria; assembly: GCF_046742065.1. Classification (NCBI taxonomy): domain Eukaryota; kingdom Metazoa; phylum Arthropoda; class Malacostraca; order Stomatopoda; family Squillidae; genus Oratosquilla; species Oratosquilla oratoria. Next base: position 83,444,720 of record NC_134779.1, read on the forward strand.
GTATACATATATACATATATATATATATAATATATATATATATATATATATATATATATATATATATATATATATACATATATATGATACAGCCGAATTTTCTTGCCCATATCTAATTGACCTTTTATGGGCAAGAAAATTCGGCTGTATTTCTTCATGTCAAAAACAAGAATCATTCTTTCGATTGGGGTAAGGCTAGATTAGTGTTCAAGTCCCACTGCGGTTTCAGGAGGAAAATAGTCGAATCAGCATTAATTGAGGAATGCCCTAATATTAATATTTCTAAAGGGCAGTGGACTCCTGACATCATTTCACGCGCGGCAGTTAACAAACTTGTACGAACATTACAACCCCCTTCTCCTCACCCCCTCCCTCCTCCGTCAACCCAGTTTGTCCCGCGCCTGAGTGAGGTCTTCTGTCCACATCCCTTCTCGTCTCTGTAGCTTATAAGTCCCCTCTGTACTCTGTCTTATGTACTTTCCTGAAGAGGGCTACAGTTGATAGCCGAAATATAGGATTCTTCTTTATTCGAAGGAAACCCACAGTCGGAGAAAATATACATATATACATATATACATATATATATATATGTATATATATATATATATATATTTATAAATATATATATATAAATACTTTCATCTCTACCACATAAAGCAAAGTATGCATAACCTATTATTTTATCCAGTATGTGTTCAAGGTATTAGAGAAATTACTAAACAAGTATGCATAAAGGATTATATCTCGTTATTGCTGACTCGTTAACTTTTCCGTTCTCTAGGACAATATCTTGCAGAAGAGGTGAAGTCGTAGAGGTTGTAAAAGAGAGATTTAAAGAGGATAGCAGAAATAAAAAAGAATCATAATTTTTCTTTGATAGCAAATAAATCTCTGGTTTAAAAAGAATGTTACGTGACCCTGGTCTGTAGGGGTAGCACTAAGGTCCCTCTCCCTAATGTACAGACTATAAAACTTATACAGATAGTTCTCCATAAGGGGGGAGTAAAGCGTGTTTGGAATATTTGAGTAGATAAGAACGACGAAGTAAGTACAGTACTGCGAGTTTGCTCATTGTGTTCTTTATCTTTCTTTGCCCAATATGGGTTCAAGTATTACAAAAATAAAACAGATTAATAGATTAACAGGGCTGGAATATTTGAGTGAATAAGAAAGACGCCTCAAGTACCGCATCACGACTGTACTCTTTATAGTTTTATCTCTCTTTATTGGGGCAAGACAAAGTTGTTCCCCTTGGCTCTTATCTCATGGAAATGCAGCCCTGAAACTCTTGCCTAAACAGAGATTTGCTAACCTTCAAAGTTGGGGAGGCGTAAACCCTGTTTCTTTCAGCTACAGATAAACTAGGTCTTGCTCTCGCTGATGTCACTTTCAAGTGCTAAACCAGTTTGACCCCTTCATCACGAGGTTTTGTCTTCATCTGATTGAAACCGTTTTGTAGGTAACCTGATGATGTAATAGAGTCTCTGTTGTAGCGGGGGGGCGGGGAGTAAGCAAATTAACCACCTTTGCCCTAGCTGAGAATACATTTTTTATTCCGTTGTCCATAACCGTCGTCCTATCCTTGACGTGGTAAAGAAAAAATAAAAAACAAAACATGTCAGAAAAGATCTGCAATAGTAATTGAAAGTCTTTTTTTTTAATGAAGTCTCCGTCTACAAAAAAGAAAAAGAAAAAAAAAAGGGTGTGACTCTGGTCCATAGGGGTGTTACTAAGGTATTGTAGACTAGGAAACGCTTAAACCTTATCCAAGAAAAGAAAGAGAAATAAAGTCAATGTAACAAGGAAGTTGGATAAAAAAAAGGAGACGAGAAGGAAGTTTGGAAATTATAATCAGAAAAAGTTGGAGATGATAAAATGGGGAATAATGAGAGGGCTAATGAAGAGATAAAGGGAAAGTTAAAAAGAAATGGCTGAGGTCGAGGTGAGGTGAAAAGGACAAGGTTCAAGTGTCAGCTGACATGAGTTAAGATGAAGTATTGCCAGTAACCGCGGCTAAATAAGTATCTGAGAAATAGGTCCTTCTTTTTCTGTATCTATTTCTTCATCTATTCCACTTGTCTATCTTATTCTGTTTTTAAGTGTTTGTTATTTATTTACTTGTTTAATCAGTTATCCTATTAATCTTCTCACCTTCTCTCCATACTCCAGGTAGGGCAGTTGACCTGTGAGTTGTTATGCCTCGCAAAGTTTCTCCATTGGGTTCGATTTCTGTACCTCTCTTCTTCTTCTTCTATCGTCTCCATGGTCTCTCCTCTCGTTTCTATTGCTTCTCTGATTCCATCGTTCTATCCTATTAACCTATTTATCTTTATTTATCTATTTATTATTTATTTATTTATTATTATTTATTTATTATTTATTTATTATTTATTTATTATTTATTTATTTATTATTTATCTATTTATATACTTATCTTTGTATCTATTTATTTATTTACTTCTTTATTTATCTATTTATTTGTTTTTTATTTATTCATTTTTTTATCTATTTATTTATTTACTTATTCATTTATTTATTTATTTATTTATTCATTTACTTTTTTATATATTTATTTACTTATTTATTTATTCATTCATTTATTTGGTTCAGTGGGACTCATCATTTTATATAAAACTAAGAAAATGGACCCATCCTTCTACCATTTCTTGCTCTTGCGCTCTCTCTCTCTCTCTCTCTCTCTCTCTCTCTCTCTCTCTCTCTCCCTTTTTCTCTCACTCGCGCACACACATACACACATGCACGCACACACAAACACACACACAACTATGCACACGCACAAAACACATGTACACACTGATGGCGTGAATACGTTGAAAATGCTTCTTTGGGTTTGATGCGTTTGGAAATAAACTCTGCGGTTTGTTCCGCAACTGGGTTGATTCGGTGTACCAGTATTTTGTAATTGTTCAATTGTTCATTGTGGATTAATTCCCACCATATGACTCGGAGTTATTTTTTCACGAAACACAAAACATGAAATCATGTCTACTTTACTCTGTTCCATGGAATTTATATATATCTCTTCCCTAAAATGGAAAAAGAAGTGAAATGTATGTATGAATAGTGGAGATGCATCTGCACGCGTCTGGGTGCTTGCGTGTGTGCTTGTACACTATGTGCTCATCTGTTGTGTTAGTGACTGCGTCGTCCAAATTTGTGCCTTTTGTGTAGGCTCGTGCCTTTACTCCCTCCCTCCCTCCTCCCCATTCCCGTCCTCTTCCCCTCCCCGTGTTCGCCCCCAAGGCCTCTCTGGGGATTCTATGATTGTCGCTCTCTCCCGAGTGGCTTTCGCCAGAGCGAGTGCGGGACAGGAGAATGAAGACAGATACAGACACAGACAGGAAGATACAGACAGACAGACAGACAGACAGACAGACAGACAGACAGACAGACAGACAGACAGACAGACAGACAGACAGACAGACAGACAGACAGACAGACACAGGCAGACACAAACAGACACAGACAGACAGACAGACAGACAGACAGACAGACAGACAGACAGACAGACAGACAGACAGACAGACAGACAGACAAACAGACAGAGAGACAGACAGACAGACAGACAGACAGACAGACAGACAGACAGACAGACAGACAGACTGACTGACTGACTGACTGACTGACTGACTGACTGACTGTCTGACAGACAGACAGACAGACAGACAGAGGTAAGGATATGCATTGGAGGACGTAAGTAAACAGACGGGTAACACTAACAGACTGACAGATGGCTAGACACAACAGACTGACAGACATACACATGCGGATGAAAGGACAGACATAGATATACACTGACAGACGGACGAAGACTAAAAGACGTACAGACATGAACGGAAGGAAACACAGGCTGACAGAGAGACAAAAATATAGACAGATACGGGCTGACAAGTGCAAACAGACGGTCTAACACACAGTCACAGTCATAAATAGAAACGCCTATAACTTATTATGCCCTTTGGGAGAGGCACTTGCGTGTATATGTAGGCTTGCGTGTGCGTGCATGCGTGCGTTTGTGTATTTTTTTTATAAGTGAAATAATGTAGTTTGTGTTTCCTTCCCATGAGTTGGATTGGGTGGTCGTTTACATACCCAGAGTTCATCACTACACCAACTTCAGACCTCTGATTTCAGCAGGTAATTTGAAACGAAGATGCTTGGCATAGTTATTAATATCTCCCTCTCCCACGTCGGCGATAGGGTCACTTTAAGTTTCCTTTTCGTGCGGAATGAGTTGGGTACCACGTTGAGAAGAAAAACACGTCCTCTGTTGGGCTCTGGCGACTGGAGCAAACATAATGAAGAAAAAATACCTCGAACCCGAGACAAATCCCGCAGCGATGAGACCCTTGATGAGGTCTCAGCCTCGGTGTGCGTGCGTGCGTGCGGGCGTGTGTGTGTGTGTGTGTGTGTGTGTGTGTGTGTGTGTGTGTGTGTGTGTGTGTGTGTGTGTGTGTGTGTGTGTGTGTGTGTGTGTGTGTGTGTGTGTGTGTGTGTGTGTGTGTGTGTGTGTGTGTTTGTCTGTCTGTCTGCCTGTCTATCTGTCTGTCTGTTTGTCTGTCTATCCGTATTTCTGTGCATCTGTCTGTCTGTCTGTCTGTCTGTCTGTCTGTCTGTCTGTCTGTCTGTCTGTCTGTCTGTCTGTCTGTCTGTCTGTCTGTCTGTCTGTCTGTCTGTCCGTCCGTCCGTTCTTCTGTACAGTATGTGTCAACCAACCCCCAACCTTCGCCGTTACTATCACGATATATCTTTTTCAATACCGTGTTGTAGGTCGACCTAAAAGAAGGCCCTCATCTTGTGTTGAAACTGAGTGAAATAAAGAGAGAGAGAGAGAGAGAGAGAGAGAGAGAGAGAGAGAGAGAGAGAGAGAGAGAGAGAGAGAGAGAGAAATAGTAATTGAGAGAGACAGTGAGAAAGGGAGAGAAGGAGAGAGGGAGTGAAGGGAGAAATTTCTGAAGGTTTGTACAGTACTGTATGTGCTTATGTATCATGGGTGAATACAGACTTTAGTGCGAGGAACAATTGTAGTATGCCTATGTAAAAGGAGTGTTCAAATCGTACATTACTGTATTACGTATACTGTATGTGTAGATAGATATACAATATGTAGATAGAGATGCTTACTGTTAGCTCCGTCATCACTGTTCCATTCTCTGGTCCCCTTTCACCACTCTGTTACTGTCTCTATGTGTCGTCCCTCCCTCGTGCATTTACTTTTTTATAGTACGTATTTCATTTTCTACTTTGTTTTCACCACTGTCTTTGTTACCCATGATTAGTCACTTCCTATTTTCATCTGTAGATTGTTTCACTTAGTATTACTCTGTCTTTTCTTCCCGAATAAATACACCTTGATCACCAAGGGACTCCCGTCAAGAATCCCCAATTTATTTACTAGGTCAGTTCTACAATGACGGCATGATTTCTTTAGTTCAATGATCTTTACTTTTATATATATATAAGGT
>NC_134779.1:83455205-83467705 GCF_046742065.1 Oratosquilla oratoria
ATCGGAAGTGTGCTGCTGGCCTTGCATCCTCCTCGTCGCTGGTTCGAGTCCCGCACCTCTCTACGATTCCTAGCAGTGACTGTTATCTACTCTGGAATGTCCCTCAAACGCACTGGGCAAAAGTGACGCCTTTGGTCTCGGCTACCCTTGTGCCGGCATAGGACCCGTTTCACACATACGTGCAGTTGTTTCCACTTCTAATTAATACAGAGGCTGATGTCTCATAGGTCGCTTTAAGCGACTTATAACTTTGGATCGCAGATTTGTGACGTATGTGAGTCTTTTCCGACCTCAGAGCTCTGGTCTTAACGCCAGAGTTCGACGCAAAGTACTACAATCTCTCGGAGAAAAACGCCAATCATTGTGGTACTTATAAACGAAAGTAGCTGTACTTCTCTTGTCTAATGGCTTATGATATTCTTGTATCTATTTTACGATATTTTCCCTAACTGAAGGATGACACCAAGACGCACTGGAATGCATTCTTCTTACATCTCTGGAGTAGTTTGAGGTCGTATGTAAATGGTTCTATACGATCCTAGGACCTCTACAGTGCAGAACACGGGGATGCCACTTTTCCGGCAGTAGTCGGAATTCTAGCTTTTTCATACACTGTTAACAAATCTTTAGCTTCGTGTTTCTTTTTCCGTCTGACTTTCCATCTGTCTGTGAGTTCTGGATGGCGGGAAAAGGGGGTAAACGGCAGTGAAGATGGAAATAGAATCGTAATGTAATATTGATGTTGTTAATCCCTCTTTATCGTATACCGTATCGTAGGTCTTGAGACCAGTAATTTGTGAAAATGGATGCTTAGAGGGTCTGGTAAGGAAATCAGCCAACAGCAGAATTTTTTCATACCCTAGAGAAGGCTACTGGTACCCCAAAGAATAGAATTATCTGACGTCACTAAATCAGCCACTCGGAGTCCACAGTTGAGCAAGGGTTTCTTCCAACATAACTTCCGCAAACTTCTCTACCTCATATCTCCACTTCTCTATCTCGGTCTCCTCATTCCTGGCTTCCTATTTCGTGGCGTCCAGTCACCCAGAACATAAATAACTTTTCAGTCGTATTTTCTTTCTCTTAATTCTGCTTTTCAGTATCGCCACATATATTTTGCATTTTTTGCTCTCTCCCTTTTCTCTCCTCCCTTTGCACCTCTTTTCGAGCGCTCGTCTTTCTTCTCTTCTTTCTCTCTTTTGTTTTCCTCCTCATCTTCCCCTTGTTTACGACTGTTGTACTCTGCACCCTGCCTACCTCGTACTAGTCTCTGTTCGTTTGTTCTGTGCATTGAAGAGTTGAATTCAACTCGTATGAGCTCTAGTTCCCGTACTGGTTGCTAACGTTTAAGATCATTTGTTTATGTTCAGTGAGGTGACCCCTTAGTCCATTAGATCCTCGATTTATTCTTAACCATGTAAAAATGCTATTCTTATTCTGGGGTCCAAGTTGTTTGTCAGTTGGGATTTTTATTCTTTCAACATAACCAGTTTTTGTAAGCTAGTTTAAGTTAATACAGTCATATGGAAACACACACGCACACACACACACACACACACACACACACACACACACACACACACACACACACACACACACACACACACACACACACACACACACACACACACACACACACTCACACACACACACACACACACACACACACACACACACACACACACACACACACACACACACACACACACACACACACACACACACACACACACACACACACACACACATACACACACAAACAAACATACACACACATTCACAGAATCATTCACACATATGAAGGTATTTATTTCAACATACATGAATTCATCTTATAAGCATGAGAAACAAAGATGATGAAGCATTTTTTTCTATGTTCTTCGCTACCACGCCAATGAAGAAATAGCTTTGCGGCAGCCAAAAGAAAAATTAAAGTGCCATGTGGTATCGAAGAGGTTTATGAAGATTTTCATTCATCCCTTGTTATAAAGGTACCACAGGGGTGGATGAAATAGCAGGGTGGCAGGCGGAATGAAAGGAAAAGGGTTATCCAATATGAAAAGGGGTGAGGGACTTATCCCTCCTTTTGGGCATTCAGCCCCCTCACCTTTGCACCACCTTAACCTCCCCCCCCCTACTCACCGGTACCGGATGACGCTTGTCGTTGTTATTGAAACATTAATTGTCCCACTAAAAGCTTTATTATTACCGCACCTAATGTATTCCTTATAAATCAAGTAATTCCACTTTATGTATCATAGTTTTTCTTATTCGAAATCCACCTAGGCTGGTGGGAAATAGAGAGACAGATAGAGAGGAAGAGAGAGACAGACAAAGATAGATAGGTAGATAGATAGATAGAGAGAGAGAGAGAGAGAGAGAGAGAGAGAGAGAGAGAGAGAGAGAGAGAGAGAGAGAGAGAGAGAGAGAGAGAGAGAGAGAGAGAGAGAGAGAGAGAGAGAGAGAGAGAGAGAGTAGAGAGAGAGAGAGAGAGAGAGAGAGAGAGAGAGAGAGAGAGAGAGAGAGAGAGAGAGAGAGAGAGAGAGAGAGAGAGAGAGAGAGAGAGAGAGAGAGAGAGAGAGAGAGAGAGAGAGAGAGAGAGAGAGAGAGAGAGAGAGAGAAAGGAGGGGAGGAAGATGAATAAAGGAAAAGGAAAGGGAGCGGGAAGGAGAGAGGAGAGAGAAGGAGCGGAAGAGAGCAGAAGAATATGAGAAAGATGAAGAGAAAGATGGGAGGAAGAAAAAATGCAAGAGAAAGGAAAGAGACAGGAAGGGAAAAAAAGGAAAAGTAGAAAAGAAAAAGAAGCTGAGAGAAAAGGAGAATTAGTATTTGTCGGCAAAATTTAGTGTTTCTCTTCTTAGGAATAACATTGTTCCGATAAGTTGGAATCATAAAGATGGTCAAGGAAAAATTGAAGGAGGGCGTCATAAGACAAAAAGAGAGAAGGAAGAGACAAAGGAAAATAGCGGTGAGAGAGGAAAAGAGCGGAGAGAAAGAGAGGTGTGGGAGAAAGGAAAAGAGTAGAGAGACAAAGGGAGGAGAGAGAAGGAGAGGGAAGACAGAGTGATAATTAGAAAGGGGATGCGCAACCATGGTCAATGGTTTATGCAAATATATGAATAGTGATACCACACAGTCCGGCAACAGCAGGCAGCCCGAGCACACTGGGCAAAAGTGAAGCCTCCTCTTGCAGCTAGTTGACTCCAGGCTCGAATACCTCATCTGAGCCTGCACTCAGAGTGCTACACGCTGAAGCAAATTTATCACACGCTAATATGTATATACTCACAATGTGTACAAAACTACCATTGTATATCAACATACAACGTATATATGATATTTGTTTATATATAATTGTTTACATATATATTCGGATATTTACTGATTTACTTCATTTGTAGGTTTATGCATGTAATGTTCATGTCATATACTCATGTTTGTGTGTGTATATACTTAGGTATATATATATATATATATATAATATATATGCATATATATATATATCTATATACATGTATATATATATATATATATATATATATATATATATATATATATATATATATCACACTCACTCCGGTGGTGGTCGGGCCACTTGCTGACCCCTCACCGCTAGCACCAAATGCCTCCAGACTCTACGGTCCTGTGCCACTGTCATCCAATCCCGGACATCTACTCCAGCCCTTTCCAGGTCCTCCCTCACGTTGTCTATCCATCCTCTGCGTGGTCTTCGTGGGAAACGTCTTCCTCCTACCATCCCATCCATCATCACTCTCATTGGTATTCTTTCTTGTTCCATTCTTGCAATGTGGCCGGCATACTGCAGTCGCCTTGACTTTATGATATTCATGATATCTATTTGGCCTGATGTCTCCCTTAGCTCTTCATTATGCCGCCTTCTCCATTCTTGGTCTAGTTCGTCGAATACTGGGTCCAAAATTTTCCTTAGTACACTGTTCTCAAATACAAAAAGACTTTTTTCCATTTTTTGAGTCAGGTTCCAGGCTTCGCATCCATATAATAGAATGGGTTTTATTATTGTATCATATATTCTTAGTTTGTTCTTTGTTGATATGCTCCTTCTTCCCAGTATATTTTGGAGGCTGTAATAACATCGGTTGGCTGATGCAATTCTTGATTTTATTTCAGTGTCCATCAGGTTTTCGTCTGTTACAATTGATCCAAGATTTTTAAAGTTTGTGCATACTTCGTATCTCACACCATTGATGTCAATATGTTCTTCTCTGTTATTGTTTTTGGTTAGATGCATTAATTCTGTCTTCTTAGTATTCACCAGCAGTCCTACTCTGTTCGCAGTCTCTTGGAAATCTCCAAATATGTTCTTTATTCCATCTATAGTCCCATCTATTAAGTCGATGTCGTCGGCATACGCCAACATATTCACTCTCCCAGACTCGAACTCTACTCCAACATTATCCCTCTCCACTGCTCTTACTACTCTTTCTAGTAGTAGGTTGAACAGTAGTGGGGATAGAACGCACCCCTGTCTCAAACCACTCTTTATTTCAAAACTTTTCGTCTTCTTGCTGCCAACCCTCACCTGTGCTTCTGTGCCATCATACGTTGCCTTCACTAAGTTTACAATTTTGATTGGCACTCCAAATTCTCTGAGGATTTTCCACATGGATGATCTGTGTACACTGTCATATGCTTGTTTGAAGTCTACAAGCATATGCCAGTGATTTATATCAAACTCCCAGCTCTTCTCCAGTATCTGTCTGATCGTAAACAGGTGGTCTGTTGTTGATCTCCCCCTTCTAAAGCCGCATTGATATTCGCCTAATATTTCATTTGCATAGGGGGTCAGTCTCCTATAAAATATTTTTGCAAAAAATTTGTATACACAGGATAGTAGTGCGATGCCTCTGTAATTTCCACATACCCTTTTGTCTCCTTTCTTCAGTATTGGTATAATAATTCCTTTCTTCCAATTTCTGTGTACCTTTTCCTTTCTCCATATTCTTAAAATGAGTCGGTATATTTTATTCTTCAAGTACTCTCCTCCTGCCTTCAGAAGCTCTCCCACTACTCAATCTTCCCTATATACATATACATATACATATACATATACATATACATATACATATACATATACATATATATATATATATATAATTATATATATATATGTATAATTATATATATATGTATATGTATATGTATATATATATATGTATATATATATGTATATATATATATATATATACATATATATATATAAATATATGTATATATATGTATATATATATATATATATATATATATATGTGTGTGTGTGTGTGTGTGTGTGTGTGTGTGTGTGTGTGTGTGTGTGTGTGTGTGTGTGTGTGTGTGTGTGTGTGTGTGTGTGTGTGTGTGTGTGTGTGTGTGTGTGTGTGTGTGTGTGTGTGTGTGTGTCGGTGTGTGTGTGTGTGTGTATTCATGTATGTATGCATGCATGTATGTATGTATGTATGTATGTATGTATGTATGTATTTATGTATGTATGTATGTATGTATGTATGTATGTATGTATGTATGTATGTATGTATGCATGTATGTTTGTATGTATGTATGTATGTATGTATGTATGTATGTATGTATGTATGTATGTATGTATGTATGTATGTATGTATGTATGTATGTATGTATGTATGTATGTATGTATGTATGCAGGCATGTATGTATACATGTATGTATGTATATATGTATGTATGTATGTATGTATGTATGTATGTATGTATGTATGTATGTATGTATGTATGTATGTATGTATGTATGTATGTATGTATGTAAAATATGTGGAAACGAGAATGAGGATAGCGCAGAGGAGAATGAAAAGAACATTGATGGTAATGACAATGAAGGATGGAGAGAAGTCAAGTTGGATGAAAGAGCAGACTAGAGTAAGAGATACTGTGGAGGTGATAAAGGAGTGGAAGTGTAATTGGGTAGGGAAGTTGGGCAGGAAGGAGGATGGCAGATGGAGCAAGTGTGTTACTGCCGGGACTCTGAGAGGTGGGAAGCGCAGAACAGGAAGATTCAATAGAAAGTGGAGAGATGAGGTAGAGAAGTTTGCAGAAGTGGTGTGGCAGAGGTTGGCACAGTAGTACGACTCATCAAAGTGTATGAGAGAGGTCTGTGCTCAGCAGTGGACCATGAATAGATGATTGATGTTTATATATTGATGTATTTGTTTTTGTGGATTTATGTGTAATGTATGCATGCATGTAAGAGTTTAGAGTGCAGATACTTCATATGCTAATGCAACGTTTACGATACGAAGTTCCAACTCCTTAAAGGGAAGTTAGTAAAGAGAGAATTACTACTTAACTAGCGAAATGAGTTTGGAGTCAAAAGAACTACGCGCCGGATTAAAGGAACACTCGGGATTCAAAGTCTGGGAAGAAAAGACGAAAGCGGTAGTGGTGGAGGAGGATCATGAGGAGGAGATGGAGGGAAAAGAAGTGGAAGGGAAAGAGGAGGTGGTGGAGTAGGAAGAGGTGCAGGAGGAAAAGGAGGTAGTGGAGGAAGAAAAGGAGTAAGAGGAAGAAGAGATGGTCGCGGAGGAAGAGGGGGAAGTGGAGGATGTAGAAGTTGAGGGGGAGGAGAAGATGCAAAAAGAAAAGATATGAGAACAAAGAGAAGGGAAACTTTGAGGAAGAGATGAAGGACGACTTCGAAGAGAATTTGGAGAACGAATTTAATGAGGTTGTGGAGGATAACTTGGAGGAGGATGTGGAAGTAGAAGAAGATAACGAGAAAGGCATAAAGGAACAAAAAAGAAGAAACGAAGTAAAGTGAAGGAAGGATACAAAACGAGGACGAGGGGAGCATGTGAGAGACAAAGGATTCTTGAAGGAGAAGGTCGAGGACGAGATGGAGGGGGGAAAAAGTGGAAAGTAGAATTTGAAAATTAAAGTGGGTTGAAGAGGAGGATGTAACATGCCTAGAAAAGAGGAAGAGGAGAAGGATGGGTGATGATTTAAAGAAAAGAATAGGAAGTATGCCAAAGTAGATGAAGAAGAAAAGGAGAATGGAGGATGCTGAGCAGGGAGGAGGTGAAAGGAGGAGGGGGAGGAGAAGGAAGGTGGAAGATAATTTAGGAAGATGGAATATATTTGGAGAATAAGAAGAGGATGAAGGATGCTTTGGGGTGAGGAGGAAGAGGAGGGTGGAAGATGTTAGAGAAAGAGGAAGAGGATGTAGGATGTTTCGGGAGGAAAAAGAGGAGGATGGAGAAGACTTGGTGGGGAGGAGAAGGATGGAGAATGCTTGGGGGAGGAGGAGGAGGAGAAGGGTGGAAGATGCTTGGGGACGGAGGCGGAGGAGGCGAAGGCGAATCGGTTTAAAGTTACTCGAGCAGAGGCCTCACTAATTGCCCCCCGAAAAACAAAGCCTGCCAGCAAGAGTCCGAACCAGCTCCCGTCGTCCGCCTCAGTCCCAGCCTTGTCTCAGACCTATCCCACCCCGCAGCCCCGCTCCACAGCCCCGCCCAGATATCTCAGAATATACGGAGGAACCGCCCAAAGAGAGTCGTTGTGTCTTAAGATTTTTTTTTCCCGAAGACAATGGTGACCTTGTTTGTTAAAGTAAACAGATAAACAAACAAACAAAACAAATAGATGAAAAGATAACCATATAGATAAATGAATAATTGGATAATATTGGATGTTCATGTTCAGAGACCTGAAAGGTCCAGGGGTTGTTTTGGAATTGTGGCGTTTGTAGCAGTCATGAACAGGTGTGAATTTCGTATATAAATAAGTTCACAAACCATGACACTCCAGTCGTAAAGGGACCAGCCGAGATAGATTTGATTTCTCTTGCTACTAAGAAGGTGTCTGTTTTTTGTTTTGTTTTTTGTTTTTTTAATTAGACACAGCAATTATTCAGCCTTTAGTAACGCCTTCGCTATCAAAGGGGTGCTAAGAAGATGAATAAAATATAGCCTGGTGGTAGCCAGATTACATACATTTTGTACAGAGGGTTAATATTTACTTGGGATGTCACATTTTGTAACTCGGAGAACAACATCTGGGTCCATCTTCAAAAGAAGGGGAGAGGTGACATATTTGGATATTTTGACTGTTGTGAATAGCGAGATTTTTACTTAATTTTTTTCGTTGTTCTGAATTGCCTTCAAGGACCATCTTGCTGAGTTTTGTATTTAACATTCATTCTCTCTCCCTCTCTATCTCTCTCATTACTTTTTCCTTTTCTCTTTCCTTTCCTCCTCCCTGTGTTCCCCCGACTCCACTTCCTCCAGTTCCTTCTCCCCTCCTTCGCCTCTTCCCCATCCAAATCGTCCTCTGTTTCTTCCCTCCTTCTTACCTTCTTTTTTCACCGCCTTTCCTCCTTCTTCCATTTCTTTATCCTTTTTTCATCACTCCATCTTCCCCGTTTTTACCGTGCCTCATCTACTTCTTTTGTCCTATCCATCCGCTTTCACGCTCTTCTCCTCCGCTTCCTCCTGCTCCTCCTCCTCCTCCTTCTCCTCCTCCTCCTCCTCCTCCTTCTACTCCTCCTCTTCCTCTTCCCCCTCCTCTACTTCCTGACAATCAAGATCAAATATTTTATTCTCGTCACTCCCGCCAAGTCCTCTAGTCCTCGACCCGAAGCTCTTCTCGAAATTTTGGACCGACGCCTTCAGCACAGTGACCTCCACTGCGAGCTCTTTTATGGCAGAAGCCATGTCAACTTATTCAGATTAGGAAATATCCACATGCCATACCAAGGTAGCCATTGATCGAGAGTCTGTTTCAGATCTGGGACATGCGGCCCAGCTAAATGAAATAGTTTGGCGTTCGCCATAATAAGATGCAGAGTCTGCCATCGTGTTGAAACTGGTAAGCAATTAATGTATTTAGTATGGTGGACACCCGAACCTGATCCATGGTATGTTGAAACGATGCAAATATGCCTTTCGTTTTTGAGGATTTGATATATAATCAGTAATCCTAATGTAATTAGTTTGGTAAAGATATTGTAGTGATATAATGAGATAAATATTTATATATTTCTGACGCATCGAGTGTTCGCGGTAATATGTTCCTACCTTTCTTCTCCTGGTCCCAATCTGTCCCCTCTGACCGATAATCACACCTGTTCACGATCTAACTATGAATAAATCTCGACGGTTCTCTTCAGCAGAGTGATGACCCTCATAGTAGTTAGGTGACGTCACACTCATCTTTATTTATTGGATGTATTCTCCCTTGCTGCATTGTTTCGAACCCGGGTATTGAGCAGGGGGCAAAGATGACCCTTGATACACGAGAAACTAAGATGAACAGGAAACAAACGGATGATGGATGGGAGTGGAATTGGGTGGGATTGAGTGTGCCTTGGAGAAGAAGCCTTAAGTATACAGATAGAGAGATAGACAGACACATAGATAGATAGATAGACACATAGATAGATAGATAGATAGATAGATAGATAGATAGATAGATAGATAGATAGATAGATAGATAGATAGATAGATAGATAGATAGGTAGATGGGTAGATGGGTAGATGGGTAGATGGGTAGATAGGTAGATAGGTAGATAGGTAGATAGATAGATAGATAGATAGATAGATAGATAGATAGATAGATAGATAGATAGATAGATAGATAGATAGATAGATAGATAGATAGATAGATAGATAGATAGATTGATAGGATAGGAAAATATTGCTGATGGTTTAATTGTTGACAGCCATGGCCGCCTGTCTTCATTTTCAGAATGCAGAGAAAGTCTTTACCATGTGTAAGGTCAGTCAAAGAAGACCTTCATGCCGAATCTGGGAAAGGTCATTTCCTCGAATTAGGTCAGTCAGGGGCTTGGTGCAAAATGTATTCTTCGTATATGATATAAATTACATCAGGAGAGATTATATTCCTTTTTTTTATTCGGTTAACCAAACCGTTAGTTTAGTATATTGTAAAGATTAATTAAATTATTTTTCTAAATATGGCATTGTTAATCAGTAAAGGTAATTTGGTACTTATATAGTGATACGATTAAGAATATCTAAAACAATTAGTTTTGAGGGAAGGAAACTGACGACGAAAAGATTCGTTGTACATGTAGAGTGTGTCACCGTGTTCAAGCTTGTAAGCACTTAACCCGAACCTTGCCCATGGTATGTCGCAACGATGTCTTTTGTTGTTTAGGATTTAATATATACCTTGTAATATCCATGTAATTAGTTTTGTTAAGATATTGTATTAATGTGAAATCAACAAAATATGATTTTAAGGAAGTAGATGACATGTCATTAAAGTTGATGATGATTAATTTGTAAAGACTTTTCATTCGTATATAGTTACTCTAATGAAAAATTTAAGGATCAGAATAAAATCGTCTGATGCTAATTCATGGGCTACATGAGATAGTTTTTAAATAATTCAAAGCCAAGACTTCCTTCAAAATTCAATAAAATAGTTTAGCGTTAGCCAGAATAAAAAAATCACTGAGTTTTAAATGGTTCTGAGACTCTTTTGATCTCCAATTAAAGAGAAATATTTCTGGAAAATACAGTAAAGTTTTTTTTTTCATCGTATATGGTAAACGTAATTAAGATTCTATAGATCTCCCGACCCAGAGAAATAATTGAGTATAATGCAATAAAGGTCAACTTATCGTACAGTATATTACAAAATATAACGACTTACCGCCCAAGAGAAATAATGAAGAATAACTTGGTAAGGTCATTTTCTCGTATATAGTAAATGTAATTAAGACTTCCTTGGTCTCCTGGCCCAGAGCTCATGCGTCGCAGGAGATTAAGTGATGGAGGAAGAGAATGTTGGAGCGCCGGGGATTCCTGTCAGCTCGGGAGATAGAAACGGAGTGCGGTGGGATGGGATGGGGAGGGAAGAGTCCCCTTCTCCCCACTCGGTGGGAGGGTGGGGGGAGGGGTGGGAAGAAGCAATAAGTCGTATGAAAAACTTGCGACGGAAAGGCAGATAAAGATGGTAAGAGATTAAGACGGACGGTGTGCCAAGAATTATATATTAAAGGAGTTTTTGTCAAAGTTATTACTTGTCAAGGGATATGATGAATTGCATCTGGATATAGACTTGGAAAAGGCGTTTGACATTATTATGAATTGAAGATTGGTTTCTCTAGTGTAAGTTCAGGTGATGTATCTTCTTGGTCAACAGGATTTGATATCTGGGTAAAAAACAAAGGTACACACGTACACACACACACACACACACACACACACACACACACACACACACACACACACACACACACACACACACACACACACACACACTAATTCATACAAAATTTATTATACATTTATGCACCTAAAATAACCACCATCCACACCACACTGTTTACAAATGTAAATGAATAATTTTCAAAATAAGTGCAAGATATAAAGTTTTAAACATCAAGAGTGGGATCGACAACTTGTGAATCTCGCCTCAATGTTGACACAGATTGATTGACTTCATTATTAAAATCGAGATATGATGGATTTGTAGTTTATTGTCAATGTTTTCATAACTATTATGGTAGTTATTGGTATCATTGTTATCATTATTAATATTATTACCATTATTATTATTATCATCATTACTATTATTACTACTTTTATTCTTATCTTTATTATTGTTATTATTAATTTATCATTATTATTATTATTATTATTATTATTATTATTATTATTATTATTATTATTATTATTATTATTATTATTATTATTATTATTATTATTATTATTATTATTATTATTATTATTATTATTATTATTATTATTATTATCATTATTATTATTATTATTATTATTATTATTATTATTATTATTATTATTATTATTATTATTATTATTATTAATATCATTGTTACTATTATTATTGTTATTGTTATTATCATTATTAATATTATTATTATTATTATTATTATTATTATTATTATTATTATTATTATTATTATTATTATTATTATTATTATTATTATTATTATTACTATTATTATTATTATTATTATTATTATTAATATTATTAATATTATTGTTACTATCATTATTATTATTGTTAATATTATTAATAATACTATTAATATTATTATTATTATTATTATTATTATTATTATTATCATTATTATTATTATTATTATTATTATTATTATTATTATTATTATTATTATTATTATTATTATTATTATTATTATTATTATTATTATTATTATTATTATTATTATTATTATTATTATTATTATTATTATTATTATTAATATTATTGTTAATATTATTATTGTTATTGTTATTATTATTATTATTATTATTATTATTATTATTATTATTATTATTATTATTATTATTATTATTATTATTATTATTATTATCATTATTATTATTATTATTATTATTATTATTATTATTATTATTATTATTATTATTATTACTATTATTATTATTATTGTTAATATTATTATTATTATTATTATTATTATTATCATTATTATTATCATTATTATTATTATTATTATTATTATTA
>NC_134779.1:83482705-83487705 GCF_046742065.1 Oratosquilla oratoria
CTGGAAAACTAACGCGTATGATACATTTACCCATGAACAGTCATGACCGACGGACCCCGATGAATATATATATATATATATATATATATATATATATATATATATATATATATATATATATATATATATATATATATATAGGCTCCAAAGTTGAGTGGATACAGTATATTATAGTGATATAGTCATTACCCAAATTTAGAAGTAATGAAGTTGAAGTATCATCTCTTTAGGCCTTCACATTTTTATTGCACAGGCCCTCCATTGTTCCCCAAATTTATATAGTTACGTATGAAAAGGGAGAAATGCACACAATATAAGTAAAATTATTTACCTGGGTCATCAATTTCTTCTTCTGTATGCTGTGGCTGACCTTGGCATTTATCTCTGTGAGATTTTAATCTTGACACAATTCCCTCTAGTTCCTGGCTGCAGTCTTTGCATTTAGCTCGGTACCCTTTGCCAGAAGTTGCTGGTAGTTTTTCAAAATAATTCCAGACAGGATAATTTTTTCTGCCTGAAGGAACCACTCTGCCAGGTCTAGAAGACATCCATCCTGGTTGATTCCAAAGCAGCAACTGACTCAGTGAAAAGCTGCTTGCCTAGAACAAGTTTCAACAAGAATCTTGTTGAAACTTGTTGTGGGCTCCACAGTGATATATACTACATGTAGGCTTATACCGCTCCTTATATACTTCAAGGCAAGTCTATATAACACTGCTACATATATTGATATGCTAAAAATGTCCTCTAGCAATCAGATCGCATATCAGATAGCAATCCCACAATATAAAAAAAATCTATGTAAATCAAATGAATCTGATTTAAATAAAAAAAAAAATCATTTTTTAAAAAGATAAAAAATATCGCCAACCTCATACAATAATACCTGTTAAGTCTGGCTAAAATTGGCATTTCAAAGCATAACACTGCCTTAAAGATAGTTTCTTATTTCAATATAAAAGTTTATATTAACTTATACTGCATTGAATAAGTCAATAGTTGATATATTTGTCCTATATGCAATGTTAGGTTTCTAGTTTTGATATATTTGTCCAGTATAAATTGTTAGGTTACAAAGAAAGCAATGGCCTCCGCTAGCGGACCCAGGGATCTGGGTGCGCACGTCCTGTGTAATAGTAGTCCTTGATATATACATATATATATATATACATGTATGTATATATATATTATATATATAAAATATATATATATATATATATATATATGTGTGTGTGTGTGTGTGTGTGTGTGTGTGTGTGTGTGTGTGTGTGTGTGTGTGTGTGTGTGTGTGTGTGTGTGTTTACATATATATATATATATATATATATATGTATATATATATGTACCTATGTATACTTATACATGGTTGCAATGTATAGCAAATCTCCAATTTCCTCTTCTTTGCTGATGAGGTGTGAGGTGAGGGTGAGTGGTGTGGTGTGGGTGGAGGATGTGTAAGGTGGGCATGGCTAATAAATGCTTGCGAAGTGCTGGGTGCAGCCGCACTGCTTTTCTACTCTTTCTTTCTTTTTCCTTCTTGTTTCCATTTCAGGCACTCACGGGCCCTCTCTATATTCTGCCGCTTCACTTTCTTGTTTCTTGTTAATTTTTCCATGATCACAACAACAATACAGGGTGAGGAATCAAAAATGTTGCGTACGGTGAGAGCGCCAGGAGCGATATCACCTTTGACCTTTTCACTCTCTCACTTTTTGCCCTGTCCACTCACTTTGTGGGGTATGCTGGTGGGAGGAGTTGCCAAACATCTCCATAAACAAAATTCTGTAGCAAAAACGAAATAGCTATAGAAATGTTGATGCTATTTCAATATACAGAATGTTTTTTATGCAATGGGGTTGCCAAAGGTTGCCAATATTCTATCTATTTTATGCTGTATAAAAATAGAAACGAAATACAGTTGTATAACTTTGTATGAGTGTTGCCACCATCATATAGATTCTTTTGAAATATTTACCTAAAATTCGCTCATGTACCAGAATTTTTCGAATAATCGTTGGCGACGCTCCCAAGATGGTATTTGTTATTTCTTCTCCTACAGACATCCTTAATACGTCTACGTACTTTATGCGTGGTTTTCCTCTGGCCCTCTTTCTTTCTATTTTTCCTCTTAGGCACGTTTGTTCTAATTGTTTGCTTCTCATGACGTGTCCTACAAACAGTGTCTTTTCCTGTTAGTTTTTATTATTTCCCTCTGTGTTCCTATTTGTTGCAGTATTTCTTCGTTTGTTTTAAATTCTGCCCATGAAATTTTCAGCATCCTTCTCCAAATTCATATTTCTACTGTTTTAATCCTGTCCTGCATTTGTTTACTAATTGTCTAAGTTTCACATCCATATGATCATACTGACCAAGTGTAACATTTTACAAATCTTTTTCTTGTTATCATTTTAATTTTATCGTTAGTTACTAAGTGTTTAATTTATATATATATATATATATATATATATATATATATATATATATGAGTATATGTGTATATATGAATTAACTCGGTTTCGTAGTGTCTTTAGGAATATACTATTTTGAAATAAAATCATTCAATAAAATTAATGTAATGTGGATGTACTAGCTTTCAGTCTCAAATGGGAAATTGTCATGTCCACCTCGATCCCCCCTTCACCACCAGGCCCCAGGCGAGACACGTCCTTCCTCTTCAGAAGACAAGATCTCCTTATTTTAGGGACCTTGTGTCCTGCTTCAGTGCCCCAAGGGCAGAGGGATAGGGCGGGTGGCGGGAACCTTGGGAAGTTTCGTTGGGGTAGGGGGGTCGTAGCCTTAACAAAGTTTTAAACAAATGAAGTTGCTGGCTACGGGCAAGCGGGTGTATTGCTTTTTTGTACATGTAAACAATACCGTGCTAAAGAGGTGGAGTCACAGTGATGGTAAAGGTAGCTTTTAACGAAGTGAGAAATATATAAAGGTTTGATAGATGTTAGAAAGTGATCACCATTCAAAAAAGAATGACGTGTAACTCTGGTCCGTATGGGTGTCAAACAGTTGCTCATAGTGTTCTTGCAGTCAGTAAGCCACACGGAGTGGACAAGCAAGTATATAAAAAAGAAAACACGTTATTATTTCGTTGGCAATAGTAGTCGTTCCTACCCCTGGAAACGGTGTCGTAGAGGTAATGCCATACAGATCGTAAATGTTTTTTTTGTTTGTTTTTTAAACATTACTGTTACACTCTTCGACTCATCGAAGATGAGGTCACATTGAAAGTATTTTGAGAGCGGAGAGATGGGATCCAGGGAAACAAACCGTAGACTGCGCTGTTATTGTTTGGTCTGGCGACACTGCCACATTTCATTTGTAATGTAGCAATTGCAACTTGCAACATGACCTGATAACCTTCCAAGCAATTATTAGTGTTTATTTATTCATGTAATTATCTATCAATTTATCTGCTATCTCCATCCCGGTTTTGAGGGTAACACTTCAAGTAAGTTTAAACAATGACACATTAAACCTGGGAAACTAACAATGACGTCAGGATTTTTTTCCTTGCTTTTCTTGAACCTATTGCCATGTAAGGCTATCAATTTAATAAAGAAAGAGAGCCTACTCCTACGTGGTGAGGACAATTGGATTTTCGTAGTCAGAAACAAAGTGTCACTGACAATGAACATCCCCTGGGAACCCTGTCATTCCTATTCGTGACCTTTAAACTATATTCAGCTTCCGCCAGACAACTTTGTTCAATATATGAAAGCTCATCTGTTCGACGAAAGGGACCACACTCATCTATGTCCACATTAAAAAAAAAAACAAAAAAAAAACGATTCTTGACAATTCTGTGAAATGAATCATGTACATGGAGACGCATATGAAAATACCCACGAACACGCATACACAGGGGCATAGATGCGTAGCTAGGAACACAGGGACAGATATATCTAGGGACGCAGGAACATGCCCCCCTCTCGGTAATGGGAGGGTGACCAAGGGCAAGATAAAGGGATGGTGACACAAGAAAAAGGGTCCCCTCCCCTCCGCCATAAAGGAATGGAAATCCCAAATCAATACCAACAGTCAATAGGAGGATGAAAAGATACCGAGAGAGACAGACCTAGATTTGGGGGTAACAATATATGAGTGTGTGTGTGTGTGTGTGTGTGTATGTGTGTGTGTGTGTGTGTGTGTGTGTGTGTGTGTGTGTGTGTGTGTGTGTGTGTGTGTGTGTGTGTGTGTGTGTGTGTGTGTGTGTGTGTGTGTGTGTGTGTGTGTGTGTGTGTGTGTGTGTGTGTGTGTGTGTGTGTGTGTGTGCGTGTGTGTGTGTATGTGTGTATTTATCTGTGTATGTATGTGTGTGTGTGTATTCACGCAATATATATATATGTACACACACACACACACACACACACACACACACACACACACACACACACACACACACACACACACACACACACACATATATATATATATATATATGTGTGTGTGTGTGTGTGTGTGTGTATATGTATATATTGAATACGGGACGTGGTCCTAAAACAAGGAAAAAGACAATCATCAAGCCCAGATGTGATACCATCACGAGGAGGGATGGGGGAAACAGGAGGGACAGCACATCACTGCCGGGTCGCGTGACTTCTGTCCAGCTTCTTCCTAGTGCCCTTGTAAATGGGGTTCAAGTTGACTCGTCTATTAACACTGGCCTGGTCACTTGCCCAAGCTCATAAAAGTAGTCTCATATCTTTACCAGCCCCTATATACTTGATACCTGCATTCTGCCAATCCATTTTGTGTTGCTGGTCTTCGCAGTGTTTCAGATTGGCCGAGCTTATATTCCTTCTATTCACTTCCCTCCGATGTTTATGTAGTCGTGTCACCAATTTCTTACTTGTCTCTCCTACATAATGGGCCTCACAATTCTTGTTCTTTATATCGTACACGACCCTCATCTGATTGGCTATACTTTCTACATCTTTCACCTACGTCAAAGCTCCATGCAGTGTGTTCATCGGTTTGTGCGCCACTTC
>NC_134779.1:83507705-83510205 GCF_046742065.1 Oratosquilla oratoria
ATATATATATATATATATATATATATATATATATTTATGTATGTCTGTATGTCTGTGTGTGTGTGTGTGTGTGTGTATACTATATATATATATATATATATATATATATATATATATATATATATATATATATATATATATATATATATATATATATATATCAGGTCCACTGCTGAACAAAAGCCTCCTTCATAGCATTCCATGATTCACACAAACGCGCCAACCTCCGCCACGTCACTCCTCCCGTAAATTTCTAAATCTCATCTCTCCACCTTCTGTCCTGTCCCATCTCGCGGCGTCCACTCGGCAACACACTTGTTCCATCGCTCATCAGTCGTTACAATATCTTTCACTCTAGTCTGCTCTCTCAGCCAACTTGCTCTCTTTTGGTCTCTCAGCGTTATTTCCATCATTGATCTCTTCATTCTCCTCTGTGCAGTTCTGAGTTTTGTTTCCATCGCCTTCGTTATTTTTCAAGTCTCACACCCACAGATTATGGCTGGCAGAATGCACAAATTATAAACCTTACGTTTCAAACATAAAGGTAGAGCGCCTCTCAGGATTTTATCATATTTACCAAACACTTTCCAATCAACTATAATACGTCTTTTTACATAATTATCATCAGCTTACGCCACTTTCACAATTTGGCCTAAATAATTATGCTCTTCAACTTCTTCAAGACTCTCACCATCGATTACAATCTCTTTACTTTGAACTCTCGTTTTGAACATTACTTTGGTTTTACTCTTATTCATTTTTAAATCTACTTTGAGGCTTTCTTTGTTCAGATCACTCAGCATATCTTGCAAGTCTTCTGCTTTTTCTGAAATAAGAATAATGTCATCCGCAAATCTTAGGTGGTTGAAATATTCGCAATTAATCTTCAAACCTCTCTTTTCCCAACCTAACCTTCTGAAATTATTTTCCAAACAAGCTGTAAATAGTTTGGGTGAAATGGTATCGCCTTGCTGTACTCCTTTCTTGATCTTGATATTTTCTGTATCTTTATGTAGTCGAATTATAGCGGTACTTTTCGCATAAATATTTTCTAAAACTCTTACGATATGTTCGTTTGTACCCTGCTTGCATAACGAGTTTAGTATTGCTATTTGTTCTACCGAGTCAAAGGCTTTCTCGTAATATACAAAAGCTAAACACAGACATATATTGTATTATGTCGTTTTCTCGATTTTTTGGTTCATCGCCTGCAAATGGTCTTAAGTCGAGTATTTACCCCTAAGGCATGCCTGTTCTCTCAGTTGGTTTCCATCTAAAACTTTACTTAGTCTATTTGTAAGGATCTTGGGGAATACTTTATATACATCATAAAACGATTCAATTTCATCGTCTGAACTCTGTAAAGTTGGTGCATAAACCTGAACTATTTTTAGAGTGTTCCTTTTACAAAACCTGATCACAATCCAAGCTACCCTGTCTGGTAAACTACTGAATTTGACTACGTTACCAGCAACCTCTCGGTTTATCAAGAATCCTACTCCACTAGATCTTTCTTTAGTAGAACAGGTGGTGACCATCTTGTAATTGTATCAGCTTTCTTCCGTTCTTCGGACTTCGCTCAGTCCTACGATGTCCCACTTCATGTTGTCTAGCTATTCCATAAAACTTTCCAGCCTGTGGTCTTCTGAGAGAGTTCTTACGTTGTAGGTATAGATCTTCATTTTCTTCATGTTGTTTAATATCCAAGACTTGGTTCTGCTTGGATATATATATATATATATATATATATATATATATATATATATATATATATATGTATATATATATGTATATATATATATATATATATACATAAATATATGTATACTTATATATATATATACGTATATATACATATATATACATATATATATATACATATATGTATATATATATATACGTATATATATACACATATATACATATATATATATATATGTGTATATACATACATATGTATATACATATACATATATATATATATACATAAATATATATATACACACATATATATATATACATATATACATATAGTGTATATATATATATATAATATATATGTATATATATTATATGGATATGTATATGTATATATATTATATGATATATATATATATAAATATGTATGTATATCTATATATATATATATATAAATATATATATATATATATATATATATATATATATATATATATATATATATATATATCGTAAATCTTCGGCCTGAAGACACGACAACTCCCATAATCCCCAAGAAGACCAGCTGATGTAGTACCCAGAAATGAAAACAGTCGTACGAAGTGGAGGGAACTGTACAAGAGAATGGAAGGGTGAAGGAGCACAGGAGAGACAGCGTATTCAATCAGCGACGGATCGATGCGGGCACACTCTAGCTGAAACTTGCTGATGGGCGGAAAATTTCTGCTGAGCGGTGGTATCAGGAAATTGCTCTGTGTATCTCTGTCGCGCTAAGAAACGAAGAGGGAGGAGGAGGAGGAGG
>NC_134779.1:83515205-83517705 GCF_046742065.1 Oratosquilla oratoria
CACACACACACACGGGGAGGAACGGGATAAGGAAAGTGAAGTATATACGCTGTGGATATTTTTCTTAGTGTATACTGTGAGGAAACCCTGTTAAGGACGAAACGTTAGTAATAAGGCTCCTACGATTTTTTGGTGCTTACCTCACCACCCTCTCCGCTCATTCTGTCATACATATTTCAACATACACACACACACACACACATACACACACACACACACACACACACACACACACACACACACACACACACACACACACACACACACACACACACACACACACACACACACACACACACACACACACACTCACGCACACACACACACACACACACACACACACACACTGGAAGAGGAGGGGGACCCGGACAGCTTCGGCAGTTCGGAATACCTCTCCCAATTCCAGCCACGGACAGTTAATAGCTCATGTGAACACTGTACATTTTCACACCCCTGAAGACGGTCCTGGGACTAGGACCGAAACGTCGGGCATTAAACTTCCCACTTTGAGTCTGGTGTTTACGCTTCTTCCCTTACAACATGGATCCCAGACTCCAGATCTTCGCACATATTGTATGTATCCACGTATAAACACATGCATATACAAATATATTCAATACATATATTTTTATGTGTAGTTATATAAATGTGTGTGTATTATATATATATATATAGGGTGTTCCAAAAAATTTGACGTCATTTTAAATGCCAATATCTAGGAAACTACTCAGTGTATCTCAATGAAACTGCACAAACTTTATGTTGAACATCATAAGTTTTATTAGTTGACATTTCAAAGAAAAAAACAAAGATTTGTAGATTCTATGACCGATTTCACAAGTTTCACAAATGTTCAATATGAGCGCCGCCTGTGACTCTGCACACGTCAAGTCGGTACTCAAACTCGTGCCAAACACGCTGCAGCATGTCTTTGGTAACATTTTTGGTGCCAGGTCCAAATTTGTTTACTAGTTGGTGCATTTTTGGCAAATTTTGCAAAGAAGGCACGCTGCACGGTCTTGGGTGACTGTGTTTGAGCATATTCCAACACGCAAAATGACTTTTCTTTTGAAGTGAACGGCATTTCTCAACCTGAAAAGAGATAAATGTCAAACATTAAACATAAAATCTTGAACTGTTTCTATGCAAGCTGTGAAAATTTGAGGTCGTTTCAACGAAAATTGCCAAAATTATTGGCCTGCAAAATGACGTCAATTTTTTTAAACATATATTCATCAACTACAAATCACTTTAATTCTAAGCCATTAACATCGAGAAGCTCGAGGAGGCATACTTGCAGAAATTGAAACGTGGTACAACCAAGGACTTGAACCTCCGCTAGCATGTGACAAGTGATAGTGACTTAACCGTCTGCACCATCAATATACATATATATATATATATATATATATATATATACATATATATATATATGTGTGTGTGTGTGTGTATATGCATGTATGCATGTACACACGTATAAAATATATATATATATATATATATATATATATACATATATCAAGTAACGTAGGTGTCGTAACACGAATAAAATAAAACTTAAACCTAATCTCGGAGAAAGGTAAACTGAGATACAGAGTAAACCGTATATTTCGACCACTAACTGTGGTCCTCTTCAGCAGTTACAATTATAGGGTACATAGACAAGGGGTTATATACAGAGGAGGAAGTTACAGTGGGGAACTCAGTAAGCCTCAGGTCAATTGCCCTGAGTGAGGTCAGACGTTTCGTCTTGTGGAGATGAATTTATTAACTGCCATACTAGTAATGGCATCTAGTGACCATTGACTTTTAGAAGTATTATAATTTGGAAACAGTTTTATTAATGAGGACTCAATAATTTTTCTTTTGAAACTACGATGTGAATTGTATACTGTAGCTGCATTCTTCCAATCTATTCTGTGATCTAAAAGACTAGAATGGAGGAATACAGCTGAGTTTTCTTGGCCGTATTTTAAAGAATTTTTGTCCATCACAGAACATCCAATAAGGAAACCCCGGAGTATATAAGATACCATGTCTTGATTGTGATAAAGTGTACTGGGGACAAACGGGACGTGATCTACCGACTAGGATCAAAGAACATAAAAAATCTTTAAAATACGGCCAAGAAAACTCAGCTGTATTCCTCCATTTAGTGCACTTTAATTCTAAGCCATCAACATTGTAAGAACCGTGGAGGCACATGTAGAAATTGAAACGTGGTACGCCCGAGGACTCGAACCAAGGCCAGCGTGTGACCAGTGATTGTAGTGACTTGACCACTACACCATCAAGAGAGATATATGTTGAGGACAACTTTTCTTACATATTTGTATGCTCAAGTTACATACACATGCACGAAAGTTTGCGTTCAACCCATCTGCACTATGATAGTACAATTAGTAAGTATACGAACGCGGGAAAGTATTTGTACAACACTGAATGGGTCCCAGTGACTAGAGATACTTTTTTATAAACCACAGTGCACTTTAATTCTAAG
>NC_134779.1:83520205-83530205 GCF_046742065.1 Oratosquilla oratoria
AAAAACAATCTTCATATTTTTTTATGATGATGAGGCAAGTTATCACTCGAACGAGAAATTCTCAAGATTTACTCCGTCATTTACCTAAGCCCTCCTTCTCTTAATTACTTCCCCATCTCCCCACTTTCATTTACTTACCCCGCTTCTATCAGTTACTCATCTCCTCTCTCTATAATTTATTTACAATACTCTCTCCGTCATTTACTTACCTCCTCCCCTACTCATTTACTTACCACCTCTCTACATAATTCATGAACCCTTCTCTCCTCTCCATGGTTTCCACTTTTCTTTCTCTCCGTCTTTTATGTATGCTCCCCTCTGTGCGTTATATACTGTACTTACCCCCCTCTACCTATCATATACCTAACTCCCTTCGGCTTGACATATTTTGCCATTTACTCCATTACTCCTACAAAGACACAAAGAAAACGACTAGATTAAACAACTAAATTGAGGAAAGGTTCTTCACATAATCAATCGAGAAAGAAAAATATACATTTCACTTGTGTAACATGCGGCCAGCCAGGTATAGCGTATTACAAAACTGATGCTACATTTTCAGATATGATATATTTACATTTCTCTCTCTCTCTCTCTCTCTCTCTCTCTCTCTCTCTCTCTCTCTCTCTCTCTCTGAATAAATTCGCCTGGCGTCAGGTACAGTAATTTTTCAAGGAAATTATATTCATAACCTAAAACCTGGGGGTTTGGCCGGAAAAAGATGAGAATCTTACGCCAGGAGGCGCGTAGTTACTACCACAGCGAGGATAAATTCTTCCTACCTAGGGATGATGGGCTGCCCGGTTATGGTACTCAATGGCAGATTAAATAAAAGAAAAAATACTACCCAGTACGGGTGTGCACACACACACACACACACACACACACACACACACACACACACACACACACACACACACACACACACACACACACACACAAACACAAACAAACAAACATTTACCTTCTACTGAACTGGTACAACGGTGATGAATGGAACTGCACGGCGGCAGGCATCATAATAAAAATAGTGCCACCCGGTACGGAAATGGGTTAACTTGATATTTTGCATGACGGAATTAGTCACGCGGAATCGGGCTAGTAGTGTTGTATAACTACGTTCTTGAAGGTTAGGGCAACAATTTCATTCCCTTGTTCTCTATTAACATCGTGTTCAAAAAACAAAACGATTTCATTTAGGGCCATGGGAGGGACACACGAGTCTAATCAAGTATTTTGATGCTCTAAGTATTAAAAGACTTTTAGCACTCAAGAGCCAAGAGTACCTTTTTCTAGGCTAAGAGAAATCGTTTGATGCTAGCGAAAATTTAATCTTTAAGGACAGAACAGATGTTATTTCAAGGGAGAGTCGAAGTATACCAACTTTCTCCCAGAAATCCCCATTAAACTTCAAAGGTAAAACAGGCGTTTCTAAGGGCTTTTCCAGTCTTTGTAAAGCTCAGATGCCCAAAAGTCCTTCGTGAAATGAATAACATTGCCTGGACTTAGCCAGGAAAAAATCTTTAAAGGTATATTCCCAACACTTCAGTTATTTCGGCGCTTCTTCTCATCTGTGCTGCATTAAAGCTGTATTTGTGTTGAGATTCTGGTTTTGATTTCTTTCCCTGACTAGCCGATGTAGAACATGTCACAGTCTTTACAATGAACCTTGTAAACCACATCTAAATTGCTGGGGGCACTGTTTTTAATGAGGTGGGTTTTTTTTAACCGTAATCGTACTTAAATGTAACTTGAATTTTATTTTTCTAAGAACGGGAATTACATTAATGAAATTTCCATGGTACGGTAATACAAGGTCTTTGTTTTTGCATGATTTTTTTTTCTTCTTTGGTCTATTGAAAAACTTCTTAGCTGATTGATGGCATTGGATAAGAATGTTGTTAGGGTATATAAGGTTTTTACCAATGTTTTCGGTGTTGTTCAGTTCTTCCTCCAAATATTCAGGCTCTGAAATCCTATATTCTCTAAGGTACATAGAAATAAAAACTAATTTTTTTAACATCGGTAGAATGATAGGAATAAAATGAACATATGACAGAATCTTGATAGATTTTCTATATATCTTAGTTTTAATGTGTTTTTTATCACCAAAACCTAAATTTTATTAGAAAGAAATATAATTGAATCATTCCTTATTTCTGGTACATATGAAAAATTCATGAACGTTATGGTCATTTCAAATGTGATAGTTTGATCACAGAATTAGTTATGAGACAACTTCCCCCATTACTGATATTAAGATTAGAACCTTCAGAATGTTTTATAATACTACTTTCTATTATGTTATCTTCCGATTTCCTTAGTGAGATATCGGAAGTTCTCCTCTCCTAGTAGGAGTAGTATTGGTTCGATGGTCACATCATTGCATACCTACTGAAGTGTTTGGGCAGTGAGATTCCTTATCTTGCCATGCCTCATGCAGGTGAATTCATCCTGCTTACTTATCATCGCATGGCTTGGACCAAACTGTGTACCACAGAAACATCTGTTAGGCAGTCTTTCCAATTGCCATCCATACCTCAGGGCAATAGTATCAGTAAATTCGCTTTTGTTTAAGTTGAATCCCTTTGCCCTGATTGGTAGTGCTGTCAGCCAATTGGACGCCCCATCTTCCTGTGCCATTTCTATCTTTCTTTTCATATGATTCAATTGCTGATCTAATAAGATACGAAGCTCTTCTTTCTGTCTCACTTCTCTGCCGTTTAATATGTTTCTTCTAATTTCTCTGATTTCTTCCACATTAGTCTCCCCCTGTTGATCTTGTGTTCTATGTTGTCAAGGTTTAGCGGATTTGAGGTTACCTAACCTTCTCATTCTTAGTGGAAATCCAATTAGTTTTCTTTCCTTTTCGTTTGGTATCCGTCCGTTGGTGATGGCCGGAATTAGTTCACTTCTGATAGTTTCTTCCAGAGGATTTAATCATTCGGTGATGTTCGGTATTGTCCTTAAGATGTTATTCCACTTGTCTTTAACACTATATATGAATGCGGCATATGCCACCTGCGGTTCAGTCTTTGCGAAGTTGGCTAGTAGTCTAATTTTCGCCACCCATTCGTTAACCCGTTCGTCGCCGGGCGAATGTTGTATATACTCCCCCCGCCAGCGTCGGAACCAAAATCGATTTTTTTTTTTTGCTTAAATCAACTCAAAATTATATAAAACCAACACATCACTCTTATTTTGATTCACATTAGCCTAGAAGTGAAGAAACTAGGTAAATTTTGTCGTGATATGCGTGTGAAGGTTTTGTAGAACATCCGTAGACTTTATTAGGTCCTCTGTTGACCGAACTTTTTTTTTTTTTTTTTTTTCGGGGAAGCTTCATCAGAATTTCAGAGAGTGAAGAAATTTTACATTTTCATAATTGAAGTCATAATAGTCTGCAATTTACAGAAAACGTGTTTATAACTAGTTTTTGTGGATTTTTTGGCAAATATCACCTTGTTATGTGGTAAATTGATTTTTCGTTGTCCTTTTTTATCATTTCATGGAGGATAGGAGATTGTAGTGTTTCTTATTGTTTTGGTAAATGCTTTAGTAGGCATTCATCACACCATTATTGCCCGGCCACATTTTGTTTTATGCATTTATTACGAAAGTTGCCAGTTCTATATGTCTGAATATGTACTAAATAGCACCTGCCTAACTGTCAAAGTACAACTTCACCTCCTCATACTTCATTTCGTACACCAGAATCGCCTAAATTATGTCCTAAAAGCCGATTTTATACCCCAAGTTACCCCCGAAAAATTGCTGCCAGGGCTGCCAGTTTTGTCAATAAATAAAGAAATTTGGATGCCTTTTATAGCGAATGAACAGGGCTACTTGGTCATTACCACAGATTTGACCCTAGACGTAATGCCTATTTTTCTTTTTTTTTTTTGCAAATTTTTTAAACTGCGGCATAATACGTATGCCGCTGACGCTCAATTCACAAAACAATTGCGGCATACGACATATGCTGCTGACGCTGTACGGGTTAATATTGTCTTTGATATATTGTTTTTTTTTTTTAAGATTCAGAACTGATTATTGCACCGAGATATTTTCCCCCTTTTAGTTACCTTTACTTCATTATCTTTAAAGAATTTTTTTACTTCGTCAATGTAATCTGACTTCACTATGAGGACAGACTTCTTTGCATTCGGGATATAACCCAAATCCGGACTATATGTCTGCGCCAGATTCCACCACTTTCTTACATCCCCTACTTTCCCTACCCCCTTGAGATCATTTGCATATGCTACCTGTTTAACCCTGGTCTCTTCATGCTGTATCCTCTGCTGCAGGTGTATAAGCCCAAGAGCGTACATAGCCATGGCCACCGGGTCTCCCTGAAGGGTACCTTCCGATGATGGGATGACCTCCATTTTAGTCTCTTTCTTCTTAACTCTGTTGGTGACAAATAGCTTTGCTGGTTCTCTGTATGTGTTCTCCACATATATAGCCAAAACTGGGCACTTTATTTTGATATGTATGGTAGCATCTTTATCTATGTTATTGAAGGCGTTGGATGCATCGACTAATAAGACTGCTTTGTATTTGGTTCCTCAAATATCCTCCTCATGGCGTGAATCACCGCCTCGCATCCTGCCTGTTGCCCCGCACACACCTGAAAGTTGCCTGCCGCTTCTCATACCTCGTCTTTCGCGACCTCCTTGATAGCTTTCTCTATTTTTCTTCTCAACACCTCACCTGCATTACTTGGACGACAGCCAGGATATTTGTCTAGTGGAATAAGTCTGCACGCTGTTTAGCCTTAAGGTGCTAACAGTCCTCTGTAGCCATT
Source organism: Oratosquilla oratoria (assembly GCF_046742065.1). Lineage (NCBI taxonomy): Eukaryota > Metazoa > Arthropoda > Malacostraca > Stomatopoda > Squillidae > Oratosquilla > Oratosquilla oratoria. Next base: position 83,525,016 of record NC_134779.1, read on the forward strand.
TTCCTCGGCATACCAGCAGTGGCTTCCTACAGTCCCTCCACTGTTGTACCAAATAGGCTGGTGCTGAGGAGACATTTCAATCCAGACGCATCTAAGACCAATGGTCCTGCCGCTACCTGGATGTGCAAAGCATGGCTACTGATCCTTTCTCTCGCTTCACTTCGTGAGGTGGGAGATAGTCATCATTGAATTTAGTGTCCAGATTTGCTGGTCTTGCCTTTGGATGTTTTTCTTTGAGAATCTTCAGCGTTTCCTCGTTTAGGGGTAGAATTCCTGGGTGATCGTCCTCCTCTACGAGCGACCTCATGGCAGCAATTACTTTTCCCTGCTCTATCTTGTCTGCAAAATTCCTGGCTTTGTCTTCTGGTTGCTTCTTTCTGTTGGTGCCGTTGTGGAGTCTATCTTGAAATGCCTTTGACTCCACCATTAGTTGCTCCACTTCTTCTTTCCTCCAATGTTCCATCCTCCTTTGTAATGCCTTGACATTCTCCGAGTTCTTTTATTTTCTGTGGGTCCTCTGACATATAAGGTGTAGAAGGACAGCCAGCGTTTTGAATACTCTCGGAACATAGGGAGATAAGTTTATATATGCTATTATTAGGCATGTCATCTCCTCTATTAGGTCTTTGGTTGCATTGCATTTAGGCGGGGTGAAGAAGTTTCTTGGGAAGATGGCAAGCATGTTGCTGTAGGCGTCGTCCAACTATGGGCTGTTGCCACATCTGCCAGGACCTCCCTCCCCTCTCCCGCCCTGCTGCTCTTAATGACATGAGCTTTTGTCCTCCGACCTTGATATCGTGTGATCACTTCCCTCCTCTGAATCTTCCTCACTTACTAGACCACCACCCACGTGTATCTCCATCACATCCCTTCCATTCTCCACAGTCTTCACATCCTCTTCCTGTTGACCGCTCCTCGCCTCTAGAAGTTGTTGCTCCCTCCGACTTCTATATCCCCCTCCTCATCTGCAATTCGTGCAACTTCTTCCACCTTTGACGCTTGCGCATTTCCTGCAATTTTGCTGCGCAGACACGCAAACGTAGTATGGTTTGCTGACTACCTCGGATGGGCTTCCCAGTCCTTGGGTCCTTTAAATTGACGATGCTAGCACAACCAGTTCCCACCTGTGCCAGTCCCCTAGCACAACCTCTTCGATATTATAATTCCGTACAATGGACATTTTCTGTTGGTCCCCTGGTTTTCTAGTACTTAATTTTCATATCATAATTCGAAACTTTTCTCTAATGCTTGTCTGAGAGATCACGTGGAGGGGGGGAGAGAAGGAGATAAAAATATTTGGATAAAAGGGATGAGAGAGGTAGGTGCTCATGATTGAAACTGCACATATATTATGAGAGAGGCAGCTAGAGAAAGAGCGTCAGGGCGTGGGGAGTTTCGAGGGTATGTGAGTATGATGGCTACGTATTTATAGAGGGCAGGAGGAGAGAAGTGCTATGGATAGGAAAACGACAGAGAGGAATAGGAGGAAGAGGACGGAAGTAGGAGGACGGGGGAGTAGGAGGAGGGGCAGAGAAAGTAAGAGAAAGAGCGAGAGGGAGAAGGAGAGAGAGAGGGGGGAGAGGGAGAAGGAGAGAGAAAAAATAAATTAAAGGAGAAAGGGAAGTAGATAAAGAGAAAGCGAGAGAATGAGAAAGAGAGAGAAAGAAGGAGACAGACTGACGGAGAAAGAGAGAGAGAGAAAGAGGGAGAAAGAAAGGAAGAGAGGGAGAGAGAGGGGGTGGGGAGAAAGCAAATAGATTGAGGGAGAGAAGGTTTGGAGAGAGTGAGACAGAGAGAGAGAGTGAGACAGAGAGAGGGGGAGAAAGAGATGGGGAAAGAGAAAGCAAGAGGAGAAAGAGAGAGAGGTAAAAGGAAGGGAAAGAGAGGTAGAGAGATACAATAGAGAGAGAGAGAAGGGGTAGGTGAGATAGAAGGCGAGGGAGGGCGGATATGATAGCAGTAATGACTGTAAAACTCTTGTGCGACTATTCACTATAGGGTTAGGGGGGGTAGCTGATTGGCGGGTAGCGGCTAGCGGCTGACGTATGGGTTTGTGGGTAAAAGGGGAGAGTGAAGAGGGAAGAGGGGACCAACTTTGACTTTCATTCATATAATCCATATGGTGCCAAGGGCCTATGTAGAACCACGTTGTTTCATCTCGCTTGTTTATGAAAGCGGTGACAGGTTGAATTGATGGGCACTGTTTTCGAATAAGAACTCGCAAGCAAAGAAATAAACAAATAAATCAACACGGTCAACAATTGTCCATCCCCCGTTCACTGGTAATGCGTATCATTTGTGGTTATCTACATATTTGTACTTATATCTATGTATACAGTTATCCACTAAGCTTACCTTAATATTGAGCTTGTGTAAATGCCTAACTTCCTAGGACCTGTGTAAACTTTGAACAGTCTATTTCCTTAAGTCATATTTAGCTCCACACCCTGCTCTGGAGCTACCATCTAACCTTGGCTAAAACTTGTACTTCTTGAATGTATTCTATAAACAAAGAGAGAGAGGAGCGATAGAGACAGGCTTATAAGAAATATAAGTGCTCGGGTGTATCTAATGACTATGAAAGTTATGTATCAATAGAGAGAGATTTAAAAAAGACAATAAGAAAAAGAAAACGACAATACGAAATTAACATCGCTGATAAATCCAAAGAAAATCCAAAAGAATTTTATAGTTACATTAGAGATAAAAAGGTTGTTAGGAATCACATTGGTCCACTATTATCTGCTGACGGTCAACTTGAATATTCAAATGAAGGAATGTGTAGTATCTTAAACAATTATTTTAGCTCGGTATTCGTAAACGAAGCACCCAAAGTGAATTCCAAACTGAAACCTGTGAAAAGTCTAGGGTAAACTTACCCACTACGGTAAATATAACAAAATAAAAAATTAAAAGGTGTATAGATAAACTCAAAGTTAATAAAACACCAGGGCCTGACAGTTGGCATCCAAGAATCTTAAAGGAAATGAAAAATGAGATTGTTGTTCCATTAGAAAATATTTTCAAGAAATCCATCATATCCGGAGATGTCCCAAGAGAATGGAAGCTAGCTAACGTTACTCCCATATTCAAAAAAGGTGACAAAAAGAAGCCAAATAACTATAGGCCTATAAGTTTGACTTCAATCGTAGGAAAAATAATGGAAACTATCATCAGAGATGCTATCGAACATCATTTAGAAAGTAACCGTTTGATAAATGATAGCCAGCATGGTTTCAGACGGAAACGTTCTTGCGTGACTAACTTACTCGAATTCTACAACACAGTTATCTCGAATTATGACAAAAGAAACAATATAGATTTAGTATATCTAGACTTTGCAAAAGCTTTTGATACCGTCCCACACGAAAGACTACTTACTAAATTAGCTTTACACGGAATAAGTGGTAGCCTATTAGGTTGGACTAGTAATTGGTTGAATGGTCGAAAACAGAGAGTTGTTTTAAATGGAAAAACTTCTAGATGGAAATTTTTTACAAGTGGAGTTCCTCAGGGTTCCGTTCTTGGACCACTTCTATTCATAGTATATATAAATGATATAGACCATGGACTAAAATCTACTGTTTCCAAATTTGCTGATGATACAAAACTGTATGGAAAGGCAAATGATCACTCAAACCAATTAGATTTAGATAAATAACAGCAATGGTCTGAAAAGTGGCTAATGAAATTTAACACAAGTAAATGCAAGGTAATGCACATAGGTAAAAATAACAGTAAGTACGATTACAAGTTATTTGGAAAATCGTTAACAAAAGTGGATAGTGAAAAAGATCTCGGCGTGATTATCAGTAACGATCTCAAATCATCTGAGCAGTGTATTTCAGCCTCTGAGAAAGCAAATAAGATTCTGGGACTGATTGCGCGATCTTTTGATTTCAAAAGTCCATCTCTCATTAACAAGCTATATAAATCGTTAGTTCGTCCACATTTGGAATATGCTGTTTCCGTATGGTCACCGAATCTCATTAAAGACATTGACAGACTGGAAAAAGTACAACGGCGAGCCACAAAACTGATTCCAAATATCAAATATAAATCATACGAAAATCGACTAAAACACATGAATCTGTTTTCCCTAAAAAAAAAACGTAGACTCAGAGGTGACTTGATACAGGTCTTTAAGATTTTAAAGGGAACTGACAACATCAAAAGTGACAAAATGTTCACATTGAATGAGAATCAGACAAGAAACAATGGTCTCAAACTGTCCGGAAATAGATACAATTTGGAAGTAGGTAGAAACAACATTTCCAGCCGTGTAATTAATGAATGGAATAAACTTCCTGCACAGGTAGTGCAATGTAGTTCAGTTCGAAGCTTTAAGAATCATTTAGATAAACACCTAAGCAAGATGCTGTAATGATTATAATTTATTTTATATTATTTGTAATTGTTTTGTTATCATTTGTCTGTCTGATTTTCATTTATTGTTAGTTATATGCCAATTTATTATTATTTACTATTTACCTGTTTGTTTATTATTTAACTATACCTGTGCATTTATTTATGTATTTTATTTGTTATTTACATTATTATAGTTTTCATTTAGTATTTTACTATTATTATGATTATTTCGCATCCGACCTAGATATGGACCAAAAGGTCTCCTGTCAGCATGCTCCGCCTTTGTAATCCTTTGTAATCCTTTGAGAGAGAGAGAGAGAGAGAGAGAGAGAGAGAGAGAGAGAGAGAGAGAGAGAGAGAGAGAGAGAGAGAGAGAGAGAGAGAGAGATAGAGCGAGAGAGAGAGAGATAGGAGGTAGAGGGAGCTAGGGAGAGGGGATACGGAGAGGCTGGGATGGTAAGAGACAGGTCTAGAGCATGAGATCGATACAAAGGAGATATAAATAGTGGTCGAGCATACATACATACATATACCAAGGCTTTTTCCCCCTTACAAGGGGGGTAGCCAAAAAGAAAAAGGCATAAAATCATTCCCACCCATTCCATCCCTGAATACACTCCACACCCCTCCACCCTCCCTCTTATCTTAGCACCTCCTGAATGACGGGTCATCCCTGCACCTTGTCCACTGCCCTGGGTCAGAAGAGAGAAGGAGTTTGAATGTGTTTGAGATGAGGTGTCTGAGAAGTATGATGGGGGTTACTAGGCTAGATAGAGTGAGAAATGAGGAGGTGAGGAGGAGAACAGGGGTGGAAAAGGAGCT
>NC_134779.1:83547705-83550205 GCF_046742065.1 Oratosquilla oratoria
TCAGTCATGTGTATTACTACTATGTACTTGAAAAACCTATAATAAGTGAAACTTCGTACTAATAAAGGCTCCGTCCTCATATGTTTGTTTCGATATTTACAAATATTTGAAAAAATCTCAGCGTTTAACTCAGTTCCGTTGCCAGAAATCAGATTTTTTGATGTAGTGAAGGCACATATGAGTTTGTCAATAAGGGTGTTTGACACGTGTTATGATGTCATATCTGGTAGGAGGGAAAGAATACAGAATCGGGAAAAATTGTCGACACAGACAAGGAGGTATCGATTTCCGCTGGGTGTAAATAGTACCTTAAGAAGGTCAATAGCTACTGTGTCGAATGGTTTACAAGGGGTAGGATAAGTTAAGTTGGAAAAATACCGTTGCTACGACCTCTGTGTAACAACATGAGTGATAAGCATCTATGTGGGATTGTATATCTGTCCTCGTGATTAAACAGAAGTATTGCAATCTGGCATGTGTAAAGCTTTTCTCCTTGCCAGGGTGTGCGGCAATGGGGGAGTCGTGTAGGAGTTTCAGAACTTTAGAAATGAAATCCGCAGGGACCTCAAGCTGAAATACTAACCGGTTGGGTTCATGTTTGTTCGTTAGTGTTGCTTTATGATAGAATATATCATCAACTAACGTGTAATTGTTGAGACTGGGAGGGAAATTATCTGAATCAGTTGTGTCTGCAGATTAGAGAAAGTATATAACACGCTTCCATAGATGATCTGATATTTCGGCTGCAGCTATGCGCCCTTGCTTACAAGTTACTGAAATGGGATTTTGAGTAATGGTCGCGACATGGCGACTGAGAGCGTCTGCTAATAAGTTTACTTTACCCTGAATAAAATTAAAGATAGACATGAGCTTCTGTATTATGAGGAAAATTCGAGCAAAGTTTCCTGATAGATTCATGCCTTTATGGAGGTGTAAGATTGGTTGATGGTCAGTGTAGATGTGTATGTCGTAACCAAAGATGATCTCTTTGAAGTGTTTGAGGGCTTATGTTATAGCTATTGCTTCTATGTCTGCGACTGAGTGATTGTTTGTGTTTGTTGAGTGTGCGGCTAGCAAAGGTAATTGACCTGAGTTTTGTGTTATGTTGTTGGATGAGAACTGGGCCAAGTCCAGTGTAGGACACATCTGTGTATGTTGTGAAATGAATCTTGTCGTTTGGGAAACCTAGGACAGGTGCCGTGGTTAAGGCTCTCTTTAAGTCATTAAAGGCTTTCTCTTGGTCAGGTGTCCAAGTGAAAGGGGTGTCCTTCCTAAGTAGCAAAGGATTGCAACGCCTGTAATATCCTGATAGACCAATGAATGAACGTATGAGGTAAACAGAAGTAGGGTATGGAAAATCAATAATTGTGTTGGCCTTGTTCAGTGAGGTCAAAACTCCTTGTGAGTTAAGGACATGCCCTAAGAGGTGGATTTCTTTCTAAACGAAGCAACACTTCTTAAGCTTCAGTCTGAAGCCTGCGTTTGCTAGTCGTGAGAAGATAGTGTTAGGAGTACGTATGTGTTCGTTAACCGATTTCGAAGCAATGATCACATCATCGAGGTGCATAAACACAGAATGGCCTATGAGATCTGCAAGGACTGTGTGCATAAGTCGTATGAACACTAAAGGAGCTAAATCGAAATCCATGGCTAGTCGTTTGAAGCGAGAGTATCCTGTAGGTGTGCTGATGGCTGTCAGAGGTCTAGACTTTGGAGAAAGGGGAATCTGGGAATATCCCGACATAAGGTCGAAGGTCGTGAACACTACATTGTTTTCACCGACGGAGTGTAAGAGGTCTTGCAATACAGGGATGGTGGGGTCCCTCTGGGACAGTTAGCTTATCTAATTCCTTGAAGTCTACTACTGGGCGGAAGGAATCATCGTATTTAGGGACAACAAAGAGAGGGAAATTTTATTCACTGATTGATGATTCAATTATATCCTGAACAATTATGCCCCGAATAAGGTTATCTACAACCATGTGTTTACTATGAAGCATTCTGTGTGCAGGAATGTAACGTGGTTTTGAGTTTTCACGAAAGGGTATGTGACGCTGAATGAGATTAGTAATTCCACAGGGTTCACCTGGAGTGGCAATAGTTTGTCTGATCTTGTTGCAAACTGTAATCAAGTCGGCTTGTGTATTATGGAAGTGTATAGTGTTGAAATGTGATGCATCAATGGGTTTCTGTGCTATGGGCATGTCGGAAGTCATGGTACAAAATTGAGAAGTAGGTAATTGGTCATTCATGACTTTGATACGTGAGGGATATAATTCAAAATCGCAAATGTTTGTACCAAATATGAGATGGAGGGGTGCGTTAGTGTCATTGGCAATCAAAATGCAAGTGTGACCTTTCTTTTATGTTGAGCTGATGACTGAAAGGAGGGAGATGCTATTAACACGGCAAGTTTCTGGCATACAGAGTACATTGGTGTCTGGGGTTTGAAAAACTCGTATGTGTATCTTTGTATCCTCATGAGGGAACTGTGTCTTTG
>NC_134779.1:83572705-83577705 GCF_046742065.1 Oratosquilla oratoria
TCTCTCTACCCTCCTTCTCTTTTTCTCTCACACCTCTCTCTCTCTCTCTCTCTCTCTCTCTCTCTCTCTCTCTCTCTCTCTCTCTCTCTCTCTCTCTCTCTCTCTCTCTCTCTCTCTCTCTCTCCCTCTCTCTCCCTCTCTCTCTCTCTCTCCCTCTCTCTCTCTCTCTCTCTCTCTCTCTCTCTCTCTCTCTCTCTCTCTCTCTCTCTCTCTCTCTCTCTCTCTCTCTCTCTCTCTCTCTCTCTCTCTCTCTCTCTCTCTCTCTCTCTCTCTCTCTCTCTCTCTCTCTCTCTCTCTCTCTCTCTCTCTCTCTCTCTCTCTCTCTCTCTGTTCTCTCGCTCAGTATTTTTCATCGTGTTCCTTTTCTCTCTCTTTCTTTTCCCTTTTCCTTTTACCTTTTTTTTTATCTCACTGTATTTTTTCTTTTTTACTCTTTGTCGTTCTTGTTCTCTGTGTTGTCTCCTTCAGCATTACTTGTATTCTCTTTGTTTCCTTTTTTTCGATTTTTTCTCTTAATACCTTTCTTTACTTTTATTCCCCTGTGTGTTCTTTGCTCTTGTTTTGTCTGTTCTCTTTTACTAAATATCTTTCCTTGAGCACTTCTTTGTATTCCCATATACTTTTCACATTTCTCTTCTTATATGTCTTTCTTTCCTTTTCTCTCATAGAAAAAGTAAACATCAAATTAACCGATAGATAGAAAGATTATATGACAAATATCAAACAGATAAACCCCTTTTACTCTATTGGCCTGATTCGTTTGTTCATTTCATTTCATTTTTATTTTCATTTTTCTAATCTCCAGAAGACTTTGTATAGCAAAGTGCGGGGCCTTTGTTGAAAGTATTGGTATAAGGAATTACTGCAGGAATGCAAAACTGAGCCATAGTGCATCAGAAATGTACAAATATATACTTTTTCGTTGCTGCAATGACACAATTCTGTTGACAAGATCAGTTTTATTGCAAAGAGAGATGCCGCAAGTACAAATATATACTCAATAACGAAAGGCTTATTTGCATATTTCTGATGTACACTGGGTCAGGTTCGGTTATCTGCAGGAATGCGTGGCCGTGTGTAAGAGGGCTAGAGGAGACAAAGTGGAGATAAGAATGCGAAGATAAGAACAAATAAATGAGAATGAGATAAGAAGACGTGACTAAAGTACCCATACGAAGACAATGATTGCTTACTCTCTCTTCCTCCACCTTCTTATTTTGGTTCTAATTCTGATTCTTCGCCTCCTTTTGTTCCTCCCCGTACTCTCTCTCTCTCTCTCTCTCTCTCTCTCTCTCTCTCTCTCTCTCTCTCTCTCTCTCTCTCTCTCTCTCTCTCCCTCTCTCTCTCTCTCTTTCTTTCTCATGCCTCTCCCTCTACCTCTTCTACCTTCCCTCTCACTCAATATTCCCTATCTCTTTGCTCATTTGTCTGCGTCTTTCTAATGCCTCTCCTTTTGATTTTCCCTCGGCGTCTCTCTCTGCCTCACTTTCTTCCTTTCCTGCCCAAACTTCGTCTTTCTCTTCTGCCTCTTTTACTTCCCCCTCATGCCTTTCCCTCTCCCTCTGTCTTCTGTTCCAAGTCATTAGGTGGTGCCAAGATAGTAACGATGAACACAAGCGGTCCCCACAAGGATAAAGGAAGAGTGAGGGAGCAGGAAGGGAGAGAGAGGAAGGAGGTAGAGACATGGAGGGATGGGTTCATATACAAGCGCGCGATCACATACACACTAACACACACCCATACACACACACACACACACACACACACACACACACACACACACACACACACACACACACACACACACACACACACACACACACACACACACACATTCACACGCGCGTGGACACAGAGAGAGATGGGGAGGGAAGAAAAGGTGGGAAAAATACACAAGAACAGGCAAATATAGGCAAGGATAAAAACTCACACTCACACTACAAATAAATAAACAATCAAACAAACAAAAAATCAAACACAGAATGAGAGAGAGAGAGAGAGAGAGAGAGAGAGAGAGAGAGAGAGAGAGAGAGAGAGAGAGAGAGAGAGAGAGAGAGCGAGAGCGAGAGAGAGGGGGGGGACGTGGTTGCAGACATGTGGACACAGGCACAGACAGACGGACAATAAGAGGCATGCTGAGGAATATGACTTGCACGGTCGGAGACGATATTACAGACCACAAACACACTTATATTGGCCCGACTCTATCCGACACCATTCGACTCTACCCGAGGAAAGTAGAGGCGTCCGTGGGGGCGGGGTGGTGATGGGAGTAAGGGGTGTTGGGTGGATGTAGTTGAAGGGGGGGGAGGGCTTTTTGAGTGCTGACGTCAGGGTTCCTATGTTGTCATAAATGGCCGGAAACGGCAATGTATACAATCGCTTAAGTTATGTCAACAGGGCTGAATAGTTATCGCGCGATATTGGGGGCTTTAGTGGCGGTCACGGGTAAAAGATAGCGACCTTGCACTTTCTCTGAAGAAATAAATAATATAGAATAAATAAGTAGATATATAGATTAAAAGTAAAACGAAAAATAGACAGGAAAAATCTAAGTAATAAGATACAAATAAAAATAAATGTATAAATAAACGAAATATAATAAAAGAAAAGAAAAAACAAACAAAGAAATGATTCTTCAGGCCAGATAAAGAAAGTGATTGATTATTGATAATTGTAATAACATTAATATGGTGATGATAATATAATAACAACGACATTTATGATACATAAGTAAGGGAGACCTTATCGATCAAGGAATTCTTCAAATCAAACTTGGAACATTCTTACCTAGGACCATTTATGCGGTAATATATAAATATGTATGTGTATATGTATGTATATATATGTATATATATATATATATATACATGTATATGTATATGTATATGTATATGTGTATGTATATGTATATGTACATATGTATATGTATATGTATATGTATATGTATATGTATATGTATATGTATATGTATATATATATATATATATATATATGTATATGTGTGTGTATATATGTATATATATATATATATATATATATATATATTGGACAAATGCATAGTATGTCATCGACATACCTGTACCAAATAACATTACGTGGAAGAATACAAGACAACAATTCCCTTTCAAAAAATTCCATATACAAATTACTCAACAGTGGAGACAAGAGATTCCCCATAGCCATGCAAAATCTTTGTACATAGAATTTTTCATCAAAATCGAATTTGGGATCCACCACATAGAGTTTAATGAGGCCAATGATGACAACAACTGGAAGAGGCAAAGAATGAAGTTTAAGTTCTTCTAGGAAGGAAAGAAGGTCAGAAACAGGAACACAGGTAAATAACAAATTAACATCAAAGCTAACTAACTTAAAATCAACAGACGTATCAGGATAGTTCAATTTACTAATTAAATCTACATTGTTTCTAATGTGGGGAGTGGAAATAGTTGCAACGATTGGGCTAAAGACAGAAACAAGTCATTCGGATAATTTATATGAAACACAACCAGTAGAACTAATAATGGGTCTCATTGGATTATCAGGCTTATGTGTTTTAACTAAGACATACATATAAGGCATAAAAGGAGAAAAAACAACAACAGATAATTGCTTAACAAGTTGATCATGCCCTTTCAAATGATTTTGATTTTCCTATTAAAATCTGCGTTCATTGATTGCAAAAGATTCTTGACAAGTTTTGAATATGTAACTTCAGGTATGTCGATGACATACTATGCATTTGGCCACTTGCTCATAATTTGGATAATTTTTTCGTTAATTTAAACAATTTATTACCTTCTATAAAATTTAAAATTGAGACAGAAGAAAACAACAAAATACCCTTTCTAGATGTTTCCATTCACAGGAAAGAAAGATACTTCAGGTTTGATGTTTTTCGTAAGCCCACTAACGTTTTATCATATGTTCACTTTTATTCTGCTCACCACCTTAATACAAAGAGCTTAGATTTTTTCCTCCATGTTTCTTAGAGATTTTAGAGTTGGTAGTCCTGAATTTTTAGATGAAGAAATAAAAAGGATTTATGACGTAGCATCATACTTGAAATACCCAAAACATGTGATAAATCACAATACAAGGCAAGGAAGTCATACTATGATTCTTCCCCAAAAGATTCTTTTAATAGAAAGAATCTTTTGGTTCTTCCCTTTCATCCCAATTTGGTGAATCTTCCTCGTGTCCTTGAGGTATTTATTGTTAATGTTGTATTTAAAAACAATACAATCAAAGAACTTCTCATCAAGAATTCGCTTGACAATTCGGCGAGTTGTGTTTACAGTATTTCTTACAAGAATTGCAATTCTTGTTACATTGGTCAGACTGGCAAAGAATCAAAATTTAGGGTGAACCAGCACAAGTATAGTGTCCGTACTAGCCAATCGTCAAGTGGGATTTTTCCTCACATTAGAGACTACAACCATTGCACTGATTGGGACAATTGCCAAGAAATTGTTTCATGTAGTTCCTATTTCGTAAGGAATATAAATGCATCGTGTCTCATTAAAAAAAACTTTCAATGAGAATCTCAATTTAAGCACTGGTCTTTTCAAACTAGATAATTTTGTCATCTACCAAAGTGTAGAACAATGTCACAAACTCCGCCTTAGCCATCTTGTGTGACTTTTTATCACATGTGTCAATTGCCACCCACTTTATTTATTCTTGTTAATATATCTTTATTTTCATTATTTCTATTTTTGTTTCTTTGTAAGACAATCCATAAGTATTTATGTTGAGTGACCTCTCCTGTGCTCTACACTATTGTATGTAAGCTGTACTTTGTTGTGATACTATGTTCTTTGAAAATGTCTTAAATAGACGAAAACGTTCAGTATTCCGATCTTTCATTTCCTCGTGGTTTCAAGCAAAACATATATATATACATATATATATATATATATATTATAAATATATATATATATTTATGTATGTACATATACATACATATATATATACATATATATATATATATATTT
>NC_134779.1:83610624-83613124 GCF_046742065.1 Oratosquilla oratoria
ATATGAGAGGTACAAAGAAAAGACAAAGGAGGCAAAGAGGAGAGCAGATGTGAGGTGGGGTAAGAGTATGACAGAGAATTTCGAAAGTAATAAAAAGATGTTTTGGAAAGAAATTAAGAGAGGAAGAGGAGGCAAATCAAGTAGAGAAGAAAAGGTAAAAGATGCAGATAGGGAGATGATATTAATGGAAGAGAAGGCAGTAAGGGAAAGATGGTCAGAATATTTTAGGGAGTTGCTGAATGTCAAGGAGGATAGGGAAGGAAAGATAGTTGCAGTGGGAAATGCTAAGAAAATGACCGTGATGAGTGAGGAAAATGGAGGAGAAATAAGGAAGGATGAAGTGAGGGCAGTTGTTAAGATGATGAAAGCAGGTAAGGCACCTGGTCTGGATGGATGCCATGCAGAATGTCTAAAAAAAGGAGGTACAGTGATGATGGATTGGCTGGTGAGGTTATTTAATGTTTGCTGGAGAGAGGGTAGAGTGCCGGAGGACTGGAGGAGTGCCTGTATAGTTCCACTTTACAAAGGAAAAGAGGACAAGTGTGAATGTAGTAGTTTCAGAGGGATTAGCTTGTTAAGTGTAGTTGGGAAGGCTTATGGGAGGACCTTGATTGAGAGAATTAGGAGAGGAACAGAGGGAGTAATTGGTGAGGAACAGTGTGGATTTAGGACGGGTAGAGGTTGTGTAGATCAGATATTTGTGGTAAGGTAGATATGAGAGAAAGCTATAGGAAAGGGGAAAGATGTTTTTTGGGGCTTTTATGGATCTGGAAAAGGCTTATGATAGGGTAGACAGAAAGGCATTGTGGGAAGTTATGCAGATATATGGGATAGGAGGAAAGCTTCTAGGAGCTGTCAAGAGTTTTTATGAGAGTAGTAGAGCTTGTGCCAGGATTAGAAATGGAGAGAGTGAGTGGTTCGAGGTAAAGGTGGGACTTCGTCAAGGATGCGTTATGTCGCCTTGGCTGTTCAACTTATACATGGATGGGGTATTGCGAGAGGTAAATGCAAGGGTAGTGGGCAAGGGATTGGAGATGGTTAAAGAAAATGGGGAAAAGTGGGAGGTGAGCCAGCTGTTGTTTGCGGACGACACTGCGCTTGTGGCAGGATCGGAGGAGGGATTGAGGAAGTTGGTGACAGAATTTGGGAGAGTATGTGATAGAAGAAAGCTAAAGATAAATGTGGGTAGAAGTAAGGTGATGAGATGTACAAGGGTTGAAAGTGGCAGTAGACTGGAAGTGAGCATTAAGGGAGAGCGACTGGAGGAAGTGGATAGTTTTAGATACTTGAGTGCAAATGTGGCGGAAAAAGGTAGAGTGAAGGTGGAGGTAGAATGTAGATTGAGATAAGCGAGTAAATGCCTTGGTGGATTGAAGAGTGTAATAAGGAATAGACATTTGGGAATGGATACTAAGAGGAGACTGTATGAAGAAGTGACTGTGCCAACAGCATTGTATGGGGCAGAAACATGGAATATAAGAGAGGAAGAGAGAAGGAGTTTGAATGTATTTGAGATGAGGTGTCTGAGAAGTATGATGGGGGTTACTAGGCTGGATAGAGTGAGAAATGAGGAGGTGAGGAGGAGAACGGGGGTGGAAAGGGAGTTGTGAGATAGGGTTGATGAAAGAGTATTAGGATGGTTTGGACACATGGAAAGAATGAGTGAAGAAAGAGTGGTAAAACAGGTATGGAAGGCAGATGTGGAGAGAGTGAACATGAGGGGACGTCCTAGGATGAGGTGGATGGATGGGGTGAAGGGGTGCTTTGGGGAAGAGGGGAATGTCTGTTGAAGAAGAACGGGAGAGGACAGAAGACAGGGATGAATGGAGAATGGTTGTATATGGATGATGTTGTGATTGCATGAGGTAGAATGGGCGGGGGGATGGGGGGGTGAGGTAGTATGTGTGAGCAAAATTTGACGCAGCCCGAAGGGATATCTCCCCGTCTTCTCCTTATATGCATGGGGGGACGGAGAGGGGGGTCGCCGATTGAATTAAGCGGCCTTGCTGTGGATGTGCTGTGTCTTGCGACACTGCTTCTGACCCAGGGTAGTGGACAGGGTGCAGGGATGACCCGTCATCCGGGAGGTGCTAAGATAAGAGGGAGGGTGGATGGGTGTGGAGTGTATTCAGGGATGGAATGGGTGGGAATGATTTTATGCCTTTTCCTTTTTGGCTACCTCCCTTGTAAGGAGGAAAAAGCTTTGGTATATGTATGTATGTATACATACATATATATATATATATATACATATATATTTATATATATATATATATATATATATATATATCTTTTTTCAACCACAAATCACTTTTAATTCCATGCCATCGCAGTCGAGACTGAAGAATCGCTCGATGGAGGCATCTGTTGGAAATTGAAACGTGGACGAGCAGAGGATTCGAACCTAGCTAACTTTGTTACGGGTTAGCTGGGTTCGAATCCTCGACTCGTCCACGTTTCAATTTCCAACGGATGCCTCCATCGAGCGATTCTTCAGTCT
>NC_134779.1:83670624-83680624 GCF_046742065.1 Oratosquilla oratoria
AAATTTGTAGTAGTGTATGTGCCCCCTAAAACACAGGACTGGACAGAACGCGATCATCCCAAATTGCTAAAATATACTAAACATGAACTAACTGATATACTGAAAGAAAGAAGAAATACAGTAATTGTGGGGGATTTTAACTCAAAAGAAATATGTTGGGAAGAAATGACAGTTAAGGGTGGAGAGGACATATGGGGCAGCATGCTACTCGATACGACCATTGAATACACAATGACTCAATGGATAAAGGAAAATACCAGATACAGAAACAATGAGAAACCTTCAAGACTGGATTTAATACTTACATCAGAACCTGAAATTGTAGACAGAATAGATTACAAAACACCAATAGGAAAGAATGACCATGTACTAATAGAATTCGAACTATAAGAGCAAATAGACCTAAGAAGAAATGAGAAACATAGAATAGGAAGGCCAATGTACAACAAAACGAAATTTGAGAAACTTAAAAAATTCTTTTGTAATGCAAACTGGGAAAATTCCTAAATGAAGAAATAAGAATGGAAGAGAAATAGAATATACTAAAAGAAATTTATAATGAGGGTGTGACTAAATATATTCCACAACAAAAGTAAGAAAGACTATACATAAAGAACTGGTACAACAAAAAATGTAGTGAAGCCAAGGATAAAAGAGACAAAGCCTGGAAAAAATGGAAAAAAAAAGAGTAAATGGCAAACATACATCAAACTAAGAAACGATTATGTAAAAATACGCAGAGAAGAAAAGAGAAATTATGAAAAGGAAATAATAGAAAAATACAAGGAACAATCGAAACTATTTTATAGATATGTGAGCGGTAAACTAAAAAACAAACAAGAAATAGAAAAGTTGCGCTAAGGAAGTCATGAATACACAGAAGAACAAGAAATGGCAGAAGTTATTAGCAACCACTTCAAATAGGTTTTCACAATTGAGAACACACCTAACTGTGAGGGAATAGAGAGACAGAAATCCTCCCCCCCCCCTCACCATGAAGGAAATAACTGTAACAAAGAAGGAAATGAGCGACCAAATAAAAAACTTAGATGTCAGAAAATCGCATGGTCCGGATGGAATTGTAAATT
Organism: Oratosquilla oratoria; assembly: GCF_046742065.1. Classification (NCBI taxonomy): domain Eukaryota; kingdom Metazoa; phylum Arthropoda; class Malacostraca; order Stomatopoda; family Squillidae; genus Oratosquilla; species Oratosquilla oratoria. The sequence continues at coordinate 83,671,713 of NC_134779.1, forward strand.
GAATATTAAAGGAATGCGTAGAGGAATTAACAGATGAAATACACACTATAATCAAATTTTCACTCAAAAAAGGTAAGGTACCACAAGACTGGAAAAATGCAAACATAGTACCAATATACAAAGGAGGAAACAAGGAAAATCCAACTAACTACAGACCGGTCTCCCCAATAAGCACAGTAGCTGAAATATATGAAAAAGTGATCAAAAGTGGATGAATTAAACACCTGGAAGAAAAATCTATACCAAACCCAAGCCAATTTGGATTTAGACGAGGAAGATCATGTACAGCAAATCTAATCTGCCTCTACTCGAGACTAATAAATATAATAGATGAGAGGGATGGATGGGTAGACTGTGCCTGTCTAGACCTACAAAAGGCATTTGACAAAGTAACACACAAGAAATTAATAAGAAAATTAGAATTAATAGGTGGCATCATAGGTAAATTATTAGAATGGATGGAAGATTTCCTGACTGGGAGAAAAATGAGAGTAGTAATTAGAAACAAATACTCGAAATGGGAAGAAATGATAAGTGGTGTTCCAAAAGGGTCAGTGCTGGCTCCAATCATATTTGCCATAAACAACATGGATGAAGGAGTTGAATGTTATATGACTTTCTTCGCAGATGACGCAAAAAAATATTAAAGAAAGTAAGAACAGAAGAGGACTGTGATTCATTACAATCAGACCTGGACAAAATCTGGAAATGGACTCAAAAGTGAGAAGTGAACTTCAATATCATAAAGTGTAGCATAATGGAGTTTGGAAAAGCAAAAACAGAATTATATATATATATATATATATATATATATATATATATAATATATATATATATATATATATATATATATATATAAATTGGCGAAGGAGAAATAAAAAAAAGTGCACTCGGAAAGGGACCTTGGAATATTAATCAGCAAAGACATGACACCGGATAAACATGTAAACAAAATAGTCGGTGAAACCTACAACCTAATAAGGTCAATGCAAGTAGCATTTGACTACTTGGATGAAAAAATTATTAAAAAAATATTAGTTACATTGATTAGACTAAAGCTGGAATATGCAGTGACACTATGGACACCCAGTACTAAAAAGAATATGAGGAATCTAGAAAGAATACAGAGATCAACAACAAAGTTGGCACCAGCTCTTTCCAATTTAACATACGAACAAAGATTATAAAAATTGGAACTACCAACACTAGGGCAGAGAAGAGAAAGAGGTGATCTACTGACTATATTTAGAATAATGAAAGGAATAGAAATCCTTGACAGGAATGATTTACTAAAAATGACAATGGAAAAACAAGAGGTCGTGAAAAGAAACTCAAAAAGGATAACTATAGAAGAGATCGGAAAAAGAATAGCTTCCCACACAGAGTGGAATAACTTAGATAAAGAAACAGTGTGTGCAAATACTATTCAAGATTTTAAGAAAAAAATTGCTGAAAGATACACAGTTGGGTCACTACGAGCATAGCTCCCTTCCCGTGTAATACAACTAGGTAAATACGCACACACACACACACACACACACACACACGCACGCACACACATACACACACGCACGCACACACATACACACACACACACACACACACACACACACACACACACACACACACACACACACACATACTTACACACACACTCACACACACACACACTCACACACACAGTAGTCAAATTGTGCAATTCACCAGGTATCTACTGCAAGAGTGTCTATATTTCCATAAAATCGTTAAAAACCATTGGATGAGTTAGGTAATGGAAAAAAAAACAATAAAAATCATAATGTTTCCATTTCGGTCACGAAATAGCGTGTTACTTATGCATACCATTTCCTGTAAGAATTTAGAAATATGAAGACAAATTATTAATGACACGAAGATCAGTAACTCCAGTGTGATCGCCTTTTTGATTAAAATTGTTTTACTCAACGATAATGATCAATTAACAATAATTTCAAATCGGCAAAAGCTCATAACTTTATTATGTAGAATTATCAATTCGTAAAATATATGACAGTAATATTAAAAAAATACTCGTATTTGGTGGCGTATGGTGTTCACAAAGATAAAAACTATTCTTGAAATATTCATGTTAAAAGCTATAAGAAATGATCGGATTCTATTTTCTAATAGAATTTATATAGTTGCTGTTATCCAATTATCATACAATGGCATTCATACATTATTCTGGTAGCCTTATGTGTTTCATAAGGAAAAGAAAAAGATCATGAAATATTCTTGCCGAATCACAAAAAGAATAATAATAATCGTATTTCATATATCAATATTCGTAGACTATTTATCTTGTTCCACTACTGTCTCTTCTTACTTTAGTAAGTGAATAAATGAGTATATAGATAAATAAATAAATGGAAAATAATTGAATAATTCATGAAATATCGATGCCAGAAGCTACGAAAAATAATCAAATTCTATAGCTTAATATTCATAGACACCATTCATTTGGTCCTACTACTGCCGTTCCCTGTCTTCAGTAATCTCTCTCCCTATTAGGTCATCTCGCCTCCTTCATTCATTTCGAACCTTCCTTTATTCATCGCCTTCCGCCGAGTGCCGCTGTCAGTGTCAGTGCCAATCCATTTGAAGGCTTCAGGTCGTGGCACTGATTGGGGGTATTGGAGCCGGTGACGTAATACATGAGGTCTGGGTCTCTTGGGTGGAGGGAAAGGGGGGAGGGACAGAGTGTCCTAGGGGGCGAAGACCCCGGTCTGACGTCCATCTGTGTTGAATGTTGTCGACTACCTTCAGGGATATTCGGCAAATCTTGTCTAATATAAGTCAGAGTTTTTAATTGTGGGTATAGGACTAGTATGGAGGGAAGGAGGAGGTTTGGTCTCTTCCGGGGTAAGGGAGAAGCGCTGACCCCTGTTTCACTCGACATTGGACTGAATCTTTCTGGTTACTTTCAGGAATATTTGGTGATATTTTGTGATTGTGAATTATTTCGATTCTTGTGTTGGGTACTCTTAAGCGTTATAAATGTTCCCTCTTCCTATACTTGAGGAGGTTTGGTAAATGTTAGTCAGGTTTTATTTGTGAGTTAGGTATCTTTATAGGTTGTGGGGAAACATGGAAATTTTAGAATGTCATACTTATGACACAGATTGAAGGACAGTAGAAGTTGAATATAAGCAGCAATTATTCTCATTATATATATATATATATATATATATATATATATATATATACATATATATATATATATATATATATATATATATATATAATATATATAAAATTAGGAACTACTGTCGGTGGAAAAAGATAAACCGACAGTGGGTTCTAAGTTTAAATCTTACCAATGTGTTACGACATTAGTGCAATCTGATATATATATACAGTATATATATATATATATATATATATATATATATATATATATATATATATATATATATATATACCTACTTTTTTATTGGAGATTAATATTCAATCATAAAAGAATGATGCGTGACTCTGGTCCATAGCAATGCTATTAAATTTCCTAATAACAAGTAAATGAAGTACATGTAATTCATACCTTATATCGGGTGTGAAATGTGTGTGTAAAATGGTGAAATCAGCTAAAATTTTCTAATAATTTTCTCTCCAAGATTCACTATTTTCTCCACAATTACTGTTATGTACTACGTGATCAGACATCTGTGGTGATTCATATCTGTGTAACTATAAACAGAACGTTGGTAAATTTGTGAAATTAGATAAATTTTCATGAGTTGAAATCAATCAAATTTTGGTAATAGCAGTAATGCTTGCCGTGGTCAATTGACGCACGCTGCTTGCACAAAGATTACCTAAATTATCAGACCCCGTTCCCATTCTTTGGACCCCCAATGAAATTATGAATTTTTGGGGGGAGTTAATCTAATTATGAAACTTCCCCCACGATTTTTTTTTTCTTCGCTAACATGATGATAATTTACCTGAGTGCAGAGAAGTCCGTTGGGCAAATGAACACCAAAATTGTGCAACACTGAGTGAACAGAAGAACAAAAGAGTGAACGAAATCATGAACTCGTCTGTTCATAGAGAACACCACTTCGTCTCATTGGTGAACAAAATCATCAAATTTAAATCTAGCCATTGTGATATTGTATTTCGTTACCAATAATTCACCGGAGTTTTTATCCTTGTTCCTGTTGTGCCCTTCTTACTAAGCAAAATGGTTTGGATCTAGCCAGCACAAACTTTCTATAAAAAGAATATCAGAAATGGGTCATTTTACCCGATATATTGTTTTTATCAATAACAATTCAATGGCTAATCATGTTAATCCACAACGATACAATTTATATTTTCTTCGATCTTCTTACACATTCTCACTGTCCATTCACTTTTACTCCCCTTTCCTCCCCTGCATCATGTCTATCTTCTTTTAATCGTTTATCTTTTTATTGTACTCCTGTGCAAACTACGAAAGTATCAATAGCCTGCACTACTAAGGGGCTAAGGGGAGAAAGAGAGAGAGAGAGAGAGAGAGAGAGAGAGAGAGAGAGAGAGAGAGAGAGAGAGAGAGAGAGAGAGAGGAGAGAGAGAGAGAGAGAGAGAGAGAGAGAGAGAGAGAGAGAGAGAGAGAGAGAGAGAGAGAGAGAGAGAGAGAGAGAGAGAGAGAGAGAGAGAGAGAGAGAGAGAGAGAGAGAGAGAGAGAGAGAGAGAGAGAGAGAGAGAGAGAGAGAGAGAGAGAGAGAGAGAGAGAGAGAGAGAGAGAGAGAGAGAGAGAGAGAGAGAGAGAGAGAGAGAGAGAGAGAGAGAGAGAGAGAGAGAGAGAGAGAGAGAGAGAGAGAGAGAGAGAGAGAGAGAGAGAGATATCACGATTAAAGGGAAAGAAGTTTCGAGTGCAAAGGGTTTTGCCATTACCAAGAAGGAGCAAGTTGAAGGGCAAAGGTAAGACAAGGAAAGGATATGGGACCCCTCGCGGTGGTGGTGGTGTTTGTGATGGTGTGATGTTAGTAATAATGTAGTGGTAGAAATGATGCTGATGGTGACAACTAAATGTGGTTAGGAAGGTAGAGATTGATGGTAGGTCAGGTGTTAATAATGGTGAGGGTGGTAGTGTTTTTTGATGTGCAATGGGTAGTCATGTTGATGATAGGACAAAAACGCTGGTATGACTGACGCAATACCAACATTGTTTATGTTATTCGTAGTGGTGGCTTTGATATCAGAAGTTGTGGTGATTGTGGTGATTGTGGTAGTTGTGGTGGTTGTGGTGGTTATGGTGGTGGGAAAGATGACGCAAGTGGAGTTGGTTGGACAGAGTTAGACTGATAGAAAGATGAGGGAGGAGGAGGACTGGGAAAGGAGAAGGGGATGTGCACAGGGATGGCTGTAAAAGGGACGAGGAAAGGTGGCCAAAGGAGCACAGAAGGAGAGGGGGGTGAGGTAGGAGAGGTTGAATGCGTAGAAGAGTATGAGGGGGAAATGGGTAATTGGGGTAGAAGGGGGGAGTCAGTTGGGGGAATGGGGATCAAAGGTGAATAGATCCATCAAAGCTTCAGGCTACTGTCGGTGCGACCTCGGCACTGTGCTCCGCAGCCACTCAGTCGAAATGTGCGCAGAAGTTCGAACCGTGGCGAGCTATTTGAAACATTTTCCTCGACGCACTGGAGCTGCACGTGGAAGTAATATCAGGTCCTATGCTATCTTGTCTACTCGAAATCTATTTGAATTTGTTTAATTCTATTCTATCTTGTTTCAATATGGACATATTTTCAGATTTTTCTGCATGACGGCGTGTATGTTTTTTTTTTTATTTTTTATACTGTGACTGCATATAACATGAATCTAGGTCACCTTTCTAAATAAAAAATTAAAAGGAATAAATAAAAAAGACACCGAATGTCCTGCCGTTGAAGTATAGATAAATAGATAGATAAATAAAAATAAGTAAATCAATAAACAATGAATAAACAAGTAAATGTATAGATAAATATACAAATAAATAAAAATATAAACCAATAGATAAATAAATGAATAGATAAGTAAATGAATAATTGTAATATATTTACCAAATATCCCCAGCATCTACGTCCATGACTCTACATACACCCCTCTCCATAAATACAACATTACCAGGCCTGACTAAGCCACCGTGTTGAGGTACAGAGTCTATTTCGTCCCAAAGGGTCATAAGCCGATCCTGCAATGACCCATTAAGGCCTAAGAAGAAGCTGTTATGCTGAAAACAGATGAGAATACATAAACTTATCTTTAATTAGAACGTTTTGTACTGTAATGTAATAATGATTACACTGGCCTGCGAAGTTTCAAAGGTAAAGCATCTGATAACTGATTCTAGGGTAATTTGCTATGCAGAATCTAAAAATCACACTCATTTTGTTCAATCAGGTCACGTTTTTGAGATACGAGGCGGTAAAAATAATTAAAAACGCCATTTAGTGCTATTTATTCCCTTTAATTTTGGAAAAAAATTCTTGACAAAAGAAATAATTTTTTCTTGCATAGTTCAGAAGATAAAGAGGATATATTACAGAAAATCTAATCATGGATAAAGGGCCTTTTCAGTGACTTTCTCCTGTGTTGGGCAGCCACCACGTCTCGTTTCAAACACCAACAGTAGTCCGCAAGAAAATTCACATCCCACCGGCCTTGGTAGCGTTCTTCCATGACACGAATATCCTGGTGGAAACGTTCTCCCTGTTCCTCACTGAAGTCACCACAGTTCTGAGGGAAATAGTCTAAGTGGGACCGTAGAAAGTGCATTTTGACTGACATGCGAGCCCCTAATTTTTGATAGCTGTTCAAGAGCTCATCGACTTCTTTCTCATATTCTGCACTTCGGTTATTTCCTAGAAAGTTTCTTATCACTGACTTAAGCGACCACCAAACGGACAGCTCAGCTGCATTCAGTGCATCGTCAAACATTGAGTCCTTCATAAGTTCCCTTATCTGAGGCCCATCAAAGATGCCAGCCTTAAGCTTTTCCAGACTGATCCGAGGAAACTTCTGCTGAAGAAAAGTAAATCCCATGCCGTCCTTGTCCATTGCCTTCACAAAGTTCTTCATCAGTCCCAGTTTGATATGTAAAGGTGGGAGTAAGACATTGTTTGGTTCAACAAGAGAACGAGCCTGAACATTGTGTGAACCAGGTTCCAAACGTTGTCGTGGTGGCCATTCTTGTCTGACAAAATGTTGATCATCAGCCCGACTATCCCACAAACACAAAAAGCATGGATATTTTGTGTACCCACCCTGTAGTCCCAAAACCAATCCAACTACCTTAAGATCTCCACAGATCAACCAACCATGGTCATTGTAGTTCAGAGCAGACAGTAGCTGATCCATGTTGTCATGAGTTTCTTTCATTTGCACCGAATGACCGATTGGATTTGAAGAGTATTTATTTCCGTTGTGAAGGAGGACTGCCTTGAGACTTCTGCTGGAAGAGTCGATGAACAGTCTCCATTCAGTAGCAACATAGTCCAGCCCCATTGATTGAATCAAACCAGCAATGTTGTTGCAGTAAACAAATGACGAGTCCTTCTGGGTTGTGAAGAACTGTCTAAATTCTCTTTCACGCTCTCGGTACCAAAAGAATGTTGTCTCAGGTGCTAGCAAATTTTTCTCACGAAGACGAGAACCCAGAAGCTGTGCTGATTCCTTTGATAGGTTTAGATCCCGTGTCAGGTCATTGAGATCTGCTTGTGTTAGAGGCACTGGCCGGTCATTCTCTTCTGGCATGTATTCTCCACCCTCTGCCCTGTCTAGTGCGTTATCAGATTCCGATTCAGAGCTAGATTCCATTGCAACATCTGGCTCGGGAACGGGCAGGCCTGGACCATGAGGGACTGGTCGTATGGCAGACGGAACATTAGGATACTGAATACAATGCTTGTTCTTGCGGTTGACTCCTTTAAGATTAGTCATGCAGAAATAGCAGTCTGACACATGATCTTTACCCTCTCTCCAAACCATTGGAACAGCGAATGGCATACTCTTCCTTTTTTTATTTCTCCAATCATGCAAGTTCTCGACACATGTATTGCAGCTAACATGGGGTGCAAATGCCTTGTCCTGGTCCCCAAGCTTAACTCCAAAGTAAGCATGATATGCCTTCTTCACAAAATCAGTTATATTTGCTAGTCGACGAGGAAGAATCACATTACCACATATGTAGCAGAACCTATCAGGATGATTTGTGCATTTGCGTTCCATTTTCTGTCAATCTAAGATACGTGTCCAAAATAGAAACACAAGAAGCACAGATTCTTGTAAAAAGCACAGATTCTTATAAAATCAGTCACATTGATTGGAGATCACACTTTTCTAAACCATTTTCAGTTTCAGTGTTGTCAATGCAGTTTGTCAATGTAGCCAATGCAGTTTCAGTTTCAGTTTCGGTTTCAGTTTCCTGAAAGTAAACAAAAACATCATTAGGTTTCAGTATCAGTTTCGGGGTGCTACAGTATAATTTTTATGCAAAAAAACAAAAAATAAGAATAGGCTATACCTGCAGCCTCGTTTTCCTTATACTTAGTACTATACAAGGCCCAAAAGTCGCACTTCTCATATCTCAAAAACTAGACCTGATCCAAGGAAATGGATGGCATTTTTGGATTCAGCGCACCAAAAAACCTATAAATCAATTGAAAAACCTTCGACCTTTGAAAAAAAAAAATTAAACGCAGGCCAGTGTTATTGTCAAAATTTTGTAATGTTCAAAGTCCCACACAGTCTGGACCCTTCAGCGCGAGTCAGCACCTTAGCTGAATAAGAATTTCGGGTTTTGGCAAGACCCAACTTTAGCAAGACCATCATCGTAGGTTAGGGGTTAATTCCGCCTCAACCAGATTTGTCTAAAACCCGCTTGTCGAAGAAACTGAAATATCGTGTAATTTCAATACATTAGTTTTATG
>NC_134779.1:83685624-83700624 GCF_046742065.1 Oratosquilla oratoria
ATAACTATTATTTATTATTTCTATCATTATATTTATATTTTATCATTACATTTTTATTTTTATATTTATATATATATATATTTTTATTATTACCATCTTTATTATTATTACTTTCATTATCATTATTATTGTTATTATTATTGTTACTATTTAAATATTTATTTAATTTTTCGTTTTTATTATCATTGTTTTCACTATTATTGTCATAATTACTATTAATAACTATTTCTTGGTTATTAGTATTATCATTTTTATTTTTATTATAGTTTTTATTATTATTACTTTTATTTTATTGTTATTATTTCCTGTATTGCTACTATCAATTTTGTTATTATTGTTAATATTATTAAATATTTATCTTCATCGTTTTCACTACTATTGTTACATTTTCTATTAATAATTTCTTTGGTATTAGTGTTATCATATTTAATTGTAAAAATGTCTTCATTGTTACGTGAGCCACAATGTGATGTTCACATTCGCCACCAACTATGGCAACTCGGAGAGGTGGTGAGGTCCACCCCATGTATATAATGCCCACAGCCCGTTTGTACACATATTCCTTTGAAAAAGCATACCTGCGAAACTAGTCAGGAATAAACTCAAGACTAAGACTCCTGTGTTTCCTATTCCGCTTACATCAACCTGTCAGAATGTCTCAATATATATATATATATACATATATATATATATATATATATATATGTGTGTGTGTGTGTGTGTGTGTGTGTGTGTGTGTGTGTGTGTGTGTGTGTGTGTGTGTGTGTGTGTGTGTGTGTGTGTGTGTGTGTGTGTGTGTGCGTGTGTGTGTATGTACGTATGTATATTTTTCTTTCATTTTACATGTATTTACGTTACGAATGGGCGTCTCTCCGCTGAATAAAAACACCGGACATCAGTTGGAATAGCTATTAAGCCAAATCGCAGCGAAGGGAGGGGAAAGTTATTCGACGAATTCTCGCAATATGCTTTACCCTTTCGCTGCGAAGGTGCAAGGGGAGTTAATCGAGATAGTCTTGAAATGTGCTACACTCTTTCTTTGCGAAGGGGTTCCCCTCGGCTGAATAAAACCACCATCAATGGTAATTGTCACATGAGTAAGCGCGCGCGCGTGTATGTGTATGTGTGTGTGTCTATATTTGCCTATGAGTGTGTGTGCACGTGTGTGAATTTTTACGGAGGAGATGTGTTAGACAACACAGGAAGAAAGGAGAAAAGGGGGCTATTCCTACCCTCTTGTACAATTCGTCAAAAGAAATCAGTCTATAAACAAAGAGGCCTTTGTGATGGCATCAGTGGACGGGACGAGAGCAATGAAAAAAAATAAAAGAAAAGAAAAATAAAATAGGAAGGAGGTCAAAAAGTTTAGTTTCTCGAACAGAATGATAGACAAATAGAACAAAAGTATAAAGGAATGATAAAAGAAAATATAAAGAGTATAAGAAAAATAAGAATAGAAAAACATGAGAAGAAAGGAACAGGAGCACTTTCACACTCACACATACATATACATACACACGCGCGCATGCACACATACAATCACTCACACACATACAAACACACACACACTCGCGTGCACACACACACACTCGCGTGCACACACACACACTCGCGTGCACACACACACACACACACACATGTAGTATACGGGTGTGGGTTACTTGGGTTAGGTGACGTAGGGAGAGAATGAAGCTCTGGTTCGTTTGTGTTCTTTATTCTAGTTATTCTAGTGAAAGATCAGTCGTGGCGTGGTCCCCGAAGTCAGGGACCGACCGCTGAGTTGAACTCGGGCCTAGACACGTTACAGTTGAGTACAGAGAAAAACTGGATAACTGGCCTGCTTGCTCTGGGCAGGCAGTATATAAACTCGGGACTGACCCGACGCCATGACCCGACTTGATCTAAAGCGGTGGCCTCTGACCATCGTCAATACCAGCGTCAAGTCCTAGGGCCATCCACTTCCAGAAAATATATTAGCACACCTGTAGGGGATAATTGTGGGGTACATGTACGCCACGTTACCCTCCTTCTCCGAAAGGGCGGGGACCCAGAGTCTTAGAATTCCCCTGGAGGCGACACTGGAGGTGGCTGCGACGGCTCTGGCAGTTACCATAGTGGCGGTAGCGGCAGCGACGGTGGTTACGACGACTGTGGAGGTGACGAAAGCGGCGAGGGCGGCAGCGGCGGTGGCTGCGACGTTCTGGGGCGGTGACCACAGCGGTAGTAGCGGCAGCGGCGGTGGCTGTGGAGGTAACCACAGCAGTAGTAGCGGCAGCAATGATAGCTGCGACGGTTGTGGCGGTAACCACAGCGACGGTGGCTGCAGCGGCGATGGCTGCGACGGCTGTGGCGGTGACCAGAGCAACGGTGGCTATGACGGCTGTGGCGGTGACCACAGGGATGGTAGCGGCTGCAGTGGTGGCTGCGATGGCTGTGGCGGTAACCACAGCAGTGGTAGCAGCAGCAGCAGTGACCAAAGCGATGGTAGCGGCAGCGGCGGTGGCTGTGATGGCAGTGGTGGTAACAACAGCAGTGGTAGCGGCAGTAACGGTGGCTGAGACGGCTGTGACGGTGACCACAGCGATGGTAGTTGCGCCGCCGCTGGCTGCGACGACTGTGGCGGTGACCACAGCCGCGGTGACGGTGACCACAGCGGCGGTTGCGGCAGCGATAATGGCTGCGTTGGTTGTGTAGATGACCACTACGTAGTGTGTCTAACAACCAGGGTCGACTACTGCACTCGCGTCGAAAAACCCAAGGGTCACAAGTGTAATATACGGGTGTTAGTTTCTTGGGTTAGGTGACGTAGGGAGAGTATGAAGCTCTGGTTTGTTTGTGTTCTTTATTCTAGTGAAAGTAGAGGTGTGGCAAGCAGTTCTGCTATTAGCATGTTCAACAGAGTGGGGCTTATGACTCCACTCTGTGGTGTACCATTATCCAGGGAATGGTAGATGGACTCCGGTTCTCCTGTTAGATAGGTAGTCCGTTATCCACTGTAGGAGCCTCCCCCGAATCCCTCTGGCAGCGAGACCTTACAGGATGGCAGCGGAACTAGCCAGTTCAAATACCTTCTCCAGTTCAAAGAAGACCACCACGTGACCTCGCTCCACGTGATTCAACAGTGTTGCAATGTTACGAGCCGTCCCTATCTCCCTAGTAAAACCGTTGAATTTCTCCTGGGGTGGTCCCAGTTTCCACGGCAAACTTTGTAGGACCATCCTCTCCATGGTTTTCCCTAGGCAGCTCGTCAAGGGTATAAGGTGATACTTCCCAGCTCCTTGGGCTTGGGGATATGGACGATTCAACTTGTTTCCAATTGGATGGAATTTTTCCCGGCAGCCAGCTGGAATTCACTAGTTGGAAGAACACTTTCTCACCAACGTCCCCCAAATGTGCGATCATGGAGTAGGTCACACGGCTACCATACCGCCATCCATCTGGTTACTGGCTGCTGCAGTTCTTGTCTATCGGTCTGCTGGTTCGTTCCCTGGGATGCCAACATATCCAGGGATCTAATTGAGGATGACCAGTCGTCCTTGCTGTTGAAGTGTCCTGAGCTAAAAAAGAAGAGTTGTCAATAGGTGTATGCTATCTTGGTGGAAGTCCTTCTAAGAGTATGTAACAAAGATGAGCTATAAGTGTGTACTACAACATTATTTTAATGAGTATTGAGCGCGTGGGTCAGAGCTAGACCCACTGCCACTTCCTTTGCCTGCATTGGGCAGCGAGTGCCCAACACCCTTACTCCCTGCCGTGTGTCCTACGTGATAAACGCATCTCCCGCTGTTTTGTGCCTGGTGTTTACCTACCCATCCGTATAGTTCACCACGCAGTTCTCAAGTATAACTGTTCTCATTGTCTGTTCCACTTTCACCCGTAACTGTTATGAAGGTGCACTGCGTCTCACCGCCATGATGGATATCTTTGCCGGTAATCTCTCCTAAGGAGGAGGTTCCACATGACTTACAACCGGCGTATCACTTCTTTTCAGAAGGATAAGGTCCTTCAGGTGCAGCTCCCTGATGTGGCGTGCAACTTTCGCTGACCACCTGTTCTGCGGAAAGAGAACAGGGTCTTGTTGCAGGACCACAATCATTCTTCGCCCTAGGAAGGAATCATGTTGATTTGGATGACTCGAGTAGCTAAGGCAGCAAGCAGTCCTGAGATTCTGGCATTGACCGGCAGTAGTCTAGTTTCCTGCTGCATATTGGCAACCAGAGACTAGGGTGATGCATCAAGTATGACACGTAGAGTCTGGTTTTGGGCCGCCTCCAACTCGGCCAGCTTGGTCTCAGTTATACCAGCGAGAGCACCACTGGCATATTCTATCAGAGGCCGCACAGCGCTGATGTAAAAGGTCCTGGGGACAGCACTGTTGGCTCCGGCCTCTCTGGTTGCCAGGGACCTCATGATTACAAAGAAGTATTACAAAGAAGGAGCATACCGACAGGAGACCTTTTGGTCAATAACTAGGTCGGATGCGAACAAATTACAATAATGATAAATAAATAACAAAACATGAAAATTATAACATAAATAATAATAAACAAAATAAATGCATAGGTATAGTTAAATGATAAACAAAAGTCCACCCTCTCAGTACCATGGCGAGCTGTATAGATTTTGTAAAAAGCGTTAGAATATTTTACTCAGCTAAGAGGCGAGTCTTCTTTTGAGACTCCTCTGGAACCAGGTTCAGTACACCCGTCTTTAACGAACCTGTCTTTAATGAACCTGACACTGCCGGACATTCCGGCTTTACTGGTATTTTTTCAAAGATCCTCTCTCTCAGTAACTCCTTCAAGACATTGAAACTCTTTACAATTATCTTATTTTATTCTATTTTATTTATTTTATTTTGGCCAACGTCACTGGGGTGAAAGGTGACAATGACGCAGTTTACATATTTCCTGTGTTAATTCGTGTATGGACCCTTTCCCTGATGTAGGCTACTTCCGTCTTGAAGGACAGCCTGGAGTCGATCCACACGCCAAGGTACATGTGCGCGTATACCCACTCTACCCCATGCCCTTGCAATAGTAACTTGTTCACTGGGAACACGTTATCACCAAAGTACATGGCTTTGATCTTGGGCGATGATCTTTTAAGGCCAATCTCCTCGCATCCGACGGATATTCTGTTGAGACATCTTTGCGCCCTCCTGGCCTTGAATCCTCTGCATTTCACTACCAGGGCAACATCATCTGCATAGGATATCAGATGACATCCTGTGGGTAGAGGGGTAGCAAGCAGTGCTGCCATTAGCACATTAAACAGAGTGTGGCTTATCACCCCCACCCTGTGGTGTATCGTTTTCTAGAGGGTGGTAGCTGGACTCCGTTCCCTGCAGCCGGACTTTGGATCTCCTGTTGGATAGATAGTCCGCTATCCACTGCAAGAGCCTCCCCTGCATTCCCTTGGTGGCAAGACCCTCCAGTATTACCGCGGGACTAACCAGTTCAAATGCTTTTTCCAGGTCGAATAAGATGACCAACGTATGATCCCGTTCCACGTGACTTAATATTGTTGCAATACTATGAGCCGTCCCTATCCCCCTAGTTAAACCGTAGAGATTCTCCGGGGGTGGTCCTAGTTTCCATTGTAATCTTCGTAGGACCATCCTCTCCATGATTTTCCCTAGGCAGTTCGTCAAGGATATAGGACGAAATTTTTCAGGCTCCTTGGGTTTGGAGGTAGAGATGATGTCGGCCTGCTTCCAATTGGATGGGAGTCCCCCATACTGCCAACTAGTGTTCACTGTATGAAGGATCGCTCTCTCCCCTGCGTCTACAAGTTACCGGACAGTGTGGCGATATTTTCACTTCTTCTTGCTGTTCGACCGGTGACTTGTGTCCCATTGTGCCCGAGCTGGATTCCGAAGGCTAATTATGCTCCAAGGCTATCGATATGCTACTAATATCAGATCTTGTAGGATTCTTGCTGCCTGCTTTGTTTTTCGTGTGTAACTTGGTAGGCTTAGGGTCCTCTGTACCTTCTTGAATATGTGCCGGCTCCTCCAAGCGAGGATGACAGGTGAGGACACTGGAGGAGGTTGGGCAGAAAAGGAGGCCTCCATGCAAGGATGAGGCACCTGTGGGACGGCTGATGCTGCGGTGGTGGCAGAGTTTTCCTTGGGTGTTGTGGACAGGGTAGCCCTGCAGAACCATCCTCGTCTCCCTCGCTGTTCCCTCGATGCATTGCAGTTTGATCGCTTTGCCGCTAACCTCTGTTAGATTCTTCAAGGAAAGGGTGGCTGCATCATCCTTAGGGGTGATAAGGATCTCCCCGGTCGAAAGGTACTTGAAAGCAATGTTCCAATTGCTGTGTGCCTTTTCGATGTGCCTAGACAGGACATATGCAAATTGGAAGCCTGGAGGGGCTTTTTCGATCTTGAATCTCATCCCGTAAGCCAACGCAGGTACAGGTGATGTCATTGCGCTGGAGCGGCCTATTGCTCACTGTGGGTTGGAGCTTGGCTCCCCTGCACATCTCCTAAATGGTAATCAGGCTCTTTTTTCTTACCAGTCCTTTCTTCCTTGCTCCTACAGTTTCACATTGACCACCACCGCCGTCGTCGCGTTCATGTGAGGGCCTCAACGGTTTCATCCTTTTCGTCCAAATACATGCAAATGATGACAACTAAGGAAGTGGAGAAGGCGGAGGGAGAAGGGTGAGTAAGGATGAGGAGAATAAGGGAGGGTAGTAGACACGAAGAGGGAGGAGGAGGAGGGAGAATGGGAAGAGGAGTGATAGGTGTAGTGGTAGTGGGAGGAGCAGGGGAAGGATGGGGAGAGGGTGGGGTTTGAGCAGGAGGAGGAGGAAGAGGAGTAAAGAGGGGGGTTGAAGAAAAGGAGGAGGAGCTAGGGGTGGATGAGGAGGGAGTTAGAAAGAAGGAGGGGAGGAAGGAGGAGGCTTTGGACAGCGGGAGAAGTAGGATGAGGTGGAAGAAGTGGAAACGAGGTAGAGGGAGGAGGAAGGAGATACGGAGGAGGAGAGTGAGAATGTGGATTAGGAGGAGGACCAGAGGAAGAGGACGAAGGGGAGCGGTAGGATAAGGAGGGGGAGGTGGAATGTAAATTGGTTGAGTAGGAGGAGGAGGGTAAGGAGGAAGAGAGTGAGGAGGAGGGGTAAGGAGGGGTGGTGAGGAGGAGGAGCTAGGGGATGGATGAGAAGGATTAGGAAGGAAGAAAGGAGGAGGCGGGGGACGAGGGGAAGAAGTAGGATGAGGTGGAAGAGGCGGAGAGGAGGTAGGAGGAGGAGAGAGATACGGAGGAAGAGAGTGAGGGGATGGCTTAGGAGGAAGAATGGAGGAAGAGGAGGAAGAGGAGAGGTAGTATAAGGAGGGGGAGGTGGAAAGGAAGTAGGAGGAGCGGAGGAGCAGGAGGAGGTGCTCTGGGCAGGAAGTACGTATATATACGCGGAACTGACCCGACACCATGACCCCACTTGACCTAAGGTGGTGACTTCTGACCATTGTCAATACCAGCGCCAGGTCCTAGTACCATCCAACTCCAGAAGTATACTAGCATACCTGTGGGGCATACTTGTGGGGTACATGTACACCACTCACGCACACACACTCATACATACACAAACACACGCATTCCCACCCACACAAAACTCATTCACACATACACGACACACACACTCGCCTATGCACACAACTCTCACATTTATTGGTACGTCATTGTTAGTGCACAGCGCATATACTGTGCACATGTTTGTAGAAATTTGTTATATAGATTAATTAAAACAAACATATCAAATTGAATGCCTGTCCAGTGTCGCTGAATGTCAATCTGTTGAATTTGATCTAGCTTAACGTGACGTTGATCAGAGCTTGATCCTTGTACTACGTAGAGAACGTAATAAGAGGAGAGTAGGAGGAGGAGGCAGTCCAAATACACTGGGCTATGGTAGCTTTTGGTGGCAACAAAGCGCTTCCAGATGCATGCTCAACACTTCGTTAGTGTGCCTCTTTATTACTGCCATTTACATAATAAATGTATATAGAAATAGAAAATTGTTATTGTTATTATTACTTATCATGATTACCATTATCATAGTTGTTATTATTGCTATTTATTATCGTTGTAAATGTTCATATAATCATTATAATTTTTCATTATCATTATTATAATCTTATCATTATTATTATGTATTATTACCTTTATTGTTATCATTCTCATTGTTATTATCTTTATTCTTATCCTCATCATCATTGTTATTATATTTTCATCATCATTATTATTACTATTATTATTATCATTATTATTGTTATTATTATTATTATCATCATCATCATCATCATCATCATCATCATCATCATCATCATCATCATCATCATCATCATCATCATCATCATCATCATTATTATTATTATTATTATTATTATTATTATTATTATTATTATTATTATTATTATTATTATTGTTATTATTATTATTATCATTATTATTATTATTACTATTCTTATTATTATCATCATTATTATCAATTATTATTATAATACCTATGGTATATGTGATACTAAAACTGCATGGGACAGAAACATGGAACATAAGAGAGAAGTTTTAATATATTTGAGATGAGCTGTCTGAGAAGTATGATAGGGATTACTAGGCTGGATCGAGTGCGAAATGAGGAGTTGAGGAGAAGAACGGGGGTGGTAAGGGAGTTGGGGGATAGGGTGGATGAAAGAGTGTTGGGATGGTTTGGACACATGGAAAGAATGAGTGAAGAAAGACTAGTAAAAGAGGTGTGGAAAGCAGAAGTGGAGGGAATGAACATGAGGGGGCGACCTTGGATGAGATGGATGGATGGATGGGGTAAAAGGGGCTTTGGGGGAGAGGGGAATGTCTGTTGAGGAAGGACGTGAGAGGACAGAAGACAGGGGTGAATGGAGAAGGGTTGCATATGGATGATGTGATGCATGAGGTGGAATGGGTGGGGGATGGGAGATGAGGTAGTATGTGTGAGAAAATTTTGACGCGCCCCGAAGGGATTTCTCCCCGTCTTCTCCTTTTCTGCATGAGGGAACGGAGAGGGGGAATCGCCGATTTAATGAAGTGGCCTTGCTGTGGATGTGCTGTCTTGCGACACTGCTTCTGATCCAGGACAGTGGACAAGATCCAGGGATGACCCGTCATCCAGGAGGTGCCAAGATAAGAGGGAGGGTAGAGGGTGGAGGGGGGGAATGTATTAGAGAAGGAATGGGATGGAATGGTTCTTATGCCTTTGTTTTTTGGCTACCTCCCATGTAAGGGGGAAAAAGCCTTTAGTATATGTATGTATATGTATGTTTGTATTATCATTGTTATTATTATTACTTATTATTGTTATCAGTAGTAGTAATAGTTATAGTAGTAATTTATTATCATTATTATAATTATCATTGTCATCATTATCATAATTATTATTATTGTTATTATCATTATTATTATAATTAATAATAATAATAATAATAATAATAATAATAATAATAATAATAATAATAATAATAATAATAATAATAATAATAATAATGATGATGATGATGATGATGATGATGATGATGATGATGATGATGATGATGATGATGATGATGATGATGATGATGATGATAATAAAAATAGTAATAATAGTGTTATCATCATCATCATTATATTATTATTATTATTATTATTATTATTATTATTATTATTATTATTATTATTATTATTATTATTATTATTATTATTATTATTATTATTATTAATGTTATTGTTATTGCAATAAAAAAAATCCATTATTGCTGAGATCACTATTATTATCATCATCAGTAGAAGTAGTAGTATTTTATCTTTTACTGTTACCATTTTTTCCCTTTACCCTGTCGTCTCTGTTCCTATGTAGCCTTGTACTTCGTTTTTCCGGACTCGATCCGGATGGAATGTTAATTATCCCCTGTTGAGTCTTAGCTCGGCTAATTTCCTTTTAATGTCATTGGCCATGATTTTCCGGTTAGATGAGGGAAGGTTCCCTGCGAATAAACATAAAGATATGTCCTCGGGCCCTCCCTTGCTCTCAGAGACCTCTCAGATCTGAGGGTATTAGATAGTCTTCGACTCGTGGTTAGTTAGTTTCAGACTCTCAAGTCTCAGAAGCTTAGTTCAAATCTCATTCTTCATTGGCCTCGGATTTTTTTTATCTCAAGGTGTTAGACTCTTCGCTGGCTCCGTATTTTTGGCCTCCGGGCCTTCGGTGGGCTCAGATTTTGTGACCTTTATTGTCCTCAGTATTAAGATAAGAGTGTTTCATATTAAGTCAAGTATGTAGAGTATGTTTATTGCAACTGGGGAGAGAGAGAGAGAGAGAGAGAGAGAGAGAGAGAGAGAGAGAGAGAGAGAGAGAGAGAGAGAGAGAGAGAGAGAGAGAGAGAGAGAGAGAGAGAGAGAGAGAGAGAGAGAGTGAGAGAGAGAGAAACATAATAGATAGAGTCGCCGTGATTGGTTCCAAAAACTAGGATAACAAATCAGTACGGTTTTTAACTCTTACGCCATTAAATAGGACGTGGAGCATTGACTGATTAAGAGCCTTGTTTCCAGGATACTTTAACACTTAAAACTGGAAGTATTACCCGATTGTAGTATATACTAGGGTGAATGCGTATATTTCCTTGGTACTTAAGACTCCTTTGGTTTTGATCATCCTAGCAATGATTCTTGAATAACTTTTAACAATATTTCACATTTAGAAATAAGTCTAACAGTAGACATATAAAAAAATTCTGAGTTTCCTATACATCATCACAGACGAGTGTAGATAAATATTCAAGTAGTAATTCTTGGCTGATACATTATTCATACCTTCTTATAATGTCATCAGGCTCCCATAGTAATTGCGAATTAAGATAATTGACAAGTGTAGTATGGGATGAGAAGGGAGTGGAGCCTGTACTGATCTCTCTCTCTCTCTCTCTCTCTCTCTCTCTCTACACACACACACACACTCACACACACACACACACACACACACACACACACACACACACACACACACACACACACACACACACACACACACACACACACACACACATACATATATATATATACATATATATATATATATATATATATATATATATATATATATATATATATGAATAGAATCACCAGTGACGGTGATGTTGAACAAATGATTCCGACTGTCGTCCCCGGATTCAAACTTAGACTCGTGAATCACAAAGTCTGAGCTACCAAGGAACTAAATCGACTGCAAACTGCCGTCCGTTCTTAATTTTACAGAGAACCAAGGCCAACTTGTAGCTCGTGGTTAAGCTGCTACGTTTTCTTGACTTATCGTCGTTGTCATACCTGAATAGAATCACCAGTGACAGTGATGTCAATAAAATAATTTCGACTGTCGTCCCCGGATTCAAACCGAGACTCGTGAATCACAAAGTCATCGCTCTACCAATTGAGCTAGCGAGCCTATAAAATTCTCCATCATGGGAGTTAATCTACTCCCGAGGAGCTAAGTTGACTGCAAACTGCCGTCTATACTTAATTTTTACAGAGAACCAAGGCCAACTTGTAGCTCGTGGTTAAGCTGGTATGTGTCCTTGAATCACCAGTGACGTATATAGATATATATATATATATATATATATATATATATATATATATATATATATATATATATATTTATATGTGTGTGTGTGTGTGTGTGTGTGTGTGTGTGTGTGTGTGTGTGTGTGTGTGTGTGTGTGTGTGTGTGTGTGTGTGTGTGTGTGTGTGTGTGTGTGTGTGTGTGCATGTGCGTGTGTGTGTGTATTTATATATATATATATATATACAATATATATTTATATATAATAATATATACATAATTTATATATATATATATATATATATATATATACATATATATATACAGTATATATATATATATGTAAACATATATATATATATATATATATATATATATATATATATATATATATACTTGGTAGCTGTGGCGAAATGGTTGGATCATGGAAATACGAACAAACGTAAGAATAGTTTTAGTATCACATTTTTATCTCTCAAAATTGTGGTGCTGAATGAGATTAAATTCTCCGATCTATGACTTTTATTTATTGTGTTATTATTTGCAATTTAAAGAACAAGTGTAAATTGAATATACGGATGTGAGTGAGGCTGGACTTAAATGAAAACTGTAGACCGACCTTCTATATGATACTCTGGGCCAGTCTTGACTTCCGATAAGCAGATACTTGTAGCCTTGGATCTGATCGAGAGCTTTGACAATTTAAACCTTCTATTTAAACTGACTTGGCTCTGTGCTCTAGCCAAGATGAAACCTCTGGAAGGAGAGATGCTCTTCCCTCTAGGGCCGTACTTTTATCGTCGGATTTACATGACTGGCTAAGTTCTTTCTGTTTACTATAGATTGACCAATAAAACATATGTCTCTTCGTAAACACCCTTGGCTTCAACGAACAGAGCCCCATTCACTAGGTTAGTACTGGTCAGCAAGAATAAAATGGTGTTTATGGTTCTCTCCTCTCGAGAAGGTGCGACGCCAGAGTGCGATAATAAAAACTACATCGTACGATGATAAAACTAGCATCGCCCACCGGTGATGTTGTCGTCATCAAACCAATCACCAAATAGCCCCCCTTCGGAGAAGCGTGTGTCCACACACGCCAATACATATGTCACAGCCTCCGCACACTCTACACAAAACAAGACTTAGGGAGGGAAAAAACTCTAGGGGCCTCGAACTCAGAGAGGATAGAAGTCCACGAAGTGGAATTCAACCGGCCATGGGAGCGATGGGCCCAGATTGTGAAAAACATCCTACAGATAAATTAAATATATAAAGTATATATATATATATATATATATATATATATATATATATATATATATATATATATATATATATAATATATATATATATATATATATATATATATATATATATACATATTAGTGTAAATGGGCAGTAAGTTTTCTTGTAGACATGTTCGATTGAAGACCAGAGCTAATTCAATATCCACTATCTTCTTGGTGATTTTCTCAATTTTCCGAATAATTTGTTGGTATCTTGAAGAGAGGTCAAACACAAGGCTTCCGAGATTCATGGTGTTATTATAACGAAAAACATTACACAAAATTCAAAATACAAGCTTTCGGTTGAATCATACAACCAACTTCAGGTAAGAATAAATTTACTAAACAGGAGTTTAAATGATAGTAAATAAAGGAACTTAGAGAGTTAGGTCGTACCTAGGCGTCAGGTAATGGACGGAGGTGAGGTCTTTGCTTCAGCGGGACGAAGCTGGACATCAGATCACTGTAGCCCAGGGTTTTTTAACCTTTTTTCTCCAATTCCCCACTTTTTAGTGAACCAACTCTCCATTTCCCACCACAGCATCAGTCTTTGGCAAATTCGATTTTAACCCATACAGTGTTTAGTACGTATATATACGCTTTGCTTTTTTGTGCCATTTTAGGGCCCTTAATTTTCGTTTGCATATATTAGACTTTTTACTAACAGTTATCACATGGAAATAAAATACATATAAAAAGACAGTGGTTCTTCTGTCCGACCGGTCATTCCCCACTTGGCAACTCCGCCATTCCCCACCAGTGGGGAATTCCCCACAGGTTAAGAACCACTGCTGTAGCCGGACGTTTGGTCTTTATTGCCACGCAGCTTCGTTGTGTAGTTGTAAAGTACTAACTGTGTCCGTCTGTATATTAATGATAGGGGTGTATTGTGTAATGTAGACTCTTTCCAAGATGTGTAGTTTCTTGTTGTTGTTACATTGTTTAAGTATTTTTGTGTTGTCGACTAAATCTTGTCTGTTTGGAGTTTTGTTGTGTGTTTGTATCATGTTTGCGTATACTTCCTTCACGGGCATGCATTATGAGTCTCCTGCTCTCAGAGGTAGCGGTAGCACCAATGTAAGAAGCATTGGGGAGAAGTTTGCAATTGTCCCTCATCATATACTACAAAAACACAAAAATCTCTAACCTTATAACGAGAAATAATGGACTAAAAACAACTCTCTCCTCAGACTAATGTGGTGTACCAATTCACTTGCTCCGAAGAAGGTTGCAAACTTCTCCCCAATGCTTCTTATATTGGTGTTACCACTACCTTTGTGAGCATAGTATAAATAAATAGTTGAAGCTATTAAAACACAGAAATCAGAGAACAATTCAGTTTAGAATGAAAAAAAAGTATGCAATACTAGAAGATGTAGCAGACGAAACAAAGATAGGATCAGCTCAGTGGCAATGGACGACACTACAGAAGGCCATGGAAGAGGAGTCAGAAATCATACTAACAAAAGAAAGAAGAGATAAGAAACCATGGATGACAGATGAGATTCATGAATTAATGAAAAAGAAAAAAATACAAAGACAAAGATGAAGAGAAATACAAAGAGCTTAACAGAAAGGTACAAAGGGAATGTATAAGTGCAAAATAAAAATTTATGAATGAAAGATGTATAAAAATTGAACCCCTAGAAAGAGCAGACCAACAAAAGATGCATGAGAAAGTAAAAGAAGTAATAAAACAAGAAAACACAAACAAAATATAGCAATTTTCAAGAAAGACGGGACTGCAACAATGAAAGAAAAACAATTGAAGGATAAATGGAAAAAATACATCGGGGAACTTTTTGCAGATTCAAGGGAAGAACTAGAGGACACTTTTAATGAAGAGGGTCCGGACATAATGGAAGAAGAAATAAAACCAGCACTATCAAAAATGACAAAAGGAAAAGCGATAGAAGATGGAATGGCAACGGAAATGTTTGAGGCTTTGGGAAATTTTGGAATTAAAATTATGACAGAAATAACCAATAAAGTCTATGGAACTGGAGAATTAACAGAACAAATGTGCCAGTCAGTTTTCATAGCTTTACCAAAAATACATGGAACTTTAAATGTAGCAAACATAGAAAAATTAGTATCATGAACCACTTAACAAAAATAATCTAAGAATCATTACTAACAG
>NC_134779.1:83705624-83723124 GCF_046742065.1 Oratosquilla oratoria
TATCTATCAATCTATCATTGTCTATCACATCATATTTTCCACTCCCTTTTCTCTTTATCTCTTTCTTTTCTAATAACTTTATGTTAGGATTCAGCCTTTTCCTCCCGCTTCCCAATTTGTCCAAAGAATCGAAGTTCTTTCCTGGAAGTCTGAGATAGGATACAGAAAGGAAATACTATCTAATTTCTGTATTTAACTCGGACCTGCTTTGTCCTTAGCTGTTTTTTTTTTTTTTTATCTGTCGTGAGTCGTGCCAACGTTGGATTTATAATGATGTAATGCTTCAACGACAGCGCCAAACTTAATCAAAGCTAACTTGTCGGTGCTTTCAAAGTCTCTGTTGTTGGTTGGTATTCAGGCCAACAATTTCGACACCGTGTAACTTCGGACCTTGAGTTTCCCCGGTACTTAATCGGAATGTTTTTCTTTAGTTTGTTTATTTCGAGATTAAAGAAAAGAATTGAAAAGACGAAGCAGAAATGAAGCAATAAAGAGATTGTACGTGTACCCGCACACACACACACACACACACACACACACACACACACACACACACACACACACACACACACACACACACACACACACACACACACACACACGCACGCGCGCGCAAGCAAGCACTCACATAAAAACACACGCACATACGGGTATATTGATTGATAGACAGATAAATACATAGAGAGAGTTCTGTTCTTATGTACAGTCTTTCCTTACCAGCACCGCACAAACAGAAAGAGTAGTAAACCAGCATTCATGCAATGAAAACATGCAAAGATACACACACACACACACACACACACACACACACACACACACACACACACACACACACACACACATATACATACACACACACGCACGCACGCACACACACACACACACACACACACACACACACACACACACACACACACACACACACACACACACACACACACACACACACACAACACACACACACAGACTCAGCCTCACTATCAGGATTTGTCCATCTGTTTTCTCCCTCCTTGTCTCCTACCTCCTCCTCTCTTCCACCATCCTTATCCGGCCTTCAGCCTATAAGGGATATACCAGTCAATATTTTAGGAATTTTAGTGAGTCACGTTCATTTTAATTGAAAAAAGAAATTATGTTATCCATCTCTATGATTCCCTATGTAAGGAGCGAATTGTCACCAAGGATAGAAACGATAATTTTTGTAAAGGAAATACCTGATATTCTCTCTCTTTCTCTCTATCTGTCTATCTATCCATCTTTTGCACTCGCTCTCTCTTTCTTTCTTTATTCTTCTCTCTGTCTCTCTCTTGCTTGCTTGCTTCCCCTTTCTCCCAGAGACAAATGATATTTGTTTTGAAGAGATGCTCCCCATTATTGTGCATGATGCATGTTGGGATGTTCATTGCCCTCGTGGAATTTGCATGTTATCACATTAGTCCATACTTTTCATGAGCTCCATCCACTTCTTCCCTCACCCACCCTCTTTATTCGGAAATAGCTGGCAACTGAAGCATGCGCGCGCTCACACGGACAGACAAACGCGAACACACATGCACACACACACACACACACACACACACACACACACACACACACACACACACACACACACGCACGCACGCACGCACGCACGCACACGCACACACACACACACGCACGCATACACACACATTCTGGCATGCCTTGGTTCGATTTCCGGCCGGTAATGGGTGGAATAATGGGAGGAATTGTTCGAAAATGAGGGGAAATTGATAAAGGAATGACTGCGAAGATTCTTTGAATGATACATAAAAGAAAGTTCACGAATGGCGGGAACTAACCCTTTGCGGCCGAGATGTTTTTAAATATGAATAAAACCATGTGGATTTAGCCAGAATAAGATCATTACACTAACCCACTAACCCGAAAGGGTATCTACGAATCTCGTTTGCAAAGAAGAGGAGAAAGGAAGAATTTAACTATTAGAGTAAAAACTACACTCGTCATCCATTTGGAACATACGCCAGGGAGTGCGTTGCTATACTCACAGGCCAGTCCCCAAGGTCTTTCCGAGCAAGCTACGACCGTTTCCACTCCAAACAACACTCACTGAATTCTTTGGGGGTCCCTTTCATCTCTTCTATCGTGGGTTGTCATTTGTAGAGACAACACCATGAGTGGGATCAACATCAAGGAAGCGCACCACACCCCCATATAACAGTAGTTAGCGATCATTAATTATGCTGGTAACCGCCCTAGACTGAGTTTCACAGTACAGTCTCTGGTTTGATGCAAAGTCATTCCAACGATACCCCATGATTATTCGAAGGCGCTTAGTACCGAAGACATCGAGACAAAGGATTACAAAGGAGGAGCATGCCGACATG
Source organism: Oratosquilla oratoria (assembly GCF_046742065.1). Lineage (NCBI taxonomy): Eukaryota > Metazoa > Arthropoda > Malacostraca > Stomatopoda > Squillidae > Oratosquilla > Oratosquilla oratoria. Next base: position 83,707,991 of record NC_134779.1, read on the forward strand.
AGACCTTTTGGTCCATAACTAGGTCGGATGTGGAAAAAACTATAATAATGATGAGTAAATAAAATAAAAATAAAAATAATAATATAAATAATAATGAATAAAATAAAGATTCGGATTTTAGCCCTTTTCCTTAGATATTGATGACATACTTTTTAAATGTCTTTAAGACAATAAGCCTCAATCGCCTCGCCACATGCATAGACACACTAAACTGTCATCAAGTAAGCCACTAAACTAAATTCTGTAGTACCAGTAGAAGAACAGCAATCTCTCCTGAGAAGTCTAATACATAATTCAAAGGAAATTAATGTATGAATTTCGGTAGTACGAAGATAGTGGAAAAGTAAAAGAAGAGATATATGTTGGGAAAGGAAGGTACTTGGTATTGCGTCGGCGATAACCAGCACTTTTATCCTTGGGGAAGATATCGCACCGAAAACGTGAACCCAGAGTTGGTAAAGGAGAGATTTATGAGGGACACCTGAAAGAAAAAATAGTTGGCCGACATTTTCTTTTTCTTTGAGTGAAGATTAGTCTTCAATCATAAAAGACGTTGCGTGACTCCAGTCTGAGGGGGCATCACGTGTTAATTGCCTAAAACCTGTAAAGTCAGTGCCACATACGGGGTTGAGACAAGATGTGGTACATGAGTATCCAATTTGGTACCTTGGAAATACCACGGATATAGCCTAGATTAACTCGGCGGCAGACAGGATGAAAGTAAAAGTGCGACCCAGTACGTATGGAGGACACCAAGGCATCCTAGATAACTTTATCGACTAAAGAGGTTCAGAGGGGTACCACAGAAATATGTAAGGTAGCCTGGCGGCACCCAGAACGAAAGGAAGAGTGCCATCTTGTGGGTTATAGGATAAATCATGAAATGAGTATTCAATCCAAATAAACCACAGACAGTATCAAGAAAGCATTGATGAGATGAATTTCTAACACATGATGTTTGTGTATATGTATTGTGTACATATTGTGTATCATATGAATGCATAAAGAATCGTTACCAAGTTTTCAGAGGAATCCGTATGTGTTTTGCACACAAACACACACACACACACACACACACACACACACACACACACACACACACACACACACACACACACACACACACACACACACACACACACACACACACACACACACACACACACATACACACACACACACACATATATATATATATATATATATATATATATATATATAAATATATATAAAAATATATATACATATGGGGGGGTCATGGAGATGATATAAGCCGGAATGAAAAGAAATATTCCACCTGGTACAAATGGGACAGGAGGAAAGCTGTTAGGAGCAGTCAAGAGTTTTTACGATAGTAGAGCATATGTTAGAATAGGAAATGAAGAGAGTGAGTGATTTGAAGTAAAGGTGAGACTTCGCCAGATGTATGTTATGTCGCCTTGGCTGTTCAATTTACACATGGGTGGGGTGGTGCGAGAGGTAAACGCAAGGGTAATGGGCCGGGGATTGGAGATGGTTAAAGAAAATGGAGAAAAATGGGAGATATACAATTTTTTGTTTACTGACGACACTGACCTCGTAGCAGGATCAGAGAGGGTGTTAAGGAAGTTAGTGACGGAGTTTGGGAAGGTGTGCGAAGGAAGTTAAGATAAATGTGGGTAAAAATAAGATGATGAAACGTACAAAGGGAGAATATGGCAGCAATTTGAAAGTTAGTGTTAAAGGAGAGAGACTGGAGGAAGTGGATAGTTTTAGATACTTGGGTGCGAATGTGGCAGGAAAGGGAGGAGTGGAGGTAGAGGTAGAATTTAGATTGAGAGAAGCAAGTAAATACCTTGGGATTAAAAAGTGTACTGAGAAATAGACATTTGGGAATGGATGTGAAGAGGAGATTGTATGAAGGAGTGATTGTGTCGACAGCACTGTATGGGGCAGAAACATGGGATATAAGAAAGGAAAAGAGGAAGAGTTTAAATGTGTTTGAGATGAGGTGCCTGAGAAATATGGTAGGGGTTACTAGGCCGGATAGAGTGAGAAACGAGGTGAGAAGACGAATGGGAATGGAAAGGGAGTTGAGAGATGGGGTTGATGAAAGAGTATTGGGATGGTTTGGACACATGGAAAGAATGAATGAAAAAAAAATATTAAAAAGAGGTCTGGAAGGCAGAGATGGAAGAAGTGAAAATAAGGGGGCGACGAAGGATGGAATTGTTTGTTGAGGGAGAAGACAGAAGATAGGCCTAAGTGGAGAATGGTTGTGTATGGATGACGCTGTGAGGCCTGGAAGGGAGTGGGTGGGGGATCGGGGAGGGAGTATGTATGAATGATACTTTGACGCAACCAGAAGGGATTTTTCAACGTCTTCTCTTTTTCTGTATGCGGTACGTCAATTAAATGAAGCGGCTTTGCTGTGGATGTGCTGTGTCTTGCTACATTTCTTCTGACCCAGTGCAGTGGGCGAGATACAGGGATGATCCTTTATCCAGGAGGAGCCAAGAGAAGAGGGAGGGAGGGGGTGAATGGGAGTGAAGCATGTGGAGATGAAATGAGTGGGAGTGAATTTTATGCCTTCGCTTTTGGCTACCTCCCTTGTAAAAGAGAAAAGCCGTTGCTATATGTATGTAGGTAGGTACAAATGAGATTAATGAATAAACCAATATGATTTATTAACATATATTCTCTTTCATTTTCAGGTATGTATTTTGGAGTAGTGAGCATCCTTCACCCACTGCGCTTGAAGTTCTAAAGGAAAGTAATGTTATTCAAAAAATATGTGGTGGTCTTTTTTCAGACCTCTTCGTGTGGCTTCTTTGAGTTTCTCCCCCTTTCATTCCTTCAGTCTCCTTCTTGGTGGCAAGAACTCATCATAGCAACGAAAAAATTGGCACTTTTTTATTTCTATTTGTGTTTATTTTTTCAGAGAGGATGGGAAACAAGGGGTGGGATCTTGTGTCTTTAGGTGGCTCGAGGAAAGGAGATTTACAGAATCTCTCACTATCTCTTTCTCTGTCTCTCTCTCTCTCTCTCTTGTTAATTTTCAAGCTAGATTTTGGCGTCACGGAAAGGCAAAGAGCCAAGGCCGCATCTTATGACTGAACCCAATGTGTACGCGTGAGAGAGTGATGTAGGGGACCAGAGAGAGAGAGAGAATGAGCGAGCGAGAGAGAGAGAGAGAGAGAGAGAGAGAGAGAGAGAGAGAGAGAGAGAGAGAGAGAGAGAGAGAGAGAGAGAGAGAGAGAGAGAGAGAGAGAGAGGGAGAGAGAGAGAGAGAGAGAGAGAGAGAGAGAGAGATAGAGATAGAGAGAGAGAGAGAGAGAAAGAGAGAGAGAGAGAGAGAGGAGAGAGACAGACAGAGAGAGAGAGAGAGAGAGAGAGAGAGAGAGAAGAGAGAGAGAGAGAGAGAGAGAGAGAGAGAGAGAGGGGGGGAGGAGAGAGGAGAGGGAGAGAGAGGGGGAGAGGGAAAGAAAGAAAGAGAGAGAGAGAGAGAGAGAGAGAGAGAGAGAGAGAGAGAGAGAGAGAGAGAGAGAGAGAGAGAGAGAGAGAGAGAGAGAGAGAGAGAGAGAGTGAGTGAGTGAGAAAGAGAGCAAGAGTATTCTGTCCGCTAGAGTATCGTGTCCGCTGTCACTCATGGGCATCCGTGTCTTTGACGTTCCAACGCTGTAGCATTCCTGTGCCTATTTATGCGGAATCGGCTGACTCCTCCGGGAGGCACTTTCAGCTTGTTTCTTTCCTGAAGACGGTGACGCCACTGGTGGACGTAGGGGCCCTTTGAACTCTCGCTTGGAACACAATGCCCTATTAGTCACTTGACTGGCACCAGACGGACAATGCCCCTTGTCCACATCGTTGGATCAGATGTGTTTGACCCAGCTTGAGTCCTGAAGACGATGCTCTTGCAGCTTAGTCTTACAATCAGGGCAAAGAAATGAAAAGGAGGTGGAGGAGGAAAGGATGAATAGAAGGAAAGGGGTGAAAGTGTCCAAATTAGAGGGGAATGGAAAGAGAAAAGGAAGGGAGAGGAGGAAGAGAAAAAAGACTAGGGGGGTATAAAAAGGAAGAGAAAGAAGAGGAAAAGGTGGAGCTAAGGGGCGGAAGAAGATAAGGAGGTAGGAAAGGAGGAGAAGAAAGAAAGAGGAGAAATAGTGAAAATACAGGGGAAAGGGACAAACAAGAAAAAGAGGAGAAAGGCAATGAAAAATAACAATGAGAGGAATGGAAGGGAAAAAGCCGGGATGAAAAGGAGAAAAGGACGAAGAGGAGATACAAAAGGAATAGGAGGAAGGGAAATGCGAGGACAAAGAAGCGGTGGAAGAAATAAAAAAAAAGGGAAGAAGAGAATGAGGAGGGGGATGAAGAGAAAGGACGGGAGTAAAGGTTGAGAATAAGGGAGGGGTTAAAATAGGAGGAAGAGGAAAAACAGGAGAGTTAAGAGGGAGGGCAGGAGGAGGGGAGAGGAGGAGGAGGAGAGGTAAAACGGGGAAGGAAGCATCGAGGTGCGGTAAAGGAAGTGTAGGAAGTAAGAGGAAGTGCTTAATCGAGATGGGCAATAATTCCTTCGCTACCAAGGGGTTGCCACAGAGACGAATGAAATAACTGGCGACAGCAGAGAAAAAAATATCGCCCAGAACAAAAGAAATCTACAAAAATTTTGATGGATTAGTTAATCAGTTGTTGATTCTGTTACCTTTTTCTTTGATCTATTTCGTGTAATTTTTTCATTTTATTTTTAAAGTTTGTACCAGATGGTTTTGTGTACTAGATGGTCATCTTCCTTTTTTATAACATTCATATACTTTGCGAAAGAAACTTCTTTTCAGTTACCAGAAATACGTTGATAAATATGACTTGTTTGCCTTGTTAATAATAGCAGACATTTTGATTTAGTTGCGGTGAGAAGGAAATTGGAGGGATAAGGATAGAAATTACTTAAAGAATGACAGGCACCCTTCATTGCTGGCCATCCGCCGTGAGTCTCAGGAGAAACGGCCCTATCAAGGGGACCAAGAGGACCAGGAGGGCCCTGTGCTCCTGGCAGGCTCCCCGGAACGAGAGGGTCGCGGGCTGGCCAGGACGTCATTTTTCCGGGCTATTTCTTGGCTTACGGGCGGAGGAAGAACGGGCGTGGACAGCATCGTTCGATTTTCTCTCTCTCTCTCCCTCTTTTCTTTATTTTCTCTCTCCCACTTTCTTTTGTTTTTTCACTGAAGTCACCACTTGAATACAAGACGAGTGACCAAAGTGTGGGGCCAGAAAATATTTTCCGATTGTATGTTAATATGTTTCTTAACACATATTCCTATACTTTCATTCACCACCTTCCATGAGTGGTACTTATTCTGAGGCTATTAGAGTTCATTTTTTCTATCCTGGGCTGAATAGAATCTCCTGGCAAATAGAGACAATAAACGTACAAGTCCAGGAAGATATTCAGATGGTTAATATAAGTATGAGTGATTAATACATTAGTCAAGTTCAGCACATATGGAGCTGACACCGTTCAAGTCTTCCGCTCGGCGGCAGTATGCATGTACGAGTACCAGTGACCCTGCGCTCCCTACACTCGAGTCAAATTATTTCATGATTTCTCATGGGGAGGAAATACTGAACAGGGGAATCTTAGTCCCTACGCTCCGCCCCATTTAGCCGACTTTTACGACACGCATGTGAACACAACAGCAACATTATCCCCTGCCGTAGGAACTCGCAAAAGACTAGTTAAGGGTAGTTTTAATGACTGGGTAGTAAAGCTGACGGGTGGTTCAGCAACTTATATATATATATATATATATATATATATATATGTGTGTGTGTGTGTGTGTGTGTGTGTGTGTGTGTGTGTGTGTGTGTGTGTGTGTGTGTGTGTGTGTGTGTGTGTGTATGTGTGTTCTGTTAAAAACGACCGCAAAAGTATTATTAATCAACTTTTTCCGTGAGCTTTCAAGCTTGCGAAAAGTAGATTTCTGATAGAGGTAGAGGGAGTAAATCAAATTTACAAAACTCATAGGAAGCACAAAAGGTATAAAGAACACAAAAGTACAACACACAGAAAACAAAATACAAAAAATGCAGCACACAAAACAGAACACAACCAGAACAAATTAAATATCAAGACGTTTCGCAGACCTTTCTGCATCCTCAGTTGAAGTGAAGAAAAAGGAAAAGGGAGCATGTTTTAAATGGAATGAAAAGTACGGGGAGAAGTCACCGTGTTGTAACTGGGGGATGCCCCATGTATGCCCACGATACACGGGGAGAGATCACGGGTATAGGAAAGGGTACTCGGAGAGATCACTACCGGGTTCGGCGCCAATCTGCCTCTCAGTCTTTCAGAACGACGTATGACTGTACATTCTTCCCTTTGGGGGGAAATGGGAGGCCTCAGTGGAGGAGACTCCGATTTCCTGGGGCTGTCCATCTGGCTCCTCCGAACAGGTTTCATGCTAGAGAGGAGGTTGCATCTCCATTATCCAGATGGAGCGCTGTGGGTCCTTTATTTTTGCCACAATATCAATGTATTTTACCATAGTCTCCCTATCGACGTGGCGTCGGTGCTGGGTCTAGTGGTATTGCTTAGGTCCTCTGTGCTGCAAGTGCATGGTGATTCTTCTGGATAATGTGGTGGTCGTCCTTCCCACGTAGACTGAAAAGGGCATGCAGTCACACAGACACACACACACACACACACACACACACACACACACACACACACACACACACACACACATATATATATATATATATATATATATATATATATATATATATATATATATATATACATATATATATGCTAATAAGAACACGGGTACGTGTGTTCACTTATGCAAAGTAGACCACTTGGAAAAAGAAACTAGCGAAGCAGAGCGCTTTCGTATACTGCATCTTCAGTGCAAAGAGTACATAGTTGAATAGAAATACATAGTTTATATATACATGAATGAACAAGGACAGTTTACATAAGAGAAGAGGACATTTACCCCCTGGAAAGCGGTAGGTCAGGTCGCAAGGGTCAATGCGTCCCCTCCCTTATTAGTGGGAGGCACTGACCCTTGCGAACTTACCTACCGCCTTCTAGGGGGTAAATGTTCTCTACTCTTACGTAAACTGTCCTTGTTCCTTCTTCATGTATATATAAAATATGTATTTCTACTCAACTATGTACTTTTTGCACTGAAGATGTAATATACGAAAGCGCTCTGCTTCGTTAGTTTCTTTTTCCAAGTGGTCTACTTTGCATATATATATATATATATATATATATATATATACATATATGCGTATATACATATATATATATATATATATATATATATATATACATATAGGCACACACACACACATGAGAGCCTTCCACAGCAAAGTTTGTTGCCTACACTCTAACAATAAAACCCAGCAAAAAACACAACCGCGTCCTGACCAGACCGTCTTTGTCTTCACTTTTCATTGAAGACATGTTTACTAGACTACAAATATCTTTACATTTTTATTTCATTTTTTTTTATTTTCCTGCTGCATGATGCACATCAGAATTTCGTGAAGACTAAAAGAATGAGAGCAGGAGACAAAGGAAGGATGAGGGAGAATCGAAGTTTTGGTTCTCATATACGCGAAGCAGAAAACGGTTCTGCGGTTGATGGGAGCAAAAATGAAATGTAAAGAAAATTGGAAACTAAAATAATGTGAATTGAAAAAAAAATGACATATTATGAAAGCGAAGCGGGACAGGATGGAATTTGTCCACAAGGAATAGAGAGCAAGTGTTCAGTGCAGTATTTCGTTGGTGATAAACAGCTCTTCTATCCGGAGGGTCAATATCGAACCGAAGAGGCAGAGTCCTTGTGGTAGTACACGAGAGATTTAGAGAGGGCATAGAAAGAAGGGATTATAGATGATAAAATTATCGGTATTCTTTTTTGAGTGGAGATAAGTCTCCAGTCATGAAAGAATAATGCTTGACTGGTTCGTAGGAATGTCACTTAAGTCCCAAAAGTACTGAATGCATAGAATATAGACGGAAACAGTGAAAATCTAGATAGAAATAAAATGGTCATGTTCAGTGTTAACATCCTAAGCTACAGAAGGGCTACCACAGAAGAGAACAAAGAATGAAAGAAAAAAAAAATGTCGCTACGTGATGGAGTCCCAGATTCTGATTTTTATGTTGCCATTTTTTTAACACGCTAAAGCATGTTCAAAATCAAAGTGACTCTTCGTAAAATTTAGGTATTGTTGAAGTTCCTTGATGTTTAGAAGGCGAAAGGCTACTAGAAAGATAAAAAAATACACACAAATACAGAGTGAACAGATACAAACTACACGCAGACACAGTCAAACGAACCCATACACACACACACACACACACACACACACACACACACACACACACACACACACACACACACACACACACACACACACACACACACACACACACACACACACACACATACACACACACACATATATATACAGGTAGACAGACACAGCACCGGTGACACAGACACAGCACCGGTGAGACAGACACAGCACCGGTCAGAGGTGTGTGTGTGTGTGTGTGTGTGTGTGTGGTGTGTGTGTGTGTGTGTGTGTGTGTGTGTGTGTGTGTGTGTGTGTGTGTGTGTGTGTGTGTGTGTGTGTGTGTGTGTGTGTGTGTGTGTGTGTGTGTGTGTGTGTGTGTGTGTGTGTGTGTGTGTGTGTGTGTGTGTGTGTGTGTGGGTGTGTGTGTGTGTGTGTGTGTGTGTGTGTGTGTGTGTGTGCGTGTGTGTGTTTTTTGGTAAAATATACTACGCCAACATTGGCAAGTTACAATTCTAAGACTAATTCTAGACTATGAGAATGTGACGGACGAACATAACAAAAATTCGTACAAATATTTTATTCTATCCATTCATTTGATTATTTATCTATTTATTTATCATATGTTTAGTTTTATTCGTATAGTAGTTTCGTATTAGTGTTCTACACAAATTCCACATTTGCTTTGGCTGTGAAAAGTTTTCGACGATAGTAACAGTATTACACTATCGTAGAATTTTTCATGGATATACTTAAAAATATTCGTATTCGTGCTCCTACAAGCCATCAGTTGAATAAAAAAAATGAAGTGAGAAGTAGAGACACCATCTTCACGCAAGAAAACGGTATTCAATTTCCATCAAAGGAAAGAAAAACTACTTTTATTTTCAGGAACGTTATGAAGTGCCCCGGGGTGCAATGTACAAGATGGGGTGGCGGGGGTGGAGTGCTGGGAAGGACTTTTCTCTCTTTCTGCCTATTAATTATTTTCGAATTTTACGAAACAGATGCCTTCCAGCCGAATCCATCAGTAGAATCGTAAAAGAAATGAAAAAGGGCCGGCGGAGGGAGGCAACCCCTTCTAATTAAGATTTTGGATGCTACGGGAACGTGATTTTTGCTTTTCGATATATGAAGAAATGGCAATACTCGAGGAAATTAAAAGAGAAAAAAGGCAGATTCTCACATGAAGGGGTGAGAAGAGATTACGCGGAAAAAATTAGTATCGACTTTTGGAAAAAAAATGATAACACCTTGGAAGGGTTAGGCATAATTCTTAATATAAGTCCTGAATTCTCTAGCTTACGCATGTCTGGGAACCCGTAAAAGTTTGACTAATACATACATGTGTATATATGTTGTGCGCTTGTGTGTATGTGTGTGAATGTATATAGTCATATATCAATCGTATCAAAAGGAAATTGAATCAAGGTAGTAAAGTACATTGATTAATGTTGGTTAGGCGCCATTGAAGGAACGAGTAAATCAAAATGTCTAAACACAGGATTATATATTCGCAAGCGCACGCGCGCACACACACACACACACAGACATACACATTCACACACAGACATACGCACACACACCCACACACCCACACACGCACACACACATACGTGCGCACACGTGTGCGCGTGCGCGCACGCACATATATACATAATTAAGACTTGTGTGCAAAATAAATGAATAATGTAATTTGCGAAGTAACATGATCATTGCTTATGCTCGAGAAAAATAGAAAAACGAGGAGTGGGAGGAGGAGGGGGGAAGGCGAGACGAAGAAGGGAGAGAAGGTGTAGGATTCGTAGAAGAAGGAGGTGGGAAAGATGAGGAAGGAGACGAGCAGAGTAAGAGGAGGGGAGGAGAAGGAGAAAAGGAAGTGAAGGGAGGGATATTGAATTGAGGATCAACAGCATCACAAATCGAAGTTCTTGGCTGACATATGAGATGCCGAATCGAGGAAATCGTTCTCGAAGGAGAAATGGAGATGAGAGGAGGAATTCCAAATAAGGAAAGATGATTAGTCCGCGGAGGGAATAAAAGGAAATACCACAAGTCTCCATGAAGAGAAGCTTGAGGGTAGGTTGCTTGGGACGTGGTGGAGAAAACGAGAGAAAAAACGGGTAAAAATGAGAAAATGAAAGAAAAATGGTAAAAAATTAGGGAACTGAGAAGAAAAGGAGAGAATGGTCGATGGAAGCGAGAAAAGAGTAGAAAATGAAGCGGTTGAGGAGAAAAGGTGAGAGTGGCGATAGAAACGAGAAAATGAGAGAAAAATGAAAGAAGGATAAGGTCAGTAGAATTAGTAAAATGAGATAAAAGAGGATCAAATCTGAATGAGGATTAAAGAAAAAAAGAAAGAGGAAGAGAAAGAGAAAAGGTAGTATTGGATGAAACATTCCTAGAGAAAATATGTAAGACAGAGAGAATGAGAAAGCCAAATTGAAAAGGAGAGAGGCAGAGAGAAAAAAAAGAAAGAAGTCACAAAGAAAATATGGTACAAAGATCAAATATGTGAGGCAAAGAAAATGTGTGTAACAAAGAGAAAATGAGAAAGTCTGAGGGAAAAGGAGATAGAGAAAAGAGAGAACAGGTGGGTAGATCCTCGTGAAAGATAAGAGAAAGCCGCTTACCCACTAGCCCCTTTCAAGATAATTCCAACACGTTGGCAGGGTGAAGCGAATGTGAGCATAAACCCAGGTATACTGTGCTGAACATAGGTCAAAGTTCTTCAGTATATGGGTCGAGACTTGGCACTAGGTTGTAGGCTCTAGTTCAATGGGTCGCCACGATGTTGATACATATATAACTAAACAAATAATGAGTGAAATTCATTGATGATTCATGCATTGGGTTGACCTGTACTTTGAGGCCCCTGCTCTAAAGAATGTTGCCAAGAATTAAGAAAAAAATTGCAGACTTAAGATTTCATTTGACTTAGAAAAAAATCCTCTTTGTTTCCACAGAATAATTGAAACCACGTTACGGAACCCTAGCAGAAGGGGGGGGGGAGGTAACCCTCCTCCACCTTAGGAAGGGGGACATTATACTTGTACATGTTCAACCTCACCCTAGTATCCCGCAATACATTTGTCAAAAAATCACACACATACGCACGCACGCACGCACGCACGCACGCACGCACACACACACACACACACACACACACACACACACACACACACACACACACACACACACACACACACACACATACACACACACACACAGATAAAGAAGCAAATAGATACGTAACTGCGTCCTTCGGAATTCTGTCAAGGTCGAAGCTGGGGCTGTCGATCAAACGTGAGGTTAACCACTAAGCAGTGGGTCAGTTACTGATTGGCCGCCGCGGTAGTAGAGCAGTTACTAATTACCCCTGAACTTGATTAAGCTTATTTCCTGATTAAGCTTATTTTGGCATCATCGCAATCATTTCCTGCTCCGCCCTATTCCCACGGGGGAAGAGCCCGAATGATGTAATCGGATTCTCTTGACGTATCCACTCGCTAAGTGCAAGGTCGCGTACGTCCGTACTTACACAACACACACGCACACAAGCACACACACACACACACACACACACACACACACACACACACACACACACACACACACACACACACACACACACACACACACACACACACACGCACACACACACACACGTGTACAGCAGTGAAATAATGAGGGCGGTCACGCACGTACGAATTTCCCACTTGCACAAAAAAAACGAGAAAAATAGAAATACAAAGGGAAGTAAATATACGAATTAAGTAGTAAGCACAAAAGCATATTGTATTCCATTGCCATTATCATGCACATCCGTCCTTGAAGGCCATTTCAGAGTTAAGAAATGTAATATAGTTCTTGAAAGGGAGACTAAAGAAAAGCAGAAGGAGGACAGTAGGAGATAAAAGTGATCAATATATATGTCTGAGTGGTTGTTAGTCTCCATTTTGTGGAAATAGCACTACGTGATTCTGGCTTACATGGGTGTTACTAAAGATCTTGAAATGATAGCTGCATAACTGCCCCCTTTACGGGGGCATCACTGCACACTTTCGATTTATAAACAATTGAATATTAGAACCTAGAATAGTAATACCTGTGCTCACCTTTGCGAGAAGTTTGTTACCCTCATTTACTACACATAACGTTCGTGCAACATCAAGAAATATTATTGAAGTTCTTATGTTACTCTTTTCTCTATTATAGAACTTCGTGAGCACTGTGCAAGTTGCAACTCCCTCAGAGCGCCAAACTTGTATGCTAAATACGTTGCTCCCTCTCTCTCTCTCTCTCTTTCTCTCTGTATCTCTCTTATACCACAGGAGGGGAGGTGGTGATACTGAGGGTCGTTTGCATACCGGATTGGTCCTATCAGTCCGGATTCCCCACGCCACCCCCACCCCCATTCTGGTTGCTCCTCTACTCTACCCGGATTGCGGTAAATAAACGGACTCATACCGGAGCAAAACTCTCGATACGGTAGAAAGTGTCGCTATCCAGAGAAGTTTTCCGATGGAGATAATCCAGTTATAGCTGAAGGCGGTTAAGACGTACATGCATGATTATGAATACCCATACACACACGTGCACATGCGCAAGCACTCGTAAATGTACACACAAAAGTACACACAATGAATACATACGCATGCTCGCAAATATACACACATTTACACATGCACGCATCTATTCTTGCAATTCCTTTGAAAACTATTCTTATAGTTTGTTCTGTTAAACCAATCACAACACTCAAAACATTATGCTAACGTTAATTAATCAAAAGTTCTTTCAGAGACATACCTAATGTCCAAAACATGCTTAGGTGAAACCTTTCTACAAAATAGACATACAAGAGTATTGAAGTAAGATATACATCCAAACGTCAGGTAGAGGTTAGGATAGGATAGGTATTGATATCTATTAGTAGAGATCCATATGATAATAGTCTGATACCAACGGTGATACTGATCGATTATGGCGCATTGTTTAAAGAACGATGGCGATATGAAGCGGCGATACCCTTGTCTTAATGTACCTCAAGTTATTGCAGTCTCCTGCACGGGAGAATGACTGTATATTTTAGGTACTTTAGAGACATCCCTAAAGACCTTGCCAACCAACATTCTGTTATGATTCAGGCTAAACTCCACTCATGAAAGAATAGTGACCACTTCTGTCCCTCCATTCTGTTGCCTGCATTAATTTTTTCCGTTCCACCTCTCTGAATCCACCGCTCAAGTGCGATGTCCCAAAGGATAAAAGCGCTGATTATTGCTGTCAAAATACTCCAGCCAGACCTTGCCCCGGTCCGTGGCCCGGACTACGGCTCGGGATCCCGCCCCGGGTCCCGCACAGACACAACATGACAGGCTACCGGAGCGACACAGGAGCTTATGTCTGCTTACAGGCACGACATGCTGGATTTACCGGAGGTGACACGCCTTTCACTATGCCACGTGACACGACACGGCTGAGAGAGCTGTCTGACACGGGAGATGACACGCCAAAACTCGGGACAACGGAATAAAGTCATTAAGTTGGATGTGACGGGTGGTCGACACTTGTAACAGATTGTTGGCTCCCTTAGTGTCGCGAAACGCTTTGCATGCTTTGTTCTAGCTGGTGCCAGGAGATGCTATTACTCCTGTTTTCTTTGTTTCTGATAATTCACAGGTGTTTCTATCCTTAGGGACAATATCACAGTGAAGAGATTATGTCATAGGTGAGGTAAAGATATTGAAAAGGGGAGAGTAGAAGATAAACGTAACTCAGCATTCTTCTTTAAGTGTAGGTTTGTTTACAATGCATAACTCTAGTACGCAGGGGTGTTAGCAAGTTTGAAAAGTATTGATGACGTATGATTTTTTTTCCTATGATTTTTTTCGACCGAAAACTGTTGCCAAGAGTTATTCAGAATCCTTACCAAAGGAGCACCAAGGAAATGAACGAAATTGCCTTGCGGTAGCTATAGTAAAAGTTTAAATATCGCCCGGTATAGTTTAAACGCATAATGGGTTAACCACCTCATGAGAAGCTCAAGAAATGGAATGCTTAGCTAGAGCAGAGGCTGTCACCTTTGCCTTGTGTTTTGATAGCTAAAGTATGAGGTAATCGCCATGACTTCTATCCTCACACGGTGCAAAGAACTTTACGCTAATTTCTGAAGTACGTCGAACCCCTTCAAAAGCAAAGGCGCCATAAAGAACTGAATAAAGTCGCCTGGTGGCAACCATAATGGACAAGTTCCACTTCCATCCGGTAGAATGGGATTAATTAAGAGAATATATGACGTAAGAGGAGTGCCACGAAGATGAATGAAATAGCCTGGGGGGAGCTTGAGTCAACAAAAATACCCACTCTCCTCAAAAGGCAAATAAATAAATAAAGAAGTAAATAGATGAATAAATTAATACATGAATAAATTAGTTAATGGATAAATAAGTAACTAAATAAGTAAATAAATAAATAAATGAATAAATAGGTAGATAAGTAAATAAAGAAACAAATAGATAAATAATTGATAAATAAATAAAAATATCAATAGATACATAATGCTTACTAACAACCGCTATAAAGAACTCAGGTCAAAGGTCATACAACTCGATGTCGATTGCATTGTAAGGGAGGTGGTGTCTTGAAATTCCTATTTTTGATAGAGTCTGAATCATCATAGACGGGTGGGAAGACATCTTGAAACAAGGGTAATTATGAGTAGATGTGAAGTGGTAATTACAGGGATGAAGAACACTAAAGGAAGGAAGAAAGGAGTGAAGAAAGGAAGGAAGGAAGGAAGGATTCAAGAAGGAAGAGAAGAAGGTGCAATTGAAGTC
>NC_134779.1:83728124-83735624 GCF_046742065.1 Oratosquilla oratoria
TTTCCACATAAGCCTCAGGTAACTTGTTCGCGTTTGAGCCGAAATGGGCTATGACCCCTTTCGTTAGCGAGGGGTTGCCCTGGAGACTGAGTTAAAGGAAGTAGAGACTGAATTAAAGGAAGTGCCACTTGATATGGAAGAATTTAATAGAGACAGGCCATTCCCTCATTTTCACTCTCACGCAGTGGAAAGTGAGAAAACCCTGGCAACTCAAAGCCATGTCAGTTGCGGGAAGTCGCTATTTTTTTAGGTCGACATTGGGTCGCCTCCACGTCTGACTACATGTCGGGAACCAACGCAGCAAGCCTGCAGCGGGTTTCGGGAATCAAACTCACGACTACCTGCTCATGAGGTCAGGGCGGTATCAACTGGTCTATCGCGCGGTACCGCGAAAATTAATAAAATAGCCTAACAGAAACCAGAATAAAAAGGAAAGCTGGTACCTGGTACGAAATTGATTAAATATGTGTATGCGCGTGTGCGTGCTTCAGTTACCTACCCAAGTTAAATAACATGGAAGATAGACGGGTAAATGAAGATGACCTCATTTCATGGCAGAACAGTGAAGAGATCCAAAACAAGGGTCCGTACATTGGCCATGAAGACTACATCAACAAAGATATCTTTTCATATATCAGATATTAATTTTCCTATTTTTTATACTGAAGCCTTCGGAAAACTAATGTATTCCCCCTGGACGGATTAAAAAAAAAAAAAAATAGATCCTAAGAAATGAGGAACTTGAAAGAGGGTAACAAAATTCATTACTGCATTCAGGATAATCTTCGCAGATTGAAGTCTATTTTGAGAAACCAGAATGGAAAGAGCGTGTGTGCACGAAGCACCAAAAATGAGGAGTTTAATGAAAAGAAAGACTGACAAGATGAACACTGATGAAAGAGAAAACCCGAATTAGCTTATCCGTCCATGCTGGAACTCGTCAATCATAAGAAACAAGTATAGTATAAACTTCCAGCTGAAGCTATTGAATGCAATACAGTTAGAAGTTATGGGATTCACTTGGATAAACACCCAAGCAAAAGGTTTCCTAAAGGTGTACTTTAACAGTGTAATTCATGGTAACATTGTACATTGAATTGGTGCAAAGATCGGTAACAATGGACACTTTCCGAGCTAACAAGACAAGGAAGCTCTGCACAAAGAATATGATAGGAAAAATAAATAAGCAAATTAAAGAGCTTATCGCTTCGCAACAAAGCAGTAATCAGAGGAACTTTTTTATAAGGCTGGCCATCAACTTATGCTCTAATAATTCATGTACGTAGAAAAATGCTTGAGTATAATTTTTTTTAATACTTGCAAAGTATTTCCGCACACATATGAACCACTATTGCACAAATACCCTATTGTCCAGTTTAAGTAACTGCACACAGTGCATTATTTAAGATTCTATGATATAATTGAAATATATTTCCTTTTCTATTTATCATAAAATCTTACGTTTGATTTCTTAGAATAAAAAAAATCAATGTAATTTTTTTATCTTCGATGCACACATATTTTTCTTTTGTGTTAGCTATAAAACTACTCTCACATACTCACACAAAATCATTTAAGGTCTGTACTGAAAAGGACACGGATTCGACAAGAACAAAGTATACACGTGGAGAGTTGGTTGTCATGACAACCAGAGAGATGATTGAGGGTGAGGTTATATCGGGACGATGATGGACTGTTTGTGCCCCAAACGCCTGAAGAAAGATGTCGCTCAAACGCTAGATGACGCCGACAAAATGAATGGTACGTTCTAGTGTACTAGATATACTACCATTACGTACGTTTGTGTGAGCGTGTGTGTGTGTGTGTGTGTGTGTGTGTGTGTGTGTGTGTGTGTGTGTGTGTGTGTGTGTGTGTGTGTGTGTGTGTGTGTGTGTGTGTGTGTGTGTGTGTGTGTGTGTGTGTGTGTGTGTGTGTGTGTGTGTGTGTGTGTGTGTGTGTGTGTGTGTGTGTGTGTGTGTGTGTGTGTGTGTGTGTGTGTGTGTGTGTGTGTGTGTGTGTGTGTGTGTGTGTGTGTGTGTGTGTGTTCAGATATTAAATATCAAGTATATGAAAACAGGTGTAAGTACTTGATTCATCCCTCCACATATGCGTATCTACCTTATCCAAAGAGACATTAGACACAGTATAAAAATAAACAAGTAATTGACCTTTTAGTCAGGACTCAGATGCTGCATTAAGTGTAGATACTGTACATGGGCCAATATGGCTACCTTATAAAATTTACTCTTAGTATAATCTTCATAGATTAAGCACTCCAAATTTCCTTGTCATGAATGGTTAAACATACATATAGAATAGGATATACAATGAGGTATGCACAAATTAATCATGGTCTATGGGCCTGGAAAAAAAAAACACGAAAATATCAATTTTTTTGGTCATGTTTTTTCTTTTTTTAAACAGCACTTTTTTATTTTCATCTATAGGTACGCATGCATGGATGTGATGAAAAATGAGATATAAGGGACAAAGAAGAAATAGAGGAAGAGGAGTAAATGTAAAATGGCAGATACATGACTTTTATTCATTTATTTACTTTTATTTGTTTATTATTTATCTATCTATTCATTTATTTTTATTGACTGATTGATTTATTTGTTTTATTTTGTTTATCTATCTATCAATTTATATATTTAATCTTATTTATCTATTTGTTTATCTATTTATCAAATTATTTATTTTTATCTATTCATTCATTTGTATAATATTGTTTAAAAGGGAACAAAATTACCAATGGAATCAAGGGAACGCGGAAGGAAGTCTAGATCCAACAAAGAGCAAAAATATAAACAAAAATTGACGGGAAAGCGAGGCAAACGAGAGAAAGAAGTCGAAGGCGAAGCTTGGAGCGGGGACACGGGAAAGAGATGAGCAAAATTATGTTGAAATAGTTCTTATCCGTTTGAGCCGGATAAGGTATTGAATGCATAAGTTTCATGCAGTCAACATTTCAAGGACTTCAATGACACCCCTACGGGTCAGAGACACGCATCATGATTACGTGACTTAAGACAAATCTCCAGTCAAAAGAGGAATGCTGAACGCTTCATTTTTACACTGAATATTTTCCTCTACCACTTTAACGAGTTCATCTGTTCGGAGCAATACTGCGACCAAGTATATAAGCGCTGGTTATTAGTGACAAAGTAAGACCCCCCCCCCCCCACACACACACATTCTGAAAGAAATGGCTCCTCTCTATTAATAACGAATGTAATTTCTAAACAATACGATATAAGATTGGTTTCCCTTCCCTAAAAAGTCAGGAAAAAAGAATGAATATCCAAGAGAGATAAAATATATATATATATATATATATATATATATATATATATATATATATATATTTAGACGGGTTAATTATATATCTATATATATATGTATATATACATGTATATATATATATATATATATATATATATGCGCACACATACACAAAGTCAGAGAGAGAGAGATAGGCACACAGACAGACAAATAGAGAGAGAGAGAGAGAGAGAGAGAGAGAGAGAGAGAGAGAGAGAGAGAGAGAGAGAGAGAGAGAGAGAGAGAGAGAGAGAGAGAGAGAGAGGGAGGGAGGGAGTGAGAGAAAGCGAGAGAGAGAGAAAGATAGAGAAAGAGAAAGAGAGAAGAGAGAGAGAGAGAGAGAGAGAAAGAAAGAGAGAGAGAGAGAGAGAGAGAGAGAGAGAGAGAGAGAGAGAGAGAGAGAGAGAGAGAGAGAGAGAGAGAGAGAGAGAGAGAGAGAGAGAGAGAGAGAGAGAGAGAGAGAGAGAGAGAGAGAGAGAGGTGGGAAGAAAAGTTCCCTTTGCAAAGGAAGGCAAAAGTGATTAAGGAAGTAGTGACAAATGGCAGACAAGAGCGAAAGAGGGGAGAAAAGGATAATGGAACAAATGAAGTAGAAGAGAAGGCAAAGGTCATTCTTTGATACATAAGCTTCAGAGATGAAAGTGGGGGGATACTATGATTAAATCAAATCAACTGGTGGCAGATAGAATTAATTACTTAAGTAAAATAACAACAAAATTGTTAATCGTGATAAGGTTGAGATAGTTCTCGAGCCTTTTCCTTCCGAAGAATAAATGATCACGGTCACAAAACAGCAGCCAAAGGGGAATTGGTAGTTCTTGAATGAAATTGTCTGGTTTAGCTAGGACAAACTACTACCGGACTTTCAATAGGAGAGCGTATAGCGTTGTAGTTGTTTCCGAACGGTGCAGAACATATGAATAAAATTGCTTGACGTTACCCAGAACAATAGGAAGAGTGCCAGGCGGTACAGAAGGAGGTAACCTTTCAAGTATCAGCAGCTCCTCAATACTGAATAAAATTACTGGATCAGCTAATACAAAGTTGACAAAATGAATACGAGGTTCTGAAGTAGGTCCGAGTCAGTGATCAGACACGAAATCCCTCAGCTGAATAAATATCGTCTAAGGGCAGCCAAAAAAGAATATCTTTGTGATCGTCGTCCCGAAGAAGAGGGTACTGCAGAATAAATTATGTAAAGCCTTCCATCTACCCACCGGAACAGCGTTGGCCTGAGAATAACGTAACCTTCAGGTTTTTTCCCTTCATCTTCGAGTTGATATATTAAAGTGAAATTAATGAAAAACTCTTGATTGAGTACATTTCGGGTATATATGATATATATATATATATATATATATATATATATATATATATATATATATACATATATATATACATATATATATAATATATATATATATATATATATATATATATACATATATACATTATGTATATACATATACATACATGCATATACTAATTAGATTTTTCCCTTTACAAAGGAGGTAGCCAAAAAACAAAGGCATAAAATCCACTCCCACCCATTTCATCCCCACATACTCCACTCCCATTTATCCCCTCCCTCTCTTATCTAGGCTCCTCCTAGATGATTGGTCATCCCTGCATCTCGGCCACTGTCCTGGGTCAGAAGCAATGTAGCAAGGCACAGGACATCCACAGCAAGTCTGCTTCATTTGATCGGCGACCCCCCCCCCCTCTCCATCCCCTCATGCAGAAAAAGATAAGACGGGGAGATCCCCCCAGAAAGCAAATGCTATACAAACGGTTGTTGAAAGGTTGTCATATGACATGCATACCTTCATGTATATGATGAAAGTGTTTTTCTTTAGGATATTTCAAATATTTATTTACATAGATCATACATAAAGAATGCTGTTTATATAGTTTTAAGCATTTTTTTTTATACGTGAGACAAAATAGTACTTTTTCTTTCAAAGTTTGTCAATAGTTTGTTTAAAGTGTGTGTTATATATTTTATTTGGCATCGCATAGCAAGAGAAATATTTAATCAAAATTAATATATTTTGTTACTGTATTCGATTTTACACTGAAAAGTTTCCAATATTATAGTTATTAAACAAACATACTTTTCACACACCTTCAACAAACGTTTGCTAAAAGTACACAACCATTGATTTTTGAGGGAGGGTATTCCTTCAGGCTGCGTCAAAATATAATTCACGCATACTTCTCACCCCATCTCCCACCCACTCCCTTTCATGCATCACAGCATCATCCATACACAATTATTCTCCACTCAGACCCTATTTCTCTCATCTCTCTTCCTTCCTCAACAGACATTCCCCTCTTTCCCAATGCCCTTTTTACCCCCATCCATCCATCTCATCCTTCATCGACCCCTTATGTTTACTCCTTCTACCTCTGTCTTCCACAGCTCTTTTAATAATAATCCTTCACACATTCTTTCCATGTGTCCAAACCATCCCAATACTCTTTCATCAACACCTCCCAACTCCTTTTCCACCCCCACTCTCCTCCTCACCTCCTTATTTTTCACTGTATCCAGCCTAGTAACCCCTACCATATTTCTCAGTCATTTCATCTCAAGCATATTCAAACTCCTCATTCCTTCCTCTTTTATGTTTCATGTTTCTGCCCCATACAGTACTGTTGGCACAATCACTCCTTCATACAATCTCCTCTTAGCATCTATTCCGAAATGTCTATTTCTCATTATACTTTTTAACCCCCAAGGTATTTACTTGCTTTTGTCAATCTACAGTCTACCTCCACCTCGACTCCTCCATTTCCCTCCACATTCGCACCTAAGTATCTAAAGCTATTTACATCCACCAGTCTGTCTCCCTTAATACTTACTTCCAATTTGCTGCCACATTCTCCCCTTGTACATCTCGTCACCTTAATTTTACCGACAGTTATCATCAACTTTCTTCTTTCATACACTTTCCCAAACAAGTTCACTAAGTTCCCCCAATCCCTCCTAAAGGTATATATATATATATATATATATATATATATATATATATATATATATATATATATATATATATATATATATATATATATATATATATACATATATAACAAAAAACGAAATAAACTTTATATTAGGAGATGAGAGAAAAAACGTTAAAAACGTTACCGTGATAAATAAAGAAAACATAGGTAGTGACCATAGAATGGTAGGTTCCACAGCTAAATTTGATTTCAGAGCCGAGAGATATAAACTAATTTTGCGAAAAAAAAAATGGCCTTGCAAGGGTTAAGGATAACAAGAGGAAATTTCAGTTAGAAATTAAAAATAGATTCGAATCTCTAAGAACTAACGAGGACACCGTGGAAGATATTAATTTGAATTTAGTGAATATCATTAGGGAATCGGGAGAGAAAGTAGGAAACACAAAATACATTAGAGAAAACAAATACTCCAAACCT
The DNA here is from genome assembly GCF_046742065.1 of Oratosquilla oratoria. Lineage (NCBI taxonomy): Eukaryota > Metazoa > Arthropoda > Malacostraca > Stomatopoda > Squillidae > Oratosquilla > Oratosquilla oratoria. The sequence goes on from NC_134779.1 coordinate 83,734,893, forward strand.
AAAAATGAATTTATTAAAAGAAGAAGGACTATGCAGGAGACGAAATAGAAAGAGTAGAACTAAACAAGCTTATCAATAAAAGGCAGAGATTAGAGAAAAGAAAGAGAAACATGGATGAAATAGAGAAAAATATTCGGAGAGGTAAAAGTATTAAAGGGACCGAGCGCAGATATGATTTAGGAAGAGAGCAAATGATATGTTTGAAAGATAGAAACGGAGAAATCATTAAATGCAGGTACAGAATGGTAAAAAGAGTAGAAGAATTTTACCAAGAGCTTTACTCGTCGAAGACCGTAGTTGAGTCAATAAATTCATCTGTAGACATTAATAGTGTACCAGAGATTACAAAGGAAGATGTAGAATTTGCTCTAAAACCTATGAAACGAGGAAAAGCACCTGAGGAAGATGGTATATCGATAGACCTGTTGAAAGACGCATGTAAATTAGTTCATATTAAATTAGCTCAGTTGTACACCCAGTGCTTACGTCAAGAAAGCGTTCCTGATGCGTTGTGCAATGCTATAGTGTTTTTGCTTCATAAAAAAGGGGACCAGAAGGACTTTTAGTAACTATCGACTGATTAGCTTGCTACCAAATATATATAAAGTATTCTCCAAGATCCTTACAAATAGACTAAGTAAAGTTTTAGATGGAAATCAACCGAGAGAACAGGCAGACTTTAGGAGCAGATATTCGACTCTAGACCATTTGCAGGCAATAAACCAACTAGTC
>NC_134779.1:83748124-83755624 GCF_046742065.1 Oratosquilla oratoria
TTTTTAAAAAGATAACAAAAAAATCGCCAACCCTGGTGTCCACTAACCTCATACAATAATACCTGTTAAGTCCGGCTAAAATTGGCATTTCAAAGCATAACAGTGCCTTAAAAATAGTTTCTTATTTCATTATAAATGTTTCTATTAAGGGGAGATACCTCTGCCAGATCTAAACACATTAAAACTAACCCAATCATCTTAAAATTTTTACACGATGTCAAGGATACTTGGAGATCAGAATAGCCAAAAACTTAAAGCGATCCATTAAATATTTATATTTTATCTATTTATTTATTTATCTAAATAGCAGTTACTCTTTTGATATGAATAATTAGTTCCTATGTTGCTTGATTTACAAAGCAAAGATATTACCTGAAAACTATGCTTATCTCCTACAAACCTTGTGTGAATAAAAAGTATATTGAAATTTTTTGAAATTATATATATAAAAACAATAAATTAACCAAAATAAAAGCAGAACTTTCATTCAAAAATTATTCATAAATTCATCATGAGATGGAATGTTTTTACCAAGTAAATATCTTCCTCTTTTTATGAGAATCATTGTGCATTTAAATTTTTTAAGATAGAGCAAAAGGTATAGAAGTTATTAAAGTTTTTATGACAAAAACTAACATAAAATGGGTTTTTAGATAAAGATTTGCTTACTGCTGCACAAAAAACAATGCTTCCTACAGATAAAACAATTAAATAAAAGTTTTTCCTTAGAGTGTGTAGATTAAATACATATTTATTGTAAATTGTTCAGGAAATAAGAAAAATATAATTTTTTTCCACATGGAACTTCACTGAAAATTGGTAGATTTAGTACCGTATATACGGTACTGCCAATAAACACCCCAACAAATATTTCAGTAATGATCAGATACTCACATACACACTCCACAGTAATCTAGAATGCACCAGGAGAATATCCACTAGTACTTGCTCCACCTGACACTTGATAAGGCACACTAATTTTTACATTGTTTCATTCTCTATTAGTGAACACTTACGTATAGAAATGTTATCTTCTTCCAATTTGCCTTCCACTAATTGCTTACGTAGTGACACAGGGCTGAAAAATATTGGGAATGGGATGGCGTCCCATGACTTTCACCCGTTGACAACTCACTTCCACTATCTTTTCTTTTGTGTGTGTAATATTTTCATTTTAGCAGACATCTGCTGGCTTCTGCGTTTCTTTGTCTCACTTATTCGTAGCATTCTGGATGATGTCACACCTTAAGTCGTGAAAAAATGTGGGTAAACGCAATCACAATTTCACACCTTACCAGTACAATTTCAAAATACTGAGGTGGAGGGGTGAGGGGAGGGGTTGCTGCCGGGAAACACACACAGCCCAACTGATCGTACCGTATAACAACAGAAATTTTTCTAAAAACTCGTAATAATCGGAAAAAACATATGTAATGAATAATATAATACACCGTATGGCAACACCGCGCACCCATGTGTATGTTGGCTGGGCCATTTAAACAGTTTAATGGGACAATATGCGTAAATAATCGTACGCGTGGCACCGCTACATGTCCAGGATAACTCCTAGTGTCGTCAGCTAAAAATGCATAATTTCATGATTTTCCATGATCCAAGATAGGTATCTCCCCTTAACTTATACTGCATTGAATAAGCCAATAATTGATATATTTGTCCTATATACAATTTTAGGTTTCTAGTTTTGATATATTTGTCCAATATAAAATGTTAGGTTACAAAGAAAGCAATGGCCTCCGCTGGCGGACCCAAGGATCTGGGTGCGCACGTCCTGTGTAATAGTAGTCCTTGATATATATATATACATATATACATATATATATATACATTATATATATATATATATATATATATATATATATATATTGCAGTAATTCACAAGGCACTCGTGAAAATAATATGCAGAAAAAAAACACTGGGAAATAAGAAGCTTAGTCCGAACGTTTTCGTCTATTTAAGACATTATCACGGAATACACAGTTACAGAGACAAAGGTGGATATATATACATAAAGTAGAAGACAAGCTAGGAACATGGGAAGGACACACAAGATGCTTCACAATCAGGTAGAGCCGATGTTTACATATATGGACGTTTGGTCCATGACGTTACGTCACCCCAGCTTAGTAGCACTTGGAGAAGTTCTTACAATTTTATCAATAACAAAATCATCAAGCTTAAATAATCCTAAACTTAAATTGATATTATGGTCAAAGGTTTGTTTAATATGACTGGATTCAATAATGTTTCTTTCTAATAAGGATCTACAAGAAAATATTACATTAGAATCATCCTATTGACTGGGATAATTCTAATGTAATATTTTCTTGTAGATCCTTAATATCATAATATCAATTTAAGTTTAGGATTATTTAAGCTTGATGATTTTGTTATTGATAAAATTGTAAGAACTTCTCCAAGTGCTACTAAGCCGGGGTGACGTAACGTCATGGACCAAACGTCCGTATATGTAAACATCGGCTCTACCTGATTGTGAAGCATCTTGTGTGTCCTTCCCATGTTCCTAGCTTGTCTTCTACTTTATGTATATATATCCACCTTTGTCTCTGTAACTGTGTATTCCTTGATAATGTCTTAAATAGACGAAAACGTTCGGACTAAGCTTCTTATTTCCCAGTGTTTTTTTCTGCATATATATATATATATATATATATATATATATATATATATATATGTGTGTGTGTGTGTGTGTGTGTGTGTGTGTGTGTGTGTGTGTGTGTGTGTGTGTGTGTGTGTGTGTGTGTGTGTGTGTGTGTGTGTGTGTGTGTGTGCTTGTGTGTGTGTGTGTGTGTGTACAACAATGAATGGGTCCCAGTAAACAGATTTACATTTATTAACCACAATTCACTTTAATTTTAAGGCAGTGGTTCCCAAACTTTTTTTTGCCGCAACCCAAATCCAGATCTGGTGAAGATGTGGCGACCCAAGCATCAAAAAGCAATTTCGAAAGTGTTCTTTTTATTGAAAACACAATGAAATTAAAATACAATGGTACAAATACTTTGATTTTTTTTTTTTTTCTAACAAGGTCTCGCGACCCATTCTTGAGCACTTCGCGACCCGTGTTTGGGTCGCGACCCATAGTTTGGGAATCGCTGTTCTAAGGCATCAACATCGAGAACCTCGAGGAGACACACACGCAGAAATTGAAACGTGGTACAGCCAAGGATTCAAACCTTCGCTAACACGTGACAAATGATAGTGACATAACCGATGGCGCAATCGGTAATTAAGTCACTGTCACTTGTCACGGGAGGGGAGGGGTGCGGGCAATGGGAGGGACGGTGGGGAAAGGAGGGTAAGAGAGGGAGCAGGTGGAACAGGAGAAATATGGGGGATGGATGGGACGGGAGGAAGGGGAAGGGAGGGAAAAGGAGGAGATGGAATGTGGACGAGTGGGACGAAAGGGGGGAGGGGAGGGATGCGAGGAACGGATGGGACGGTAGAGAGGGGAATGGAGGGAGCGGGTGGGACGGGAGAGAGGGGATGGGGTACGGGTGGGACGGGAGGGAGGGGGGAAAGAGTACAGGAGGGACGGGAGGGAGGGGCAAAGAGAATGGGTGGTACGGGAGAGAGGGGGTCCGGGGGACGGGTGGGACAATAGGAAGAGGATTGGAAGGGAGGAGGCCGCTGGAATGGGAGAAAGGAGATGGGGGACGGATGGGACTGAAGGATTGGGAGAAGAGTTATGTGTCACGGATGACGTGTGAAGGAGGGGGGATGGGAGACGGGTGGGACGGTATGCAGGATAGGGGAAAAGAAGGGGAGGATGGGACGGTAGGGAGGGGAGGGTAAGAGAGAGGGGATGGGGTAAAGACAGGACAGGAAGGAGAGGAGGGGAAGGGATGGGAAATAGATGAGACGGAAGGGAGGGGAGATGGGGAACGGCTCTGACGGGAGGGACGATAGGGAAGGGAGGGTTAGGGAAGGGGCAGGTGGAACGGAGGTGGCGGGTGGAAAGGGAAAGGAGATGGAGTACGACTAGGACGGGAGGAAGTCGAGCGGGGGGGGGGGTGGAGGGAGGGTAGGTACGGCTTGTATAATGTGGCGGGAAGTGTTGGACTACATTCTTTTTTTTTTTTTTTTTTTTTTTTTTGAGAACTTATCATCCCATATTCAAGTTGTTGATTATCAGATTAAGAATAGCATATTCAAACGAAACACGAGGTCAATAGAACATTCAAGTAGTTACCGGCACATAACCCAATTAATACGCGTATGTATTATTTTCCAGTTTTTTTTTTGTTTTTTGTTTTTTTTTTAGCTCTGAACCGCCGTTTACCGAAGACAAGGAAGAATCTTTAGTTAAGCCATCGCCAAATCCCCGTCCCGCTATACACATATAGAGTACACATAAAAAATAAATATACAAATAAATAACTGAGTAAGTACACAAAAAATGTAAATAGATAAACAAATGAGATTAAAAATACCAATATTATTTCTTCCTAAATTATCTGCATATGATGTGAGATGGAGTGCATTTCCACAAGGATTCTAAAATCTAAGATATGATTTTGCTGTGTCTTATGTCTCGTGTGTAATGTATACCGTGACTTACCGTTACATGAAGACAGTCCACCGATAACTTCTGCCATATTAGCAGATTCACGAATGCACTTATTCACACCACATTTAATTATTGCACATCACTGCACTACATAATAATAAACAATTCGCAAACATGCGCCTGTCCTCCTACAACTGTGACATTTTCTTCTCTGTCAGTCTTTAGATTGGCGCCAGAGGACAGCAGATCTGGCGTCGTTTGAAAGAAAAGTTGATTCTGATTGGTCGAGTAAGCTTAGCCGACGACTTAAACAACTTGTTTCGGTTACGCTCGATGACGTCTGTAAAAAAAAATAATAATAAAAAAATAAAAAAAACGACCAAAGGATATACACAATATAGTTAACCTTATCTAGTTTTCACCAACATATCCCTACAACGCATTCTGTCATAAATAATAAATACTATTAACATTCACGATACAGTGCATGCTCACAGGCCTATCCGAAGATAGATTAAACATAGTGAAACATTATGAGAATCGGCTAAAGTCGGCTAGCCGATATTTCGCCATGTTCAATTCGCCTTTCACTGTACGCGTAAATGACTAATAATATAAATGACATGACAAAATGCAGTGAAGTAAACAAACGTTTTAGGTGAAAACTCACGTAAACAGTTTCTGGTTGCGATGAGGAAGCACGAAGTCCGCAACATTAATGCCAATACTGTTGAATTGGGTGTTATACATTTTGTATCTGAACTATCTCTAACTCGCTAAAATGTGAGGTTGTGTCTGTGTTTGTGTGCATGATCGTATGTAAATTACAAGTAATGTACCACTTGAATGTATAAATTCCCCGTGAGTGCAAAGAGATTTCCGTGGGAGACGCCATCGGTTGTTGACAATCGGCATTCTGAAGGGCCCCATATAAGATAAATATTTACTGAGAATATCTCAAATAATTTCAGTGACAATAACCACGTTAAAGGGACAATGATGATCCTGGACAGGTCTACTGAGTCTTTGGATGATGCTGAAAATATCGAAGAAGTGATAGTTTTCAGCACAAAGTGTGCTGACAAAATCAATATTATCTCAAAATAGTTATTATGCGAGGGTCCCTTCTTGGTAAAGCAGGTGTATCCGCTATATGCACACACGTGACTACTATGTGATGATCTTCAAGAACTCCTAAACAAGGTAAGTGATTCAAGAAGCAGCTACCTCCAGCAAAAATATGTACCTCAACCTAATGTGTTCGAGTAAACAAGTTAGTTAAAAGTAGCCGATAGCCGTTGGGAATCGAACGGGGAAGTTCGAAATCGGGAGCTCAACTGGTGGTTTATTCTATAATGTAAACATACATACATATAGATGCATATATGTATATGTAATCTACGCATGTGTATAAATAAACACACACACAGATATATTCCCTGGCTGTCTAATTATCTAGAGCAAATGTAATGGGTCAGGGCAGAGAGCCAAGCGTCTCTGCGATTAATCTCTTGAAGACAGATTATAATGAATTACAAAATTCCTCTAATACAAATGTTTCTAATCTTGTTCAAGAAATGATTATTCTCTCAGTGAAAATGTAAGAGCACAGCATTATTCACTGATTGGGCTGTGTACGAGTTCTGAGATTTCATACACAAGGGAGATAGCTGTCGATCACAAAATCCAGTACGTGGTTCAATTCTATAACCGTATGAAGGAACATACTGATGCATATGTGTAGAAATGCGTAAAAATGAAATATACACATGCAATTAAACACACTAAAGTTCGTTTCACACGTATTAACCTTTCGCTGTGTGCCGTTCACGCCACGGCGCGGTGTCGTGCTTTCAAATAACCATGGATGTCTATGAACGCTTTCGCATACTCACAGCACGAGCCTTAACACACAAACATACAAACAAACCAAATGGCATAGAAGCACATGGTTTTCTTCCACTTGGACGCAGTGGTTGACCATATACTGAACATCTGCCTACCTCAGTGGCTCCAAAAACTTTTTCAGCTTATTACCCAATTTAACATGCCACATTAAAGCATGTTACCCCTTTCACAAAATGCCTTCAAAATTATATATATGGCTAAATCAAAATACTAGAGACATTTTCATTTATCTATTGTATTTGAACATTGTGCATCTCTAATGACTATTGCCAAAAATGTCGAGAACATCAGTGGAATGGATGGAGTTGCATGCTTGAAGCTAGTTGAGGAATTCTAGGCTTCGTGGTTGAAAGTGCCAGCCTGGCAACGTTTGCACACTTAGATACATATTTCTTCTTATCTAATACTGTATATTGGTTTTTGATGTTTACTGTTTTTCGATTTAACCTTACTAAATAATAATGGGTTTACTTTATAACTTTAGATTCTAATACTAAGTTAACATTAATCCTAATGCCAGGTACCGCAATGTTTTTTCGATTTTCAGAATTCTTAACTTTTTTCTGTTATCCCTCCATTACCCCCAAAAATTATTAAATTACCCCTAAGGGTTAATTTACCCCCAGTTTGGGAACCACTGGCCTACCAGGATGCTGTGGCAACCTGCCACCAGGAGTGTGGGATGACGAAAGGCTGGTCGCCTGCTTTCATTTATGCTAGGGTCACCAGGACTCTTCATTACAAATACTCATAAGAACGCAAAGAGGCACACTCACAAACACACATACAAACAGCTACACACATAAGTTTGCAAGCACACCGAGAAGCAATTTTTCACAAACACAGTCGGATGCCACCGAAACGTCAGGGTGGTCTATACGAGTACAACGGGACGCTGGGGCCAATGACCTTCCACCTGCCTTCCAGGACGCTGAAGTGGCCTGAGTTACAATAGTTCAAAATAATCATAAGCACGCAAATATGTACACTCACAAACACACTTCCAATCATTCAAAGAGTTTCGCATATAAATAAATTTACAA
>NC_134779.1:83765624-83768124 GCF_046742065.1 Oratosquilla oratoria
ATACATATATATATATGTATATATATATATATATATATATATATAGTTATTCTATTTATTTATTAATATATATATATATTTATATATATATTTTTACTCATGTGCACTACCTCTTTGGGGACGCTATTGTCTTCAAGGATAGCAGCAATAGTTATCTCCTACGAGATGATAAGAAAAATCCATGACGACCTTTGGTAAAACCCCGTGCATTTCAGCACATTACTGTATACACAAACACACTTTTGCCTCATGGCACATTATCTTTCCTTGTCGGTACCAAGTAGACCGACGACAGGCACATGAATAAGGGAAAGATTTCTGAGGGAGCCATATCCCTGCTGCTCGTCCTCAAACTTCATAAACTTTTTTAGCTCTATTTGAAAGTTCAGCCATGGTTTTCGAGATGAGCCAAGGCTCTCTCTTTATCAACTTCATTAGCACTGTATTTCCTCCACACAAGGACAGCTTGCAACTGTCGCCTGCTACCCTCTCTCTCTACTTCCTTCAGTCAGTAACATAGAAACAGTCCTACACTACAACAATGCAGATAAAGTCCAGTTTCCTCCAGAAAACTATTGGTAGGCCTGAGGACCGCTGCCAGCTGCTCTGGGACTGCGGGTTTCCAGTTAACGAAACTCGAGGCAACAATTCATTTCAGTGGGTAGGATTGTGGACAATTGTACAATATACCCTGGCCCATGATACATCAAAACTATGCAAATATAATTCTCATTTTTAGGTATACATTTCCATATGCAGTTCTCATAGAATAAGTAATTTTTATCTATTCATTTTTTATTTTATTGCATTTTGTTTATTTATCTGTTTGTTTATGATTATATTTCTGCAAAAAAAAAAAATTGCAGTCGTACTATTTAATAAAAGGGCCATAATTTTTAAAATTTCAACACTTTTGCCGAATACTTACTACCATGGCAAAGTAGAGCTATGCTTGGTTGTTTAGTGAGTAACTGTTTTATTGGCTTATCTATAAATTTGCCTGCATTTTCTTACGTAGGACAGCCATTGCAGATATCATAATTTCAGATCGCAGCCAATACCAACACATTTTTACTTGGGACCATGCTACATCACTCAAACATGTAAATAAATAGAAATATAGACAAATAAGATAATAATGAATAAAACAAAACAATTGTGAAATATAATGAGTTTATCATATCTAAGAAAAACTTTTTACAATCAGAAAAACATGACCGAAAAATATGACCTCCCTATCTGAGGTAAAACAGTGACTTCGCTGCCATCAAGACTCTCCGACGACACAGAGCAAGACTTCACAAATAAGAAATTAATAACAAAGAACCCGAGGAATTCTCTCGGCAGCCTCCCGCGGGAGGAGAAAGGTCTGCTGCGTTTGGGAAAGACTCCGATCTCCCGAGGAATGAAGCCCAATCAGCCCTGGAAGCCCAACATCAGCGGTCAAGGTCAACTCACCCCACGTATGCAAGCATACACTCACATTATATGTATATGTATACATTACATACCACCCCCACCACCACATACATACACACACAAATACGCACACGGGCGCGTGCACACACTCATATATGTATGTATACACACTTACATACACATACACACACGCACACACACACACACACACACACACACACACACACACACACACACACACACACACACACACACACACACACGACTCGGTGGCGCAGTTAGTAGAACGCTGAGCTGCCACGAAAGTGGGCCGCAGCTCCTGGTTCGAATCCTGCCCAGGGCCGAAATTATTTCGGTACTGCTGCGCTTCGGGTCGTTACTCTGACTCTCGTGGGCGGGGAGTTGGGTGTGTGTGTGTGTGTGCAAGGTCATAGCATTACCCATAGATCGGACCTACGAGCTCTGAGCTCTCTTCCGGGAGGGAAATAGCTGTCGATCACGAGTCCAACACGTGATACAAAGACCAAGTGAATACACACACACACACACACACACACACACACACACACACACACACACACACACACACACACATATATATATATATATATATATATATATATATATGTATATATATATATATATATATATTTGTATACATATATATATGTATACACACACACAGTCACACAAACAAACACACACACACACATCTATATATATATATATATATATATATATATATATATATATATATGACGTAAGCGGAGTAGGAAACACAGGAGTCTTAGTCTTGAGTTTAAGACTGCTGTTTCCTACTCCGCTTACGTCAACCTGTCAGAATGTCTCAACAACATATATATATATATATATATATACATATATATAATATATAAATATATATATATGTATATATATGTATATATATATATATATATATATATATATATATATATATATGCTAATAATAACACTGGTATATGTGTTCACTTATGCACAATGTACCACTTGGAAATAGTTTCTTTTTCCAAGTGGTCTATTCTGTATATATGCAAAGGGGGACGGAGAGGGGGGGTCGCCG
>NC_134779.1:83773124-83793124 GCF_046742065.1 Oratosquilla oratoria
TCATCTCCAGAGGACGAAACGTCCGACCTCAGTCAGGGCACGTGACCTGAGGCTTACTGAGTTCCCTATTGTAGCTTCCTCCTCTGTATATAAGTTCTTATCTATATACCCAATCATTGTAACTGCTGAAGAGGACCACAGTTAGTGGTCGAAATATACGGTTCACTCTGTCTTTCAGCTTATCTTTCTCCGAGAGTGGGTTTAAATTATATATATATATATATATATATATATATATATATATATGTATATAGATATATTGTGTGTGTTGTGTGTGTGTGTGTGTGTGTGTGTGTGTGTGTGTGTGTGTGTGTGTGTGTGTGTGTGTGTGTGTGTGTGTGTGTGTGTGTTTGTTTGTGTGTGTGTGTGTGTGTGTGTGTGTGTGTGTGTGTGTGTGTGTGTGTGTGGTGTGTGTGTGTGTGTGTGTGTGTGTGTGTGTGTGTGTGTGTGTGTGTGTGTGTGTGTGTGTGTGTGTGTGTGGTGGAGACTGACAAGAGACCTTATCCTTTCGACCCTCTTCCTTCGATGAAGGAATCTTCCTTTCCGTCATAGTAAGGCTTTGTTATTAGTTTGTTTTGAGGGCGAGTATTGGAGAAAAGCGGATTAAGTCATCCTTGAGAACGGCTAACTCTCTCCAGAGATAAGATAGGAAAACACATAGAAACACCATGTCTCTCTCTGCTCTCTCTCTCTCTCTCTCTCTCTCTCTCTCTCTCTCTCTCTCTCTCTCTCTCTCTCTCTCTCTCTCTCTCTCTCACTCTCTCTCTTTCTCTTCTCTTTCTCATTTTTTTCTCGTCTTTTCCCCGTCTATGTACATTTTCATCTTTTTGCTTATGTATCATTTTCATTCTTTCCCCTTCTTTGGAACTGTGGCGTTATTCTACTTGGTAAGATCGCCTCTCCTCCTAATAAGGTCCGTCCCGTGGAATTGAAAATATGGCCGAGATAATCAATGTGATTAGGAAGCCGGAACGAGATACAGTACCCTCATGCATACACACACGTACATGTACAAGTAGCATACACACACACCAATACATCACACACTAATACACGCACACACCAACGCAATCATACATGTACACTTAGCTTACACACACACGCACACACACACACACACACACACACACACACACACACACACACACACACACACACACACACACACACACACACACACACACACACACACACACACACACACACACACACACACACACACACACACACACACACACACACACACACACACACACACACACACACACACACACACACACGTACTGGAGTCTGGAGTGAAGGTTTAGTGACAGGCTGAACTAAATATGGAAACGGCGCCACTCGATTGATAGGGCTGAAAGACTGGAAGGAGCAGAGGGAGAAAATAATGAAGGATGCTAGATATTGGCAATGGATGAAGGATGGAGGAAGTAGGAAACGATGGGATGTGGGACGAAGATACACTAATTAGGGATGTAAAGAGAAGATTTGAGAGATGAAATGAGGGAAAGAGTGAGAAGGGAGTGAAGTAGGCAGAGAAGGATGAGGAGAGAAAAGAGGGAGGGAATGAATAAGGGAGGGAGGAAGGGTGTGAGAAAAAGAGCTACACGATGAAGGTTGGGAGGAAGCAAAGCAGAAAAGTTATATTTTTTCGGTAATTTGCATTACTTCTTTTGTCTAGATCAATATTGCAGGAAAGAGTTGGAGTCATTGAGGTGGTAAAGAGTTGATGAGGGTAGCAGGGCTAAAGAATAATAGAAGCAAAAAGTGACTAGCATTTTTTTTTTTTTTTTTTTTAGACGAGATTAGTTTCTAATAAGAAAGGCATACTGAATGACCTGATTCGTTGGGATGTCACAATAGTCGCTGAAATATTGATGACACAAGATATACAGCCAATACCCCATACGGGGAGAAAAGGGAAAAGGGAAATGAAATGGAAGGAATAGGGAGGTAAGAGACAAGACAAAGAGAACGGAGGGCTCGTGGATCGGGAAAACGAAGTATGAAGAAAGAGAGCAAAGGAACTGAGTAAACAAAAGATGCCAAAAATAGATGGGTAGATATATGGATAAAGGTAGAGGGAAATATAGAAATGGAGGAAGAGGTAAAGATAAAAGTGGAGTACAATGTAGGCAGGTAGCTTGATAAATACTATTCTTTTCCGCGGTAAAATAACCATACTGGTCTACGTAGAACAAGATGAAACCAATATTGAAATAAATTACTATAAAAGAAGGCAAAATAAAGAAAGAGTTTGAGGGAAGGGACAAAGGCACGACAGTAATAAGGTCCAAAGGGACACAGGGACACGCGGAATAAGGCCAATAAAGGGCAGTGATGATGAGGTACATGACAGGGAAGGGAGACGACATTCCTAACAAGAAAAAAGAAAACGAAGAGGAGAAATGAGTCGAACTAGGAAATAAGAAAGAGTTAGAGTTGTAATAATAGGAGGAGGAGGCATTTGAATGTAAGATTGAGAAAGTAGGATGATATAAGAGTGAAAAGGAGGGAGGAAGAGAAGATAAAGACAGGAAGAGGAGAAGGGAACAGATTGAAGATGGGGGGTAGGAGAAGGAGGAGGAAGAGGCAAGGCCAATGGAGCGAGGATGGATAGATGTGCAAGAGGAGATACAGAATGGAATTAAGAAAAGTGATTAAGTGAGGAGAGAGGAGGATTAAGAGGAAATGGGAAGAGGAACTAGAGTGAGGAGGGAGAAATAAGAGGCAGAGTGAGGAGGCGGGGATTTGATACAGAGTGAGGAGGAAGAGGAGACTACCTTGAGAAGGATAGGAGTAAGGAAAAAGTTTAAGCAGAATGGTACGAGACAAAGTTAGGAACCAAGTATCAGTGCCAATAACATGACTTCAAACGACTTCTTCATTATGGTGCCCTTTCATTATTATTGTTATTATTATTATTATTATTATTATTATTATTATTATTATTATTATTATTATTATTATTATTATTATTATTATTAATTATTATTATTAATTATTATTATTATTATTATTAATTATTATTATCATTTATTATTATTATTATTATTATTATTATTATTATTATTATTATTATTATTATTATTATTATTATTATTATTATTATTATTATTATTATTATTATTATTATTATTATTATTATTATTATTATTATTATTATTATTATTATTATTATTATTATTATTATTATTATTATTATTATTATTATTATTATTATTATTATCATTATTATTATTATTATTATTATATTATTATTATTATTATTATTATTATTATTATTATTATTATTATTATTATTATTATTATTATTATTATTATTATTATTATTATTATTATTATTATCATCATCATCATCATCATCATCATCATCATCATCATCATCATCATCATCATCATCATCATCATCATCATCATCATCATCATCATCATCATCATCATCATCATCATCATCATAATTATTATTATTATTATTATTATTATTATTATTATTATTATTATTATTATTATTAATTTAACGATTATGGCAACCCGATAATAAAGTTTCTGGGAGTGACGTGGCAGGAATTGGCGTCGTCGTGGGATTCCAGGAAGTGTTCGGCAGAGACCTTAGTTCAGCACTGGATTTAGAATGGCTGACTGATTAATTAGTACGATGATATTGTTGTCACCATATAAACAATAAGTCATATTCGATCGGTATGGCCATCAATATGGTATCATTGTGTAAATCCCAGCCAATATTTGGTAATAGTTACCCTATCCTAACCTAAAATAACCTATTCTATCCCAACCCAACTGAACCCTACCCCCGAAAGAAAACAACCTAACCTGACATATCCCTAACCAATCTGACCTTAGCTAACCTAACCTAACCTAAATTAACCTAACCTGGTCTAACATAACCTAACTTAACCTGACATTACCTAATTTAACCTAGTCTAACCTAACCTAGCCTATCCTAGCCCAATCCAAGTAAACCTAACAAAACCTAAAGGAAAACAACCAAACCTGACATAACCTTTACCAATTAAACCTAAGCTAACCTAACCTAACCCAACCCAACATAATCATTTTATCCAGCATAATCTGACCTAACCCATACCAACCCAGCCTAAACAAACCAAACTTAACCAAACCAATCTTAAACTACCCTGACCTAACCTGACATAGCGTCGCCTAACCTTACCTAACCTAACCTAACCTAACCTACCCTAACCTAACCTAACCTAACCTAACCTAACTTAACCTAACCTAACCTAACCTAACCTAACCTAACCTAACCTAACCTAACATACATACATATACCAAAGACTTTTTTCTCCTTATAAGTGAGGTAGCCAAAAAACAAAGGCATGAAACCATTCCCACCCATTCCATCCCTATCATACTCCACTCCCCTCCATCCTCTTCCCTCACTCTTATCTTGGCACCTCCTGGATGACGGGTCATCCCTGCATCTTGTCCACAACCCAACCTAACATAACAACCCAACCTAGCGTAACCTAGCCTAACACAAACTAACTTAACCTAACGTAACCTTATCTAAACTATGGCCTCAGAAACTCATTACAAGATTTCTTCTATCAGAGGGGCGACTTTGAACCAAATCCTTTGATCGATCGCGATCCTTTTTTGACCCAAGAAGACCTCTCAACTGAACAAGACTATCGTATGGGTGTGTCAACGTGGCCAAGAGGTCAAAGACCCGAAACTAGGACAAGTCTTTTCCTAAATGAAGCTTCTGTATTTAAACCCAATGGACGGGGCAGATTAGCTATTGTCTGTCAGAGGACGTGTTCGTATTTTCTTATTGATGTATATTATTTATGTACCCAAAGGTTACTTATGTGGTCTTTATTTTTGCATATGATTGATCTATTTTTGCGAATTTTGTGACGAACAGTTACAACTAGAATGCGTTTTAGAAAAAAAAAATCATACACAAGAAACAAAAAGAAAGAGAAAAATGCAATGGCGGAAATTTAGAAGAGGTGTTACACACTGATTTCGTATCTATATAACATACAGTACATATGATATATATATATATATATATATATATATATATATATGCATATATATATATATATATATATGTGTGTGTGTGTGTGTGTGTGTGTGTGTGTGTGTGTGTGTGTGTGTGTGTGTGTGTGTGTGTGTGTGTGTGTGTGTGTGTGTGTGTGTGTGTGTGTGTGTGTGTGTGTGTGTGTGTGTGTGTGTGTGTGTGTGTGTGTGTGTGTGTGTGTGTGTGTGTGTATGTGTGTGTGTGTGATTGTTAGTTCTGCTATTTGTATTTTCTTTAAGAGATTCTCTTTGTATCTTAGGTGGTCTTATTGTCTCTATTGAGATCTGAGATGATTTCTCCGTAGGAGGTCATCTGTGCCAGGATACCCAGCGCCTCCCCATATTAGAAGCGCTATTAATCATAGATATGAACCCTAGTTTGAACATCCAAATATCAGACCTGTTAGCGCTACCGAGCATGAGGAGGGACTATGTTGCCGGACAAAGCCAACACGAGCACAGGGAGAGATCACCCGATCAGACGGACCAATCAGCACCAAGAACGAGTACACAACACAGGTAGCCAAGCCCTTATGTACCATCCATCTGACATTTTCAATTCAGTAGCAACTCTAACATAGAGACAGCCACTATACTAAGCCATTGAAGAAGGGTCAAGAGATTCGAAATCGCGATTTGGCAGCACAAATGACCTACGGAGAAATCATCTCAGATCTCAATAGGGATAATAAGACCACTTTAAGACACAAAGAGAATGTCAGAAAATACAAAAAGCAGAAATAGCAATCACATTTAACTCTACTTGTTTAAGAATTTCTTACTCATTTATATATATATATATATACATATATATATATATATATATGTGTGTGTGTGTGTGTGTGTGTGTGTGTGTGTGTGTGTGTGTGTGTGTGTGTATGTATGTATGTATATACACACATATATATATATATATATATATATATATATATATGTGTGTGTGTGTGTGTGTGTGTGTATATATATATAATTGCGTATGTGTGGATGTGTGAGCGTTTGTTCGTTCTTTCTGTGTGCGTATAAATTTCTCTAGACCTTCTGTGGGACAGGCATTAGTGTAATTTGATGTTTATTTACATGGTGAGAGGGACGTAATCATATGATTCGAAATGTGTTTCTCGCGTCTTTGTATCAGCTAAGTATTTTTTTTGCAACATTTGTGTGTTAATTTGATAATGAACTTCAACTCCAGACTTCCGCAGTCTCGTTTCTATTTTTATTCATTATGCCTTTTTTCAAAGAAACTTTTTTCTGCTTCATCATTCGACATTGTATCTCTGCCTCATCTCCAGAATGCATTTTGCGAGAACGAAAATAATTACTCGAGAATTAAGACGAGTACACAAAAGGCTTCATCACATCAAGCGAAGACTAGACTTTGCAAGATCTTTTAGACAATTTTCATCCACAAGAATATAAAAAAGGAAAAACGACTCCTTGAGGTTGGATTCATAAAAGCTTTGGGATTATATGCCTTCTTTGAAGTGTAATTGGACACGTATAATTCCATCACGTGCCCCCCCCCCCAACGTAAGGGGCCATCGTCTCTCCACCACCCCACAACCCCCACCCCCACCCCCAATCCATCTCTCCCTCCTTCATCTCTTCCCCTGGCACCAACTACGCTTGGACATTCGTGTGCAATGGGGGTCGTGGATCTTTTCTTCCTTTCTTCCTTTCTTCCTTTCTTCCCTTCTTCCTTTCTTCCTTTCTTCCTTTCTTCCTTTCTTCCTTTCTTCCTTTCTTCCTTTCTTCCTTTCTTCTTTTCTTCCTTTCTTCCTTTCTTCCTTTCTTCCTTTCTTCCTTTTTTCCTTTCTTCCTTTCTTCCTTTCTTCCTTTCTTCCTTTCTTCCTTTCTTCCTTTCTTCCTTTCTTCCTTTCTTCCTTTCTTCCTTTCTTCCTTTCTTACTTTCTTCCTTTCTTCTTTTCATTCTTTCTTCCTTTCCTCCTTTCCTCCTATCCTCCTTTCTTCCTTTCTTCCTTCCTTTCTTCCTTTCTTCCTTTTTTCCTTTCTTCCTTTCTTCTTTTCTTCTTTTCTTCCTTTCTTCCTTTCTTCCTTTCTTCCTTTCTTCCTTTCTTCCTTTCTTCCTTTCTTCTTTTCTTCTTTTCTTCTCTTCTTCCTTTCTTCCTTTATTCCTTTCTTCTTTTCTTCTTTTCTTCCTTTCTTCCTTTCTTCCTTTCTTCCTTTCTTCCTTTCTTCCTTTCTTCCTTTCTTCCTTTCTTCTTTTCTTCCTTTCATCTATTCTTCCTTTCTTCCTTTCTTCTTTTTTCTTTTCTTCCTTTCTTACTTTCTTCCTTTCTTCCTTTCTTCCTTTCTTCCTTTTTTCTTTTCTTCCTTTCTTCCTTTCTTCCTTTCTTCCTTTCTTCCTTTCTTCCTTTCTTCCTTTCTTCCTTTCTTCCTTTCTTCCTTTCTTCCTTTCTTCTTTTCTTTCTTTCTTCCTTTCTTCCTTTCTTCTTTTCTTCCTTTCTTCCTCTCTTCCTTTTTTCCTTTCTTCCTTTCTTCCTATCTTCTTTTCTTCTTAACTTCCTTTCTTCCTTTCTTCCTTTCTTCCTTTCTTCCTTTCTTCCTTTCTTCTTTTCTTCCTATCTTCTTTTCTTCCTTTCTTCAATTCTTCCTTTCTTCAATTCTTCCTTTCTTCCTTTCTTCCTTTCTTCCTTTTTCCTTTCTTCCTTTCTTCCTTTCTTCCTTTCTTCCTTTCTTCAATTCTTCCTTTCTTCCTTTCTTCCTTCCTCCCTCCCTCTCCTCCTTCCTCCCTCTTTGTCCCACTTTCTTTTCTTGACTTCCTTCCTTGCTAACTGACTTCTTGCCTTCCTTCCATCCTAAAATCTTCCTCCTTCCCTGCCTTATTCCCTTCCTTATCTTTAATAATTTTCCTTTCCTTTCATTCTCCCTGCCTTGCATCTCTCCTTCCAATTTTTCTTCCTTTCTTCCTTCCTTCTTTCCTTCCTTCCTTCCTTCGTTACCTTCTTTCTTCCTTCTTTCCTTCCTTCCTTCCTTCGTTACCTTCTTTCTTCCTTCTTTCCTTCCTTATTTCCTTCCTATTCGTATTTTTTTACCTCCCCTTTCTCCTTCTCTTCCCCCTTTTTTTTTTTCTGTCTAGATATAATTTCATTTTTTATTAATTTGAGTAGTTATATTTCCCACTTGTTTGGGTGCGCGCGCACACACACACACACACACACACACACACACACACACACACACACACACACACACACACACACACACACACACACACACACACACACACACACACACACACACACACACACACACACACACACACACACACACACACACACACACACACACACACACACACACACACACACACGAACGAACGAACCACCGAGCTGCCAACAAATGTCAACTAGAGTTCCCTAGGTTGCCGAATACGACGAAAATTCTCAGCAGTCCAAGGAAAGCAAGAGGCCTGGGTTGCATTGAGTGGGAGGGGGGGGGAGCACTTGTGGTTGCCCAAAATGATCTCTGTGCAGTGTTGAATGTGTCTATAGTGAGAAAATGCAAGGATATCCAGGCGGATCAGGGGAAAACGGGACAATTTTTATTCGAATTTTGACATAAACAGAGAGACCTCTGGAGGCGCTATACCGAAACTAAATGTAAATAGAGGCTTTGAAAATCCCAAGGGTAATTGGTAAATTGTACAGCAATGACCTATTTTCTGGATTTAGAAAGTACAAAAAAAAATAATAACAAATAAATAAATTTGAGTCGAATCATAGAGCTGGAAAAGGAGTTGAATATAAAGAGAAACTCGTGGGAGAGAGAATTCATGGAACTAAGGAAAGAGATTGTGATTTTAAGGAAAGACTATTTTGAAATCAACAAAGAGGTATGTGAACTAAAGAAGAATTCCGAAATAAATTACGAGTTAAGTGAATTGAAAAAAATAACTAATTGAAGTTAAACGGGAAAATGAAAAGATAAAAACAATGATACTACCCATAGTGAGAATTAAAAAAAAAAAGAGGTAAATCACAAAATAATGGCAATGTCTGAAAGAATCGAAGAAAACTTAGGTGAGAAAAATTTGCAGAAAATTAAGAAATGGAATGAAAGCAGAGAAAACAAAGAAATAGCGTTTAAAGAAATAGTACAACAACAGATGAAGGAAAATGCAAAAGACACAATTATTCAAGTAATCAAAGAGAAGGCAAATTGGGTAAGAGATACAGTGGATAGAAAAAGTTTATTATAGTATATGGACTATGGAGAAAGTACCACACAAAAAAAATATTAAAAAACTTGAAAACATAAGAGGAATACAAGGTAAATTACTAAGCTGGAGTGAGGATTTCTTGCATGGAAGAAAAATGAGAGTAGTGCTCAGAGGAATGAACTCAACTTGGGAGGAGGTGATTAGTGGAGTTCCACTAGAATCGGTATTGGCTCCAATAGTGTTCTGTATTTATATGAATGACATGATTGAAGATGTGGCTTGTTACATGAGCTTCTTTGCAGATGATGCTAAATTGCTGAGGAAAGTAAATACTGAAACGGATTGTAAATCACTACAGAGGAACCTAAACAAGGTTTGTTAATAGAGCCAAAAGTGGAAAATAGACTTCAAAATAAAGAAATGTAGCATAACGGAGTTAAGAAAAAGTAAAAAATAATATCAGGACAATAGAAAAATGGAACAAAGGAAGTAAAGAAATTGGGACCTGAAAAAGACATGGGAGTAAATATCTCAAATGACATGTCCCCTGATAAACAGATAATCTTATAACTTGCTAAGATCAATAAAGGTGGTTCTTAGGCAAAGAAATAAAAAAAAATATTAGTCACATTAATAAGGCCTAGGCTGGAGTATGCTGCGACACTATGGTCACCCAGTACCGACAAAAAAAATATATAAAGAAAATTGAACGAATCCAGAAAGCAGCCACGAAAATGGCCCCAACACTTTCAAATCTGTTATATGAGAAGAGATAGGCTAAATTGAAATTACCGACTTTGGAACAAAGAAGAGAAAGAGGCAACATACTGACCATTTACAGATTCATGAAAGGCACAGAAGTCCTTGATAGAGAGGACTTATTAAATTTGGATAAGAGAAATACAAAACGACATGATACGAAACTCAAAAAGGATAGTTATAGAAGAGACCTGAAAAAAATCCATAAATTGGTGGATATCTGGAACAAACTGGATAAAACAACAGTGTGTGCAAAAACTATACACGAACTTAGGAGCAAACTAGACACTTGGAGATACAAAGACGGGACACAACGAGCATAGCTCCCCTTGCCGTAAGATACAACTAAGTAAATACAACTAGGTAAATACACACACGCGCGCGAGCGCGCAAAGTGGTAGAATTCCCGGCCGCTATTACGATGGTCCGGGTTCAAATCCCGCCCAGGGCTGAAATAATTTCAGAATCGCTGCGTTGCGAGTCGTTACTACAACTCTCGTGGCCGGAGAGTTGTGTGTGTGTGTGCGTGTAAGGTCACAGCATTACCCATAGATCGGTCATATATAAGCTCTGAGCTTTCTTCCGGGAGGGAAATATCTGTCGATCACGAGTTCAACACGTGATCCAAGACCATGATGAACCATGGTGAATCACCCCCCCACACACACACACTAGAAAAATACATAATAGAAAATAGACATAATAGAAATATGTAAGGATCACCCAAAACTATCCTATAGACATGTAAATGGGAAACTAAAAAACAAAGAGGATATAGTGAAACTACACCAAGGGAATAGGGAACACACAAAAGATACAGAAATGGCTGAAGTCATGAGCAAACACTACAAGTCGGTTTTTACTAGAGAAAATGTACAACAACGGAATGAAGGGAAAGAAGTGAAATCCCCGCTTCTCATGAATGAAATAATAGTAATACGGAAAGAAATTATGGACCAATTATGAGTCTTAATGTCAGGAAATCGCACGGCCCTGATGGAATAGCAAACTGGATATTAAAAGTATCTAAAGAAGAACTAATAGACAAAATATATAACCTAATATGTTGCTCACTCAAAGAAGTAGAAATACCAGACGACTGGAAAAAATTCTGTTATCGTGCCATTTTATAAAGGGAATAAGAAAGAACCAACAAATTACAGACCGGCTTCCCTTATAAGCAGGGTATTCAAAATTTGTGAAAAATTTATAAAAAAAAAAAAGTAAATGGATAAAACATCTGGAGGAGATCAATATACTAAATCCGAGATAATTCGGATTTAAACAGGGAAGATCGTATACCACAAATATGATCTGTTTTTATTTAAGATTGCTAGATATAATACAGGGAAGGGATAGATGGGCTGGTTGTGCTTTCCTAGATTTACAAAAATATTTTTATAGCTTTCCTAGATTTACAAAAAGATTTTTATAGCTTTCCTAGATATACAATTTTGTTATAGCTTTCCTAGATTTACAAAAAGTTTTTTATAAAGTCCCACACAAAAATATATATATTAAGAAAAATGTAAACCATAAGAAGGATACAAGGTAAACTAGTGAAATGGAGGGAGAACTTTTTGCATGGAAGAAAAATGAGAGTAGTGCTCAGAGATAAAAGATCTACTTGGGGAGAGGTGATTAGTGGAGTTCCATAAGGATCAGTGTTGGCACCAATAATGTTTGCTATTTATGTGAATGACATGGACGAGGGTGTGGAATGTTACATGAGCTTCTTTGCAGACGATACAAAACTGTTAAAGAAAGTGAGTACTGAAACGGACTGTGACTCACTGCAGAGAGATTTGAACAGGGTTTGGGAATGGAGTCAGAAGTGGGAAGTGGACTTCAACATTAAGAAATGTAGCATAATGGAATTTGGAAAAAGTAAAAAAAAAAAAAAAAAAAAAGATATTAGGACAATATAGAATTGGTGAAAAGAAAGTGAAAAAGTGGGATCTGAAAAAGACCTGTGAGTAATCGTCACAAATTATATGTCTCCTGACAAACATATAACCAAAATTGTTGGTGAAACCTATAACTTGCTAAGATCAATAAAAGTGGCTTTTACTTAGTTGGATGAAGAAATGGTAAAGAAAATACTAGTCACACTGACAAGGCCAAAATTGGAGTACGCAGCGACACTGTGGCCACCCAGTACTAAAAAGAATATAAGGAAAATTAAGAGAATCCAGAGCAACTGCGAAGATGGCCTCAATACTATCTAAACTGTCATATGAAGGCAGATTGTCAAAACTAGAATTACCGACTCTGGAACAAAGAAGAGAAATTATGAGAGGTATAGAAGTCCTTGATAGAGAAGATTTACTAAATTGTGATAATAGAAGCACAAGCGGACATGGAAAGAAACTCAAAACGGATAGTTATAGAAGAGACCTGAAAAAGAACAGCGTTCTCCATAGATTGGTGGATGTATGGAACATACTAGACAAAACAATAGTGTGTGAAAAAAAAATAATTTAAGAGCAAATTAGATATGGCGAGATATAGAGACGGAACACCACGAGCGTAGCCTTCCTTCCCGTAAGATACAACTACGTACACACACACACACACACACACACACACACACACACACACACACACACACACACACACACACACACACACACACACACACACACACACACACACACACACACACACACACACACACACACACACACACACACACACACACACACACACACACACACACACACACACACACACACACACACACACACACACACACACACACACACACATACACACACACACATACACACACACGCACACATACACACACACACACACACACACACACACACACACACACACACACACACACACACACACACACACACACACACACACAATCGGAGGGAACGGAGACGGAGACGAAGGACGAGGAAATGGAGCAGTAGGAAATAAGCCGCTATTCTAAAAAAGAAGAATGAGGGGGAAAGGAGGTGAAAGTAGGAGGGTAATGTTGAGAGGTGGAAGGGAAAGGAAAGGGAGTGAATGGGTGGAGAGAGGGATTATGTGAATTAAGAAATAGAGAACTGGCCTTTTTTTTTTTTTAACTAGCTTTAAGGGAGACTTGGGTCATTGTGATTAGGCAAGGGATGGAGGGTGGAGTTGATTAGCAGCATTGGAAGAAGCAGGGAAGAAGAGTACTATATCTATTGGCGTCTTGATTTTGGATGAGGGGGTGGGGGAGTAATTTTCTTAAAGAATGGATAGGGACATTCTTGAAACATTTACTTTGTCCTTTAAGTTACAGAAAAGGGAGTGAGGTTATCTATTGGCGACCTTGATTTTGGATAAAGGACGAGGGGGTTGGGCAATATTCTTAAAGAAAGGACAAGGGTGAGCTCGAAATATTTCGGAGAAAGTCCTTTAAGGTGGACAAAAGAATGGATAGTAATTTGTCTTGTAGAAACTCGAATTTGGAGACAGGAGAGGAGAGCTATTTTCTTAGTAATAAGGGGGAAACAGAACCCAAATAATTATGTGAGTGTCTTAAGATGCAGAAAGTTGTCTTTACAAGGCCTATGGACAGAAGTGGAAACAAAAACATGACGGAATTCCCAAACCAGAATGATTTGAGGACATACATGAATATGTAAAGTTGAGGCACAGATGGTTTACGAGTTCGTGAGGTAATATTATAAGGGTATCTTCCCAACAAGGAAAGAAAAATGACAAGGACAGGTTATATCTTGAAGAAACAGGGAGTGAGTATTTAAGACGGAAATGAAGAAAAAGTTAAAATACTGCGCCAAATGGTAGTGCCCTTCCCTTCCCCCCCCCACACCGAAAACAAAACAAAAACAAATAACAAACCAAGGAAAATGGAAACAACAACAAGAGCGTGCTAGGTCCACACCACGAAATAGTAAGGATCGATAGGGGAAAAATCTGAGTTGGGTGATGGAAACGAAAACTCACGGTTGAGGTACTTCGGTGATTACGGATTAATCTCAAAACTTTCAGCAGTGAACATCAGATGAAAAGAAGATATATATCGGAAGATGTACATGAAAATGAAACATAACTAGAAGAGCGAATGCGTGGTGATACATACAAGAATGTATACAATGTGTAAAGAAGAGTCCGCTGCTGCCCTGGAGACTAGACCTACCAAGACAAGGGAACATATAATCTTGAAGAGGTGCAGCGGCTCGAGCGACCAAAATGACTGCACAGGGTGTGTCTAGAATACCCTGTAATCCGTATGGAGGGCGAAAGTCATATGGAAGTTACTAATTAGTGATTAAAAAAGACTTGGGATAGGGCTAGCAACCCACTAAGTCTCATTTAACTGCTCAAGACACGCTAAGTGAGCCTCAGACCCTATGGAATAAGCAGTTCATGGCCCGGCGATTAAAAAAAGGATAAGAAACTTGGAATCGGGACAATAAACGTCTGAACTTTGAAAGATAAAGAAGAAGAGATTATTGCCATCATGAAAGATAGTAAATAGATATTTTGGGGATGTGTGAAACAGGGAGAGAAGGAAATGGCAGAAAAACAATACATGAGAACTATCAACTGATATGGAGCGGAATGCCAAATAAAAAAATGCATGGAGTGGCGACAATGATGACACCAAGGATTGCGGACTATGTGAAGGATGTTGTTTTTGTTAATAAAAGAATAATTAACGTGACTGTGAAATTAAAAGAAATTATAATAACATTTGTACAAGTTTATGCTCCTCAGCAGTGAAGAACAGCAGAAGAAAAGGAAGAATTATATCTAAAGCTACAAGAAGTATACGATCAAAGAGGTAATGCAGAAAACATGGTTGCCCTTTGAGATGTGAATGGTCATGTTGGAAGTGGTCGTGGAGGTGTGGAAAATATAATAGGAGCATATGGAATAGGGAATCGAAATCTTGAGGGTAAAAGAGTAATTGACTTTTGTGCTATGAATAATATGTCAATTATGAACACTTTCTATAAAGATACACCAAGTCACCAATGAACTTGGTATCGATGAAACGACAACCTACAAAGCTATAATAACAAATCCCAAATTGACCTTGTCATTACAAATAATAAAAAAGATCTTTCGTGATGTTAAAACTATACCATCAATGTCACTAGACTCAGATCATAGAACGCGAGAAAGTGAAGAGTTGTGCCAGGGAAAATAAGGAGATTCAAGATTGAGGAATTAAAGAATCCTCAAAAAAGAAAGTTTTATAGAAAAAAATCAGAGGAAAAGTGACAAACCTGCAAACAAGAGAAAATATAGATGAGGAATGGAGGTTGATGAAAGCAGTAGTTAAGGAAGTGGCAGAGGAGGAGGTGGTTGAAGTGAGGTATGTGGGAAAAACAAAGAAAAAGAACGCCCTGGTGGACAGAGGAGATGGCAGATGCAGTTAAAAAAAAATAAAAAAAATCAGAAACTGGATGAAGTACAGAACAGTTGAAAACAGAGAAAACTATGTAGAAGCACGGAATAAGTGTAACAGAGTTAAATAGGAATGAAAACCAGGAGTCTGGCAGAAATTTGGAAATGATTTGAGAGAGGATATAGATGGAAAAAGAATGCTGTTCTACAATAATGCAGGAAACTATAGAAAAGAGAAAAATGAAGGTGCCTATGCAGTAAAGGATGAAAATAAAGTGATGTTGGTGGAAACAAATCAAATTACAGGAAGATGGAAAAATTATTCTAAGAACCTACTTAATGCAGGACAAGAAAATATGGAAATGCAGGAAGAAAATCAATTGGAGTTCTTGGAAGGTGAAAATGATAAAATTACAGTTGCAGAGGTTCAGGCTGCCATCCAAAGAATGAAAAATGGAAAAGCATGAGGTGAGGATGAGATTCACATAGAATTCATTAAAGCAATGGACGAGTTGGGTGCGAACTGGTTGACCATAGTTATGAATGACGCGTGGAAAAATGCCGAAATACCAGATGACTGGAGTAAAGGGGTCGTATGCCCTTTTTTTTTTTTTTTTTTTTAAGATGACCGCACAAATTGCAATAATTACAGAGGCATATCGTTGCTATTGCATGTGGGTAAGGCATATGAGAGTCATAGAGAGAAGATTGAGAATGGATGCGGAGGAAAGATTTGGGGAAGGAAAAGATGATTTTAAACCACAAAGAAGCACAGTGGATATGATCTTTACATTGAAAATTGTTTTGGAAAAGAACTGAGAGTGGAACATCGACAAGTTTGCTATCTTCAAAGATATGGAGAAAGCATTTGATAAGGTACCTAGGGAAGAAATCTGAAGGGCACTGGAGCATCAAGAATACAATGTTCCAGCAAACTTGAAAAGGGCAATTAAGAGTATGTATAGGAAATGTGAAAATAAAGTGAAGTTAAGGGATGGGGATACACCATGGTTCCAGGTCAGGACAGGGGTAAGACAAGGAGGAGTGATTTCCCCTCTGCTCTTCATAATTTTCATGGACAGATATATGAAAGAAATAAAACCATGTAACAACACGATAACTCTGACATATACAGATGATGTTGCTGTGATATGCAGCAGCGAAGAGGAACTACAAGAGATGACAGGAAGATGGAATGAGGTTATGAATGATAACGGTATGGAAATTAACATTAATAAAACGGAAGTCATGAGTATCACGTGGAATGAAAGGAACATGGAAATAAGAATAGGAGAGTCCCAGTTATAACAAGTAAGCGAATTTGAATATTATGGGGTGAAAGTTAATGAACAGAATAACCAGGAAATTCAAATAAACAACAGAAAAAAAATCGAGGTGGACTACCGTATACACATGTGCACATACGCACGCACATGCACCTGGGCGCGCGCACGGAGCCTGCACCCACCACACACGACTCGTGGAGCAGCGGTAGTTCCCGGCCGTCACTACAGCGGTCCGTGTTCGAATCCCTCCCTGGGGTGAAATTATTTCAGTATCGCCGCGCTGCGAGTTGCTATTCCAATTCTCGTGGGCGGGGAGTTAGGCGTATGTGTACGTGTAAGGTTACAGCAGTGTCCATAGATCGGTCATATATGAGCTCTGAGCACTCTTGTTGGAAGATGTTGTTCACAACATATGGTAGCGTTCGAGTGGTAGCGACTTTTCTGGAGGCGTGGAAAACAAGTCTTGTTTCTTGTCTTTATTCGAATGAACATCTCCCGCTCTCCGAAGAGGAACGGTTCATTATATACATCAATCCAGCAAGATTGCCGACAAGGGAAAATTTTTTGCATGGTCGCTGTTTCCAGCGAGACTAGACATCGAAATGATTTAATTTACATACAGGGCTAACAAGAAATGAAGATACATCATTTTGTATAATTTACATATGTGTCCGAATGTGGACTGGTGCGAATAATAACCTTGTGGAATTTTATTGTCAAGGTGGCAATATCTTCGTTAGCAGGAACCAAAGGTTTGGAGACAGCTGCTGCGTGTCCGAGGTCATGAACCCTATAATTTGGAGTCTCAGGACAACAGAGTTGACCGCGACGCTTGACTCTTGGTGTATGTCAGGTCTTGACTACCATATTACACCCGTGGTGGTGCAATGTATGTGCATATCGTCGTTCTAGAAGTTCTCAAACATTCTTACGGGAGGATAATAGCTGTCGATCACGAGTCCAACACGTGATCCAAGACCATGGTGAATCACATTAACAGAAAGAGAGAATTAGAAAGTCAGTGGCAGAGAAATGGACCGAGAGAAAAAGAGAGCTATAGAGATACATAAAGAGAAACTTTTGTAAACTTCTTGTCTGTGTGCGTACATATGTATCTCAGAGGTAAAAAAACAAAACAGAAACACTGTTTCCCATTTGCTCTTGTAAGGGAACGCATAACTAGTTATACTTTACTGGTTTCACCAGATTCTGTTGAACATTATCGACCGAGGAATGAGGCAAGTACAACCCCCACCCCCCCCCAAAAAAAAATAAGTGAAAAGAAGGAGAGAGAGAGAGAGAGAGAGAGAGAGAGAGAGAGAGAGAGAGAGAGAGAGAGAGAGAGAGAGAGAGAGAGAGAGAGAGAGATAGAGAGAGAGAGAGAAACGGATCGCCATTTTCACGCGATCAATCTTCATTGACCACCTGTTTTTCCTCCGGAGAGCAAAACATCCTCCTCGGGGTGGTGACGTAGTGGCGAAGAACTTTGCTGATTGGTCGTTGGGACTTAAGATATATAGTGGGGCTTCTACTTACTTTCTTCTCTACTTCATCCGAAGAGGTCTGTTTTTTTTTTTTTTTCGTTTCTTCTTTATATATGTAAGATGATTTTTAAATGAGTAATTGTGCTTCAGTCTATCAAGAACGCATATATATATATTTATATATAATATATATATATATATATATATATATATATATATATACACACATATATATATATATGTATATATATACATATATATATATATGTTTTTTCCTTTGAAAAAGCATACCTGTGAAACTAGTCAGGAATAAACTCAGGACTAAGACTCCTGTGTTTCCTACTCCACTTACGTCATATATATATATATATATATATATATATATATATGTATATATATATATATATATATATACATATATACATATATACATATATATATATATATATATATATATGTGTGTGTGTGTGTGTAGATATATATTATGTATATTATATATGTATATACATATATATACATATACATTTAATATATCTAGACTTTGCAAAAGCTTTTGATACCGTCCCACACGAAAGACTACTTACTAAATTAGCTTTACACGGAATAAGTGGTAGCCTATTAGGTTGGACTATTAATTGGTTGAATGGTCGAAAACAGAGAGTTGTCTTAAATGGAAAAACTTATAGATGGAAAAATGTTACAAGTGGAGTTCCTCAGGGTTCCGTTCTTGGGCCACTTCTATTCATAGTATATATAAATGATATAGACCATGGACTAAAATCTACTGTTTCCAAATTTGCTGATGATACAAAACTGTGCGGAGTGGCAAATGATCACTCAAACCAATTAGATATTCAAGAAGATTTAGATAAATTACAGCAATGGTCTGAAAAGTGGCTAATAAAATTTAACACAAGTAAATGCAAGGTAATGCACATAGGTAAAAATAACAGTAGGTACGATTACAAGTTATTTGGAAATTCTTTAACAAAAGTGGATAGTGAAAAAGATCTCGGCGTAATTATCAGTAACGACCTCAAATCATCCAAGCAGTGTATTTCAGCCTCTGAGAAAGCAAATAAGATTCTATGACTGATTACGCGATCTTTTGATTTCAAAAGTCCATCACTCATTAACAAGCTGTATAAATCGTTATTTCGTCCACATTTGGAATATGCTGTTTTCGTATGGTCACCGAATCTCATTAAAGACATTGATAGACTGGAAAAAGTACAACGGCGAGCCACAAAACTGATTCCAAATATCAAAAATAAATCATAAGAAAATCGACTAAAACATATGAATCTGTTTTCCCTAAAAAGCGTAGACTCAGAGGTGACTTGATACAGGTCTTTAAAATTTTAAAGGGAATTGACAACATCAAAAGTGACAAAATTTTCACATTGAACGAGAATCAGACAAGAAACAATGGTCTCAAACTGTCCGGAAATAGATTCAATTTGTAAATAGGTAGAAACAACTTCGCCAACCGTGTAGTTAATGAATGGAATAAACTTCCTGCACAGGTAGTGCAATGTAGTTCAGTTCGAAGCTTTAAGAATCATTTAGATAAACACCTAAGCAAGATGCTGTAATGATTATAATTTATTGTATATTATTTGTTTATGTTTTGTTATCATTTGTCTGTCTAATTTTCATTTATTATTAGTTATATGTCAATTTATTATTACTTACTATTTACCTGTTTGTTTATTATTTAACTATACCTATGCATTTATTTATGTATTTTATTTGTTATGTACATTAATTTAGTTTTTATTTACTATTTTATTATTATTATGATTTTTTCTTGCGCATCCGACCTAGATATGGACCAAAAGGTCTACTGTCGGC
>NC_134779.1:83810624-83815624 GCF_046742065.1 Oratosquilla oratoria
AAGTGTAGCGTGTTAAACAGGGCTACACAACCCCGAAAATAGATGCAGCTTAGATAACACGTTTTTAGAAAAATCTGAGTGCGAGAGGGACTTGGGAGTTCTGGTGAGTCCGGACCTTAAAACCAGGAAACAGTGCATTAGCGCCAGAAATAAAACTAACCGAGCATTAGGTCTCATTACTTGGACGGTAATGAATAGAAGTGCAGAGGTAATTATTTAACTCTATCTACCCATACTTGACTATGCGGTACAGTTTTGGTCTCCGTCCTACAGAATGGACATCAATTCACTAGAATCAGTACAGAGGAGAATGACCAAAATGATATATGGACTCGGAAATTTGCCTTGCGAAGAGAGGCTTAGGCACCTAAACTTACACTTTCTGGAAAGACGTAGAGTGCGGGGTGATCTAATAGAAGTGTTCAAGTGGATCAAAGGCTATAACAAGGGTGAAGCAAACAAGGTCATCATAATAAAACAACAGGGCAGGACTCGCAGTAATGGGTATAAACTGGACAAATTTAGATTTAAGAAGGAAATAGGCAAGAATTGGTTTACTAATAGGGTGGTCGATGAATGGAATAAACTTAGTAACCATGTAGTAAGCGCTGAAACTATCAGTTGTTTTAAAAAACGATTAGACAACTTTATGGATGGAGATGACAAGTGGTGATGGATACGGAGCTGCCTAGTCTAGGCCTTATGGTCTCTTGCAGTCTCCTTTATTCTTATATTCTTACGTAAAAAGATAATTTCATGGGCGAGGATGGTAGGTGGTAATGGACATGGAACTGCCTTATGTTCTCTTATGATCTCCTTCTTTGTTATGTTCTTATGTTCTCTGTCTCTCTATTTCTTTCTTTCTCTTCTCTATGTAGCCTGGACCCGGATGAGAACTGCTTGCCTGTGGTTTGGATACTGATTTTTTCTTCCCATTCACGTCACGATCCCTACTTCAGTTGAATCAAACCACTCGCTGTACAAAAGCTCTCGTACTGATGATGTCTTTCCTGGCTGCCTTCGGACTGTTTTATTCATATCCATGGCTCTTCGTTAGTAGTGAATGGGCTGTAGTGGGTCTTGATGTCCTTCAATCTGCAACCAGGGCATTTCATTTATCTATCTGGCACCCCTCTCGGTAGCAAAGGCGTTGAAATTAATATAGATTTGATTATGACATTTGGAGGGCTGATGTAGAAAGAAGATTAATAACAGAAGGAATGAGAAAACTAGACACTGGGATAATGTGTTAACTTGTTTGAATTCAAGAGAATTTCCACCCAAATATATGAATTAATACACATATACACATACAATGGATCAATTGTGATACCTAACGAGCCTTGACGCCACGAATGCATACGAATGACTTGTATTAAAATCAGTTAGCGTTCTACGTGGTTTCTTGTAAGAAAAAAAATGTCTGAGGGTTACCTGCGAAACGGAAAATCGTCTACGAAAAGCGGAAGGTCCTAAGAAACGGAAGCCCCTAAAAGCATCCAGAGTCCTATGAGACGCGGCAGAAAAAAAAGGTGTTCTGATATTGTATTTCCCGTCCACCACGCGTACACCCAAGTGCGGACGAGAAAGGAAAGAACCAGTTACCGGTGACGGCCACTTGACTAGGCTTGTCACTTCAATCCTTATGACAATGTATCGCACTGGGTTCGGTATTGACCCATGAGTACAATGAATTTGAGACCCTTCCCAACGGCTACAACATTGTGAACGATGAATGAGTTTCTCAAACTGAAAAAAATCAGCTGGCGGTAATAATAATAGATAAGAAGTTATTTAATCCAAAACTGCAACCTTCTGAATGCTAAATAGGTTTCCTCACCTGAAGAAATTTGCCTAACGATGCCAAAATAAACACGGAGTAGCAAGGTTCTCTTGGGTCGAGCTCTCCCGTTAATGCTCTGATTGGTGCGTTCTGCTCCGTTCCCTCCTCACGAACAGAAAGGCTCCGAAACGATTCCCAACGTGCACTTTACTACCTGGCTGTACGAGCAAAGGCCTAAGGCGACGGCTTCTGCCGCAGCTAAACGCCTTCTGTCGTCTATATGTTATATTCTTGGATATCGTGCATACATATACCAGAGACTTTTCGCCGCTTACAAGGGAGGTAGCCAAAATACAAAGGCATAACAACCAATCCCATCCATTCCATCCTCAAAATACTCCACTCCTTTCCACCCCCTTCCCTCCCTCTTATCTTAGCACCTCCTGGATGACGGATCATCCCTGCACCTCGCCCACTACCCTGGGTCAGAAGCAGTGTCGCAAGACACAGCACATCTACTGTAAGGCCTCTTCATTAAATCGGCGACCTCCCCCCCTCTCCATCCCCTCATGTAGAAAAGAAGACGGGGAGAAATCCCTTCGGACTGCATCAATTTATTTTCCACACATACTACCTCACCACCCATCCCCAACCCACTTCCCCTCAAGTATCACAGCATCATCCATACACAACCATTCTCCATTCCCCCCTATCTTCTGTCCTCTCCCGTCCTTCGTCAACAGTCATTTCCCTATTTCCCAGTACCCCTTTTACCCCATCAATCCATCTCATCCTAGGTCGCCCCCTCATGTTAACTCCTTTTACCTCTGCCTTCCACACCTCTTTTACTAATCTTTTTTTCACTCATTCTTTCCATGTATCCAAACCATCCTAATACTTTCTCATTAACCCTATCTCCCAACTCCCTTTACACCCCCGTTCTCCTCCTCACCTCTTCGTTTCCTACTCTATCCACCCTAGTAACCCCCATCATACTTCTCAGGCACCTCATCTCAAGCACATTCAATCTCCTGCTCTTTTCCTCCCTTATGTTCCATATTTCTACCCTATATAGTGCTGTCGACACAATCCCTCCTTCATACAATCTCCTCTTAGCATCCATTTCCAAAGTTCTATTCCTCATTACACTTTTTAATCCCCCAAGGCATTTACTCGCTTCTCTCAATCTTCATTCTACCTCCACCCCCACTCCTCCCTTTCCCGGACATTCGAACTCAAGTATCTAAAACTATCCACTTCCTCCGGTCTCTCTCCCTTAATACCCACTTTCAGCCTGATGTCACTCTCTCCTATTGTACATCTAATCACCTTACATTTACCCACATTTATCTTCAAATTCCTTCCCTCGCACACCTTCCCATATTTTGTCACTGACTTCCTCAATCCCTCCTCTGATCCTGCTACAAACGCAGTGTTGTCAGCAAACAACTGGCTTATCTCCCACTTTTCTCTATTTTCCTTAATCATCTCCAATCCCCTACCCACTACCCTTGCATTTATCTCTCGCACCATGCATGTATAAATTGAACAGCCAAGGCGATATAACACATCCCTGACGAAATTCCACCTTTACCTCAAACCACTCACTCTCTCCATATCTGATTCTAACACAAGGTCTACTACTCTCGTAAAAACTCTTGAATACTCTTAAAAGATTTCCTCCTATCCCATATATCTGCAATACCTCCCACAGTGCCTTCCTGTCTATCCTGTTATAAGCATTTTCCAAATTCATAAACGCTCCAAAACAAACTTACCTTTTCCTAAGCCTTTCTCACATATCCGTCTTACCACAAAAATATGATCTATACAATCCCTACCTCTCCTAAACACATACTGTTCTTCACCAATTACTCCCTCTGTTCCTCTCCTAATCCTCTCAATCAAGACCCTCCCATAATCCTTCCCAACTACACTTAACAAGTTGATCCCTCTGAAACAACTGCAGTCACACTTGTCCCCTTTTCCCTTGCAAAGTGGAACTATACAGGCACTCCTTCAGTCCTCCGGTTCTCTACCCTCTCTTAAAACAAACATTAAATAACCTCACTAGCCAGTCCATCATCACTGTACCTCTTTTTTTAGACATTCTGCATGACATCCGTCCAACACAGGCGCCTTACATGCTCTCATCATCTTAACAACTGCCTTCACTTCATCTTTCCTTATTTCTTCTCTATTTTCTCCACTCATCACTGTCATTTTCTTAGCGCTTCCCACTGCAACTACCTTTCCCTCCCTATCGTCCTTCACATTTAGCAACTCCCTAAAATACTATGCCCATCTTCCTGATACTGCCTTCTCCTCCATTATCATCTCTCCATCTGCAACTTTTACCTTTTTTTTCTACTTGACTCGCCTTCTCTTCCTCTATTAATTTATTTCCAAAACATCTTTTTATTACTTTCGAAATTTTCTGTCATACACTTTCCCCATTTCACATCTGCTCTCCCCTTTGCCTCTTTTATCTTATGCTTTTTTCTTTTCTCTTTTCTTTGTACCTCTCATATGATTCTCTCGTTAATTTTGTAACTAATCTGTGAAAGCTTGCACCTTCATCTACATTAACCATGGAGAAACCTCCTTCCACTCCATTATACACTTACCTCTTCAGTTACTAGTATAGTCACCCCTCATCTCCCTCGTCCTCTCTTCACTGCTGAGAACCTCCCAACTACACTCTCCAACTTACACTCGCCCTTCCCTTTCAACTTAGTTTCACTCAATGCCAACACATCCATCTTTCTTCTTACAAACACGCTCCCTATCTCTTTCCTTTTACTCTCACTTGTACCACATACACACACACACATTAAAAGACCCAAACCTAAGGGTACTGGTTGGAAAACTTCCCCTGAAACCTCTTATGCTTTTATTTTTTTTTAGGAATGTCCCCTTTGGGGTTACAGGGAGAAGGACGCCTAGTCCTATTCCCATCCCGTTTTTTGATTTTTTTTTTCACCTCATACGACGAAATTGGGAAGACTTGGTGGCAGCATTATTTTCTCCCACCATAGGGTTACGAGAAGAAAGGAAATGAATATTCAGAGAAATGGTACAGGGCAGTAACAAGGGGTGGAGGAACAGCATAACGGAGGGGCAGTGGCAGCATAATAAAGTATCATCATTTCTCTATGAACAGAGATTTCCTCTATCGCAGACAAAATGATGTGTGGCTCTGGTATGTAGGGGGGGC
>NC_134779.1:83820624-83825624 GCF_046742065.1 Oratosquilla oratoria
AGGAAAAGGGCCAACGAGCAAGAAAGGGCTTAAGTCTCTCTCTCTCTCGTTCTCTCACTTTTTCTCTCTTTCTCTCTTACTTTCTCTCTCTCTCTCTTTCTCTCTTACTTTCTCTCTCTCTCTCTCTCTCTCTCTCTCTCTCTCTCTCTCTCTCTCTCTCTCTCTCTCTCTCTCTCTCTCTCTCTCTCTCTCTCTCTCTCTCTCTCTCTCTCTCTCTCGCTCTCTCTCTCCCGTTCTGTCCTTTCTTTCTTCTAGAGTACAGACGCACTGAGTTAATATACATAAACAGAATAGCCACTCAGTCGTCAGGGTTCTAATCCCATGCCAGAGCTTCTAAAAATGTTCAATCTGTCTTTAACATACACAACTTGTCGGAGGGCTCGCCTAATACGGGGAATGGATGAAAATGAGACTAGATCTTCTGATATTACGTAAAGCGTGGTCGGGGACTTGTACAGTCCTTTTAAATCATCACATGTAGCACGGTTGCTAGCGTCTTGACCTCGTGATTATGGACGCACGGGTCAGGGTTCGAATCCCATGGAGGAGCTTCTAAAATTTTCAATCTGTCTTTAACACACACACACACACACACACTCACACACACACACATATATATATATATATATATATATATATATATATATATATATATATATATATATATATATTGGAAGTAGGCCATTAATAATGCATGCGTTGTTAAAGTCAACAGCTGAGATAGCATTATTCTGTTTATAGACTTTCTTTTCTATGTTACGCACCAATGTGCGGTCGTCTGGATGCAGATTTCTGAGTAGAGTACTGAAGTCCATGGTATTTTCTTCTAGACGTCTTTCGGCCTTAACTGGCCATCTTCTTCAGGAGGTGTTGACTGGTCAAATTGTTGACAAAGAATGACTCGGTTTGGTCGTATGATAGATATGGAGAGCGGGGAGCTGAAACGTCCGCCCGCAATCAGCGCGCGGGATTCATCCTCTGTCTTCTGGTTGGTAACGACGTTTCAGGCTGCTGCTGGGTATTGATAGCGGGTTTTTGGTTGTAAATTAGCACCGCTTCTGTCATCTTTAGTCTTCTGGTGTTGTTATTTCTTTCAATGATGGGGGTGGTGCCTTCCATATGGTGCCTCTTAGGTGCTAGTCCATGCTCGTACAGGTAGTGTCTTCTTATGGCGCCGTCCTACAGATGTGCTGAAATTCTCTTCGACAGTGTTGTAGTGGTGACGCCAATGTACTGAGAATTTAGGCGACTGCAGTCACCACTGGAACATGTGTATTGCTACGCGACGTTCCCCTCTTGCATTTCACTTGGCTTAGGGAGGCAGCTGTTCTTTACGACTAAGTTGGATGTCCTTCTTGTCTTATAGTAAATGACGAGGTCGAGTTTTGAAGCCGGGTCGGTGGGTGTGACGTTCTTATAAATTATATTTTTGAGGGCTTTCTCGTCATCCTTGTAGGCTGAAGACAGAGTCCCACTATAAAAGAGTTTTATGTTTTGTGTAACTGGTTGGACATTTACCACCTTTACCACTTCCTCTAACTTTTCATTGGGTAAGAGCTCTTTAATCGTTCCCTTTTCTGAATCATTCATTCCCTCGACCAAGTTTCTTCCCAAAGACAAATTAAATTTGATTAATTATTACCCTAACACCATTAATAAAAAGGTGGTAAATGTCCACCAAAGGTTAAAAGAAGAGCAGAGCCAAGGGGTATATTCGATTCCATGTAAAGGTTGTGACTTAGTTTACATCAGACAGACTGGAAGGGATTTGAATACTAGGATGATTGAACATAAACGTTCCATTAAATATGGACAAGAGAGCTCAGCTGTGTTCCAACATGTTAAGCAATTTAAACATTGTTTAGATTGGGACAAAGCTGAGCTTATTTATAAATCCAGATGTGAGTTCAGGAGAAAAATGGTAGAATCTACTATCATTGAATATCAGCCCAACATGAATATTTCAAAAGGGCAATGGTCCCCGGACATACTGTCCGGACTCTTCATCACCAACCTATTGAAAACTCATTTGCCTCCTGACCTCACATACGGAGTGAGCCGAGGGTAGAGACCTCTTCCCATGTTCCCCTTTCTTTTGTTAAGGGTGCTACTTAAGCAGCACGCTCTCTCTTAATTGTATCTACTGAAGAAGATTGCAGTTTGCAATCGAAATATATAGATTCCCCGTTTCCAGTCTTTTCTACTCCAACAGTGGTTTCTACGTGATATATATATATATATATATATACATATATATATATATATACATATATATATATATATATATATATATATGTATATATATATATATATATATATATATATTGTACATATACAGTATATGGCATTAACATTAAGAATAACAATCATGATAGTATGATAACGATAATGATAATAAAAATGATAGTAGTAATAATATTAATAAGAATAATAATATTGATAGAATATGTTATAATGAATTATTGATAATCGAAATGATACTTATTAACAATGGTCATTTTTAACTTTTATGTTACTCCGTTTTCCTGCCCTCATATGTGCCACATATATGACAGTCTCTTATTTGTGACATTGTACCCAGTGATAGAAGAGCTGGCTATTGTTGGAAAAAAAAATCCTCATCATTCTCTCCATCACCCTCAACTTATCTGTTTTTACCACCCATTGAACCTTACCTTTACCCTCACCTTTACCTCCTCCCTTATCATGTAATCGTTATTATTATTCTCACCTTAAGTCTCGTTTCACACGTATTGATTTTTCACCGTCTGGTGCTCACGACATGACGTTATGTTTTCTAATAAACCATGGGTGTCTATGGATGCTTTCATACGTGGTCGTGGTTGTGGCGTGTGAAATCGTTCATAGACGAGCCAATCCCTTCCGCTTACTCCCACCCACACTCTTCACTCAGTCCTTGCTATCATCGTCACCCTCACTCCTATCCTCACTCTCACCCTCACTTTCACCCTCACTCATACCCTTCACCCTTCACGGTAATGGAGTTAGAACATGACGGAGAGCGTGAGGCCGAGAATAGAACATAATCCTCAACGGCGGAAAGAGATGACGAAGGCCGGTTCGAGGACGACCTTCTTTCTGGATTGTTGATCAAGAAAAAAGCCTCGTGACGGAGAAAAAAGAAATGGCTCTCGAAGTTGAAGGGCTTCGTGGGTGAGGAGGAAAGGACGTCGTGGATGCGGAGGAACTCCTGCAGGTGCTTCTTATAGTGTTAGCCACTTCGGAAATGGACGGGAAAAGACTCAGAATTTGCCTCAGTTTTAGGTTAATATTTAGGGCATTTCAACTTCCTCTTCTTTCTCTTCTTCCTCCATTTCCTTCTCCTTCCTAATCCTTTTCCCTCCCCTTTTCTTTTCCTGCTCCTATTCCTTCTCCTCATTAGGTGAACTCCTTTTCACCTTACCTCATTTTTTTACGCTTTGTCTCACTGGTGTTCTTGTTTTCTCGTCGGCGGAAGATTTCATTCAGATGTAAGGGTCCTGCCCTCCAGGACAGAGAGAAATATTCATGAATATCTGAGGAGCGAAGCCAAAGACAAGATTCCTCGGTAGAAACGCGAATAATATATATATTTTTTTTAAGAACGAAAAGGCCCGAGGTTTCCTTGGCCCCAATTAGAAATGAATTGGAGGTCGGAGGGGATGCCGTCGCAACTAACTTGAGAGATGCTTCAAATCCCATTTCATCGGGGATTTCAAGAGATGCTCCAAATCCCCCAATGAGATAGGACCGAGGAATGAATGATCTGGAGGAGAATGTAATCATCAGTTTAAGGACGGATAAAAGCAAAGTGAGAAGAATTATGCTTTAGAAGGGTGAGTTGTGATCTTTTGGTCCAATAGCTACCTAGGGGGAGGGTCCTAGGGAAATGAAAGAAGCAGCCTAGTGGCAGGCAAAGCCTAAGAGAAAGTGTCACCCGGTACGGAAAGGATGAGAATGAAAGCTCTGGATTGCCTTGGTTTAAACTGGATAATAGCTTATTACGTCGTTATTGAACACTATGGGTGGAACACGTCACTGCAAGATGATGAGTCGGCATAGAAGTACAAGCTGGGTTTTTTTTTCAACGTATGTCGTTATGTTCCATGACTGTAATTTATTATTTTATGGTCAAAAAGGACAGGGGAAAGATTAAAAGGTCAGGGAAACAGTGCAAATAGCAAGGATAGAAAATTTCGTTTTTGCCATAAAGTATATGTTTTGCAGGTTTGAAGGATTATTTAGCAATTATAGATTAAACAGTTTGATAGAAATTTATGTTCTTAGAACTGTAGTTGGGAATATAGTTTTTGAGTGTTACCACTAAAAAAAAAGGTGGAATAGACAAATCTTTGGAAAATTTTAGCCTTATTGCCTTGTTGATCACTCCATCCGTTTATTGCCTGTAGACGACCTACTGCCTCCATACGGCCCCCCGGTTCAGACCATAAATCACCGAGGGAAGATATTTTGTGGAGCTGTCTGAAATTAGTGTAGGACAGTGTACTATGAGGCGCTGCTTGTCCTCGGTGTGGTAGTTACATCTGGGAAATTTAGTGTCTGTTGCCAAGACAATTCTGTGTTGGTGCTGTTTTGGTGTAGAATGGTGACCTGAATTGATTACTTAAATTCGTGAGCTTCAATCCCGTGTTATTTGTTTTGCATATTATGGTTATATTGGATTCCA
The DNA here is from genome assembly GCF_046742065.1 of Oratosquilla oratoria. Lineage (NCBI taxonomy): Eukaryota > Metazoa > Arthropoda > Malacostraca > Stomatopoda > Squillidae > Oratosquilla > Oratosquilla oratoria. Next base: position 83,825,312 of record NC_134779.1, read on the forward strand.
TAGGCTATATTTTCATTCTCTCATTCTCTCTCTCTCACTCTAGACTACTTATTGTAAAGGTGTCTTTAGTCATTGATTTTGCAATTCAGGCCTGTTGTGTGGCCATAATGACAATAAATGGTAATGGAATTTGCACTCCCACGTGCCAAGAGTAGCATCTCGTTAAAACGAAATGTATGTATACAGAAACTGTTGTAGGCTAAGCGAGCAGCAATTTTTTCCCGTGGGGAAATCATAGAAGTACCCTTGCTGCGTGTATGTGTGTAATAAAAAAAATCAACGGTTTATTGGGTATAGCAGCATTTCTACTAAA